>NC_083351.1:168857075-169157075 GCF_030254825.1 Meriones unguiculatus
GGCTGAGGAGATGGCTCAGCCGTTCAGAGCATCAGCCTTGATGTTCTTCCAGAGGACCGGGAGGTGTTCTGCTCTGTGCATCTAACAACTTAAAAAGCATCTGCATGCAACAGCAGAGCCAGTGGGGTCTTTCCAGAGTAGTGCCAGCACGACACGTCTGAGAGGGTCCGGGGCATGCTGCCTGGCTCTCCTCTCGACAAAGAGCAGTTATTGAGTCAGACACCCCGCTTCTGAGGGCGGGGAGGGGGTTCCGAACATAAACATTTTCCCACAAATTTAACAAGTGACTGTCATGCAAATGTTAAGTGTGGTTTTGAACTGGCGGAACTTTCCTTCTAGGTCGGACCTCGAGGAACCATAAAAGATTATCCGGGCTTCAGCCCATCAGTGGACGCTGAAGCGATTCGGAAAGCAATCAGGGGAATTGGTGAGTGAAGCTTTGCCAGTCCTTTATCAGGTGAAAGCAAGACAGGAACGTTCCCGGCTACCAAGGCAGTTGGCCCAACTTGGAGCCTGGATTGGAGGCGTTGTCAGGGTGTCGCACAGTGTGGATAGACCAGGAAGTGCATGGAAGTGAGTTTTAGTGAAGAAACTTTGTAACATTCGCTTAATCAACACCTACCCCCCCCCCACACAGCTCCTTCAAATGGTTATCACCGCCATAACCACAAATCATCACACACGCGGCCCCTGGCCAGTCTTCCTAGGTTTTATTTCACCCCATTACCTGAAGAAAATCACCTCTCTGAATTAGACCTTCCACTCCTGGACTTTGATACCGTAGATACGTGCTCACGGTCTTCTGCAGTTCAGTTCCAACCGCACACACTGGAGAAGTGGAGCTGTTCATTCTTTCCCCATTTGTTTTTAGCTCTCAACATAACGTTTCTGAGATTTATTCATGTTGATATGTTTAGCTCTAGGTTATTAATTCTAACGGCATAGCGGCCTATTGTATACTACATCATAAACCGGGAATGTTGATGAAACATTCAAATTGCCTATAATTCTTTTCTATTACGGTGTAAAAGTCCTTGGTGAACGTTCCCGCTTAGGCTTCACGGGGCACGCTTTGCTAGTATTTCTCTAGGACGTGATGAGATTTGTGATTTCTGGGTGGAAATTACCAGAATGCTTATTTTTAAATTAACTAGAAATCTTGCCAAATTGTTCTCTGACATGATTATTACAAACAAGTAGTTGTCCTGGGCCTGTAACATGACTTGGAAAGTATAGTACTTGTCAGTGTCCTCAGGAACTACAGTTAAAGTTATGGCTTCACAAAGCTGACCTCTAACCTCCACATGCACACATACATGCTGTGATGCCCCATCATACACCCAGTAATAACAGTAATAATAATAATAATTAGTTCTCCTTCCACAATGCTTGAGACTTTCTCTTGATCCATATTCCATGCTGTGATTAACCTTCCCATTGGCCATGTATAAATTTCTCTGTCTCTCTTCCCGATCTTTAAATACTGATATAGCTAAGCGTCATACGTTTTCTTTTAGTTTTCTCCTTCGGGCATGCCTCTTTCACATATTTTAGCTCCTTTTCAGTTGCATCCCCTTCATGGTCTGCCAGAGAGGTTTTGCAGCTTTGTTGTTACTGATTTCTGGATGTAAACGTTTCTAAATAAAATCACAAGGCATGAAAACATCCTCCTCCTACTCCATGCCCCTCCCCCCTAAGTACCAGGTTTGAGAGTAGCAAAATCAAGGTTAGTAATATTTTTTTTTCTAGGATTCATACCTACTCTACATTTTTTATCGTGAACTCATAAAGCTGTTCTGCATTTTCTCCTAGGCTTTTTTACTTGAACATCAGTCTACCTGGAATTGATATTTATGATGGGCCTTTAGAGACATTTGACTTCATTTTATCTCAAGTGGATATTTAATAGTCAAGAAAAAAATCTAGCTGTGGAAGCTGCAGCATGTCACACAGTATACCCTTTTGCCTGAACAGCTTTACTTGCAAATGTTCATTGCAATGAGTCATCCGTCTGGTCCTAGGTCTCTGGCTTCTGCCATTCCATCAGACTAGATTTTCACTGGAACTCCTCTAGGATATCCTTTTATTGACCCATTTCATGGAGGTCCTGCAGCTTTGGTTCTTCAGGGATGGCCTCTTCATGTGCTCCATCAGTTCATAGATGGAGTGATGTTGGGGTAGGCCAACTCAAAGCCCTGGATCAGGGCTGGGTTGGTAGCTGAGCTGGCCAGGCTGCCAGCTCTCCTGCACTCACACCATCGGGGGCCAACTCTTCAGCACTGCCTGCTGAATTTTTGGGGGTGGAGGGCTCTTTCCCTTTCACTGTGAATTTTAGGACAAGCTGAGTAGTTCTGTGAAATATGCTATTAATATTTTATGTCAGCATTATTTTGTCCTATATAAGACAATTTGGGTTTTTTTTTTTCCTAATGAAAATATCTTTCACTTATCTTTTAAATGTTTTGGTTAATATTTTAATATGCTTCTTTTAAAATTTTTATACACTTTAGTTAAAATTTAATTAAATCACTTTTCCCTTCTCTTTCCTCCCTCCAGCTACTTCCAGAGCACCCCTCTCTCAAAGCCTTTTCTTCCACTCTTATTGTGTGTGTGTGTGTGTATAAATACAAATATAGCCTGCTGAGCTCATTTTTGTTGTTTGCATGAATATGTTTTCACAGCTGAACACTTTGAACTGTACAGCCAGTTAGGGGCCTCATCCCAAGGAGAGGCTGACTGAGGAGTTCTCAGTCATCCTCAGTTAGCCGTAGTTCCTTGGTCAGGGGCATGACCCTGTGAGATCCTCTAATTCACTTATCTTTTTATTGCCTGTACCTACTGGTATTCATAAGATTCGTGTCAAACTGAGCGAGTTGTGTTAAGCTCTGCATCTTGTTGTGGTATTGCTTGTCATTGTTGTTGTGTGTGTGTTTGTTGTAGTTGGGCGTGCAGGCTCACAGCGAGACGCTTTCTTCTGTGAGCACCACCTCTGATTGGCTCTGTCTGCTGCCAAGGCTCCTGGTGGCATATGCATTAGGAGTATGTTGTGTGCAGCCTCCAAACCATGATGGGAAACTGCCAGGCAGAGTCAGTAGCTACGTGTGTTTGGGGTCTGGGTGCACATGGTAGATGATAAAAAGGATGGGAAATGAGAACAGTGACATAATGCACGAGCCAATATCGGAGCTAAGGGGCTTACACGCCATCCTGAAGGCTGATGAGAGCCGTGAGGATTTTAGCCCAAGGGGTGATGTGATCAGATTTATAAAAATAAGTTATCGTAGGGCTGGAAGGTTGGCTTGGCAATTAAGAGTGCTTGCTGCTCTTCCAGAAGACCTGAATTTAGTTCCCAGTACCCATATGAGGTGATCTGATGCCCTCTTCTACCCTCCATGGATACGTGCGCACATGTGCACAAACGGAGAAAACGATATAAATTACGTAGGTGTTAAAAAATAAGAGTAAAGTAGCAGAGGACATACAGAGAAGGCATACATCTCATGTAGGGAGCAGGGAAGGAAGGAAATAGAGAATAGTTTTTAGAGAACTTTGAGACAAAGAGGCACGTGTCTCATCTTGGCCCTGAGCTCACTAAGTATGGAAAAATGACCTTGAACTTCTGATCCTCCTGTCCTGGGACTATAGGTGTGAGCCCCCAATCCTGTTTTATGGGCTGCCAGCATGCTGGGCAAGCATCTTCTGAGCTCCAGCCTCATGTCCCCAGCCCCGGTTCTCAGGGTTATTATTATTTTTTGATAGCTCTATCCATAGGCCTGTCACTGATGAAGGAACAGAGTGAAAACTAGTCAGTGGTGGCCTAGAGAGGCATGGTCACAGGTGTTCAGCTGTGCACTGACACTAACCGGACTCACAGAGCAAGTAGCCTGCAGTCTAACCCTGCAAACAGTAGGAAAAGACAAGCCGGAAGGCAAGCAAGGCAGCAGCTTTCACTGGGAGGCCAGTGGGTGACCACGCACTCACAGGCCCTTTGCCCTCCACTGCCCCAGGCTGTCCTGTGTAGTCACCCACCTGTAGGTGCATGAGTGTTATTACCTCAGCACAGAGAAAGCTAGCCTTGAATCCCAGTTGACCTTCCCATCATTCTGGTCATGTATACTCAAGGCCAGCAAGCTACCTCACTGCTTCCCAACACATTACGGTACGCATCAGCCAATGAAGTAGACACAGCTTTTGCCACAGGTGTCATAATGCTCTACCTACCATAAATTAGTGGCATGGACCTTGTACTTAAAAACACATGTCTGTGAAATGCACCCAAGAGTTTGAGTCAGAAATAGATGTCTGTGTTTGTCAGACTTCATAGTGCTGTGGTACAGTACCTGTGATCAGTAAGATTGTTCCTGAGGGTTCATTCTGTGGTACTTGGATCAATTGATCAGTCTGGGCCTGTAGCAGACTACTTATCTCAGGGCAGACAGAGAGAGAGAGAGAGAGAGAGAGAGAGAGAGAGAGAGAGAGAGAGAGAGAGAGAGAGTAATCTTTAAAGGAATGTCTCTAATCACCTCCACCCTCTGAGCCCCACCCCTGAAATGTCTATCAATGTCTGGAATGACACCAGCAGTTGAGGACCAAGTATCCAACACATGTGTGAAGGGGGCACATTCCATATTCAGACAACAAAACACATGCTTGGATCTGAGAGATTCATTGTACCCTTAGAAGCTGTGTGACTTTGACAAATGTGATAAGCTCTCAAGCAGCTTTATCTATCACAGTACAGAAACACTGTACTCCCGGCTCTAACAAGGAGTGAAAAAGGCACCTTATAAATAGCTGGTTCTCAGTCAACCTTCGTTTCTGCTTCCCAGAGGATAGAAGACTTGATGCCAGGTAATGGAAGTGAGGGCTCAAGTTACATAAGAGAATCTCTTACCCTTCTGAGGGTGAAACAGGAGGTTCTTGGTACTCATCTCGAAGAGTAGAGAAGGCCTGAATGTGGTTTTTATTTTGCTATCCCTGAAACCATCCCAATAAACTTCGTTGTCAACAACAAACAAAACTCCTCAAACACACAGATTCTAACCCAGCAAGAAGCTGGAAACTAAAAACTAAGATGCTTTACTTTGTCCTCACTTGTTCCGGGCCACCGATCACACTTGTTTGAAACAGATATGGACAATCTTTGGTTGATAAAATAACTTTGGTCTCATATAGGAACGGACGAGAAAACCCTCATCAGCATTCTGACGGATCGGTCAAATGCGCAGCGGCAGCGAATTGTCAAGCAGTATCAAGAGGCATACAACCAGGTAGCATCCACGCACACGACGGGCCTTGAAGAAACCACCGCCCCGGTTCTTCCTCTGTGCTCCCCTCACAGATCTTTGGTTTCAGACTGAGTATGGCAGAAGATGCCCTGTACATCCCCCCAGGAACCAGGACTGTCAGTCCTGGTTTTGCCTTTCACTATCTCAGTGGTTTGGGGCCTCTGTTTCTTGGCCGTGGAATGAACGGGGCTTTAGAGCAGTGGTTCTCAACCCGTGGGTCACAATCCTTTTTTATTGGGGGGGGTGTGGAATGAAAATAATTCTATGGATGGGTCACCACAACATAAGGAACTGTATTAAAGGGTCACACATTAGGAAGGTAGAGGAGCACTGCTTTAGAGCAGAGGTCCCTAGCTATCAGTGAGTTCCTTCTCCCCAGGACACTTGGCCGAAAGGGAGACTCACCTTTTCATTTTTGAGACAGGGTCTCATGTAGCACAGACTTACCTGGAACTCAGAAAGTAGCTGAAGATTATCTTGAACTTTTGATCCTCCTCTGTCCGACTCCCAAGTATTGAAATTATAGCCAGAAGTCAGTAGGCTGGGTTTTGTGGTACTAGGGACCAAACCCAGGTCTTTGTGAGACAGGAATAGAGACATTTTGATGACCTCACGTCAGACTGGAAGTGGAGGGTGCTTCTAATTTCCAGCTTGTGTAGAGGTTAAAGGTACTGATAAGCATCGTGTAACATGAAGAACAGCCTTCCCAACAAAGAACTATCTGGCCAGCGGTCTGAGAAAGGCATCCTTAAATCATGTTGAATTTCTCTTTTAATTTTAAAATAGTTACATACGTATCGGCTCAGTAAACCCAGTAAGTGTCGGAAAATAACTACGTGACAGCAAGACTGCCATTGACACACAATTTTGTTTGTCATCTGTTTGTTGAATAGATGTCTCTCTGCTGGGCACTGGAGAGTTGCCAGTTGGAGAGGCAGTTCCTCCCTGTGGAGCTAGCCTAGACTCCTATCAAAAACACAGTGAATAAATAAGTTCAGTCACTTCAAGTGTGGCAGACACAATCTGACTGGCTCCCTTGATGGGGTGAGGTAGCAACGTCATCTGGCCGCTGCTGCCTCAGTGGCAGCTAGGACAACTGATGCTGAGTCCTGACCTACTCAATCTGCAGATGAGCACGTCAGGCAGAGGGGAGAACAAATGCAAATGTCCTGGGCAGAAGCCGTCTGGAAGTGTGGGAGGGCTAGAACTCAGAACCCTAGTTTAGCAGGGGTTTGGAATTGATGGGACAGAGGGAACAGCTGTTTAATGCTGGAGCTTTTTTTAAAAACATAGTTCAGGTGCCGCTGTGTGTCTCAGGCTAGCTCAAATGATCGTCCCAAAATGACCAGTCCAAAAGAGTAGCTAGAAATATGTAGGTGGGTATCAACAAGCCAGACTACTGAACATTTTTATTTGTGGATTTTGAGATGAGATTTTGCCATGTTGTCAGTCTGATCTTGAGCTCCTGTGTTCAGATGCCCCTCCCATGCCCCTTCCCCCACTTCAACATCTCTCCACCCAGTGCTGAGACTACAGGTGTCCAGTGATGGGCTGAGTGTCAGCATTTTCCAACCTGTGGGTCGCAACCCCTTAGGCAAACTTCCATCTCCAAAAATATTTATGTCACAGTTCATAACAGTAGCAAAATTACAGTTATGAAGTAGCCGTGAAAACAGTTGTATGGTTTCGGGTCACCACAATGTGAGGATCTGTGTTAGAGTCACAGTGTGAGGGAGGAAGGCTGAGAAGCGCTGCTGTCTGTGTTAATGCATAGTGTTGATTTCATTCTCGAATGGGGAGCCATTGGAAATATATAAGCAGGGGAATGATATAGTTCAATCTTTAGTAATAAAAGACTTATCTGGGGGCCTGGAGGTTTATCTTCACGGTAGAGTACTTGCCTGGCATTTCCAAGGCTCTGTGTTTTATCCTCAGCACAACAAAGAAGATGGAGAGGTTGTTTTGGCTGCTGTGGGTCACGAAGTAAGGGAAGGAAGAAGCACAAACCCGGAGCAGTCAGAATGCTGGCCATAGAGCCGGCTCAGACATCACCCCTGAGGGGGTTCTCCAGGCCCATGGCTTTTAAAACTCCTTTCCCAGACACCCTTTATCTCACACTCAGTGAACTATATAATAACATTAAAATTTATCTTTGTATACTTTTACTTTCTTACTGGAGTAAACATCGTAGGCGCAAGCATTGTATCGCGGCTACCTTTGCATATCTAGTGTTGATCAGGTGCCCTTAAACATGTGTTGAAATGAATGAACAGCCAAGCATCTGGGATAAAAAAAAAAAAAAAGAAAAAAAAAACCTCACATACAGGTAGGGGACATGGTTGGTCCGTTGGCCTTTGAGAGCACTGTAAAATGTGGAGGAAGAATCAATCAAGAACAACAACCATTTCTCCCTGTGGGATGAGCATGAGAAATAAGATTTCCTCGCCATCGGGTTGAGGGCAGATGGTAGCAGAATTTAGCATTTCAAGAGGGGGAAACCCTGCTGCAGTTAAAGCAGAAAAGGATACTTGGCTCCATCTCGTGACCCCACTGTGTCCCTGGTGGGCAGTGGTGGTGTTGGTCTGTATCATCAAAACTACCTGAGAGGCTGCCAGCAGCTCTGACAGGCTTGACCATAAGACTGTTCCATATTTGAATATTGGAAATAGAAACCACGTCCCTGCCCATAGGTGGGAGAGACGGGACTTCTTTCGTAATGGGTGGAAACAGTGCCAGAGGACACTAGGGTCCTGCTTGGAATGCCCCAGGATCCTTTAAAGAAGACTGTCCAGCTTCTGTCTTCCTCTTTCTCCAAAGTCTCTGGTGGGGTCTCTGAGGTAAGGCAAGGCACTCAGGAACAGAACATTTACCTGCGAGACCATCTCCCTTCCTCCCTTACCCCACCCGAGCATCGAGAGCACTCAGGACCTGGGAAATGCATTCATTCTATCCTGTTTATCCATTACTATTTTAATTGTGCATATTTGTGGGTATGGCTTGATACATATGTACAATGTGTGATGAGCAGGGTACTTACAGGAATGGCATGCTAATGTGCAGTCCCAAAATCTGGTGCACCTGGAAAGCTTCCTTTGGCCTTTGCAGAGGTCTGTGTAAGGCAGAACACTGTGGAAGCATCATAAACTGAAGTTTAATATTCACTGGGATATTCTCAGCATCCCTGCTATTCCCTATGGATGAGCATGCTTTCGTCTGATTTTTATACTGTTTCTCTTTCCCCAGGTGGCTGTTGAGGAAGAGAAAAGAAACACATTTCATGATTTCCTCCTTGGGGTTTTTATTTTAGGAGCTGAAAGATGACTTGAAAGGTGATCTCTCTGGCCACTTTGAGCATGTCATGGTGGCTCTTGTGACCGCACCGGCTGTGTTTGATGCAAAGCAGCTGAAGAAATCCATGAAGGTACAAGCCCTAAACAAATTGACGCTCCCCAGATTTCACTGCCATTACAATTAGGGAACTCTTGGGACACTCGATTCAGGCTTGGTGGGCTTGGATGCCATTTTTATTGTGCTTTGTAAAGGGTGGTGTGATCTGGGGACTCTGTGTAGCCTGGATGGAGCCCAAACGTTCCCGGGCTGCAAGGATGGTCACTTGTTTGTCTGTTTGTTTGTTTTGCTATTGTTTTTGTTGGTGGCATTTTGTTTTGTTTTGTTTTTTTTTTTTTGACTAAATACACATGTCCGATAGGGACAGGATAGAAGCTGATGTCATCCATGGCTTCCAATTTATGGCAGACACCTGTTAGATTTTATATATTCCCTGATTTACATTGGGCTGGGCAGATATTTCACCTACGCTGTCTCATGTCTTTTAGCCCCATCTCATGCCATCCATCTTACCCATTCCTATCTTGGCTACCTTCCATCCATAATCCCAAGATAATTACTTGTATTCTTCATCTGGGCCTTTCCATGCCAGTCTTAGAGTCCTTCCTCCTGGCCCATATGGTTCTTTCTCCATGCTAACCCATCCTGGCATCCTCCTCCTTCCTCACTTCCTATCTGTCTATCTCCTTCCTCTGATTCTCCTCTTCCCAAAGCCTAGGAACACTCCTACCTCCTTCCTCCCTGCCCAGGTACAGGTCTTTTTAATTAACCAATCAGGAATAATGTCGTAGGCAGGTGTACCTGAGCAGCAGCCAGATCTTGAGGGCCAGTAATTAGCATCAAAATACAAGCATCAGACCAATCCCCACCATGAGAAGATGTGACTCACCTCCCTAAATCTCCAGTGAGCACTTACACCCACTCTCCTTATTACCTTCATCACCCAATAGAGCCTGGTCCATGTCTGTCTATGATAAAAACAAAACAAACAACAAACAAAACTCTTGTAGCCAGGATTCCCCAGAGAAATGGAGCTATTAGGCAGAATACATATATTAAGAAATTTGCTGTAAGGAACTGGGTATACATTGTGAGTCTGGATGGCATGCCCAGAATCTGCAAGACACACACATCTCTGGGAACAGTGATAACGTAGGAGAGTAGTCCTATGCTGGGCAGAAACAGCCCTGTTCTGGTACCTCCACATGGGGAGAGCTTAACAGGTGTGAGTCTCATGATACGATTCACCAACGAGTATTAGAAAATGTTCTCTTTGGTCAGGATGAAATCCACAAAAAGGACTCCAGACCCATTATCAAGGACCCTTCAACCTTAGGTCCCCCCATCTTAGCCCCTGGATTCTTCTTGGCTAAAGTTGGCAACCACAGTCAACTAAAAAAAGAGCAATGGATAATAAGGAAGACTTTATAGCCTCTCTATAAGGACACCCCTAGTACTTGCCTGATTATTTTTCACGTAGCCCATTGATGAGAATTTAGTTGTGTGGATGGATTCAGAGGCAGGCATCCTGGCCACAACTGAATCTGTTTATAAGTTTCGTTGGTTTCATTTGATCAAGTTCCACTGCAGATAGCTTCACAGGGTCAGTCAGTGACTTTGATGTAAATGAATGAGGCTTAGAGGTAACTAGGCTCCAAGCCAGCGCCAAGGCCCACGACAGCATCTATGAAAGATTTGAAAACCTCTGTGTATGAGAAGGCTGGGGCCTGCTGACCAATCCTGCCTAGAGGTGTGAGGATGAATGCATTCAAAATTGCTTTGGGAGACTTTTCTAAAGAGAGTGCTACATCAGCTTGCTGGGCTAATTTTATTAGCCCATTATTTCTGACCTTTAATGATGGGCTTTTCCCTTAAACTCTTCCTTTCTAGAATTACCTGACCTATGTTCGCACCAGAGAAGGGCACTTTCTTGAAAAACCTGATGTCGGTTTACTCCAGATGGCTTGGTGTTTTATTTCTAAACTGCATGAAAAATCAGGAAACTAGTGTGGAGCGAAATGAGAGCTTACATTGATTTACTCTGAGATGTTCTTTCATCTGTACAAAATAAGACATTAAGACTGAAGAGCATGAAATTAATTTTCTTAAGTGCTGTAAAAAATAAGATTTCTTTGTCTTTGTTAGGGCACTGGCACAGATGAAGATGCCCTGATTGAAGTCTTGGCAACCAGGACAAGCCGGCAGATGAAGGAGATCTCACAGGCCTATTATACAGGTAGCCTTGTTTTCTTCCAGCTTTTACTACTGATGAAAAAGTACGTGAGCCGAGCTGCTTCTCCTAACATCTTCCCTATCACAAGCATCTTGAGAAGGCAAGAGCCAGGGAAAGAAAGATGCAATCCTAAAATGGACTGTGCATTTTTAGGGAAACTGGTGACCCATGCATAAGAATCTATCAAAGCAGGTCATCAACTCGGCCTTCCTAAAAGCAACAAGCTGTCCCGTTATTTAGGCAATGACACAATAGTCTAAAATAAACAGTTAAGAGCTAGGCTTTCCCCAGTATCCTGAAGTTACTGGTGTATGGAAGACTACTAGTTCAGGCTCAGTCCTACTGTAACCCCGTCCTTCTCCTTTTACCCTGGTATGTTTTAAAATGCACGAGGCGCTTGTCGACTATATTGGAATCATTTTTTGCCTGTTTCCTTTTTACTATAATTATTGGTATCTATTGGTTGTACATTTTAATGAGGTTCATTGTAGTGTTTTTATACATTCGTGTATTGGGCAGTAATCATGTCCACCCTTCCTTCTACTATGTTCATGTTCATTTTTTAATGGTCCAACTCCCTGCAAAATATGTGGTGAAGAGGGAAGTCAGGAGAGACTGCCTCACATGAACACTTAGTCTTACCTAGGTAATTGTAAAATTAAAAAATACTTTTGACTTGTTATTAGATTAAAAATCCTTTTCTAAAATAGAATGTGGGGTAGGACAACAATATTAAGACTGGTAGGCAAAAATTAATGCCAATAACATAATAAGATAAATAACATAGCTCTAGTAGCTTTTATCTGTATGAATTTCTTTGAAAAAGACATATTTCATTAAATTTTGTTGGGGAAAATTTTTTTGCTGTTCCGTAATCCATCACTTTCTGTAATTGTCTTCTATTGATTCAAAGATGATTCGTGTGGAAAGTTTATTTGGTATTACTAAAAGCGGCATAGATGGGATTCATATTGCCACCTGGTGTCACCTCCATCCAGATATGTATTAGCCACAAGGGAGTCACTATTCCCCAGGAGCAGAGCAGACATTTTAAATTGCAGGCAGACCAGGGAGTGCTGCTCAGTGGTAGTGCTCTTGCCTAACATACACAAGACACTCCAAAATAATAAGAGTACAAATCAAAGCTGGAGCATGGGACCCAGGCTCTGTCCCCAGCACCCACATGGTGGATCACAACTATGTGACGTCAGGTCCAGGGAGGCCTGACCCCTACTGTGACTTCTGTGAACACTAGGCATTTACACAAAGTGCATTTACTTGCACACAGGCAAAATGCTCACTTACATAAAAATAAATAAATAAATCTTTAAAAAAAAAAGAGCTATGAAAGTAGAAGTGGGCACAGTTTGCCACTTGCCATGCAAAGAGGTCTACAACTAGTGTATAAGAAAACATATAAACACAAAGTTGGCATTGGTTAAGCAAAAATAGTGTCTGAGGGGTGGCTTTCTTATTTCTTGAGCAATATTAAATAATATAATCTAGGAGTATTTCTTAAGATGAACGTTAGATTCAATAAAACGCAACAATGGCAGTGGCTTATGCATGGTCCGTGTTTAATTCTAGGTGTTAAATGTAGAGGTTGGGAGATTGACAATTTTTAGACTGGTATGATAGCTTCCCAGAACTCAGCCCCCACCCTTCATAGTGATGGATAGCCTCCTAAGCCTCGGGCCTCAATCCACATAGAAGCAGAATCAAAGGACAGGACAACGGTGACTACGGATCATCCTTCTGAGTAGATTTCCCAGCAATATCATTCATGCCTGCCCAAGTGTGATCAAGAACTTAGTAAAGTGGGCTGTAGCTAGCTCAGAGGACACTGAAAACACAGCCCCGGGCTGTTTGAACTACCTCTGATGAAGGTTAGGATTCTGTCTGTATGAAGGAAGAATAAATGTGAAAACCTGAAGGCTAACTAGCAGATTCCTGCCCTGGGTCTTCTTCAGAACCACCATCAGGAGGAATGAAGCACACACAGTTCGACCCAGAACCATGGTTCGTCCTATTGTTGCCTCTCACAACACACACAGCAACACGCCATGCTAGCAGAGCCTCAGAAAGTCAGGGAAAGGATACCAGGTCCCCGTGCTCTGCTCTGTACTCCTCTGTTCCAGCTCCTCATCATTTAATCTCATCCTCATTTGGTTTCAGCATATAAGAAGAGTCTCGGAGATGCCATTAGTTCTGAAACGTCTGGAGACTTCCGGAAAGCTCTGCTGACGTTGGCAGATGTAAGGTTTTATTTCTTATTATCTTCCCCATCCTGTAAGCCACATGCTCAGAGATTGTTTTGGGGGAGTTAACAAAACCTAGGACAGTGAGATTTTCATTTTCCTGTGGAGTGATTTGTTCACATCACATTTCAATTGCCACCATCAATAAAACATTTAACCAAGATCACAAAAGCATCACAACTGAAAGGCTTGGTTATGTCAGACCAGTCCATACATGAGAAGTGTTTCCAGTGAGATTCAGTGTGCTGTTCCGATATACCGCCCACATAAACTCAGAATTGTTCATTTCAGCATGTTTGCATCTTTAGAACATATAGATTTCTTCTGGTTTCCAAAGAATACTTGTTTTGTTTAAATTAAGTGAGAAAAAGACATAAAAGACTATCCCAAGAGCAGAGCAGTAAATCCAGGGGAAAAGTTATCTGTTTCAGGACTTTGTTCCCTGTTACCTTGGGAAGGACATTATGTAAGCAAATGAGGCCATTGCTTGCTTTCCCTGGAAGGCTTATGATTTTAGTAATAAAGTCAGGAGGCCTGGCCGGTGCTACAGCAGATAAAGGCACTTGCCAATAAATCTGGCAACCAGGGTCCAATCCCTGGAACCCACAGAAAAATGGATAGAAAGAACCACCACCATAAAGACATCCTCTGCCCTCCACACTTGCACTGTGGTGCTCCTGTCTACACACATAGGTTACAGTTATTGTTATATAACTGTGTTTGTTTCTCTTAGTTTCACACACAACAACTGAGCATTTTAACTCTGTTCTTTACCTTCTATGTTGTTTTGGTTTCTTCCCAGCGTGCATCACAGGGATACTTGCACCTTGTAGCTTTCCTTGCTAAGCTCTGTCTCCTAGACCCTCTCGGACATCTGCTTGTGGCTGACTCCCCTGACTGAATCCCCTACTTCTATCCTCTACTGCTCCTCTCCTTGCTTGCAGGAAGTCCAGCCCTATTCTCTCCCTTGCTCAGTGATTGGCTATAAGATGCTTTATTGACATATCAGGGAACCATGGGGGAGCAGAGTTTAAACAAGGTTAAGACAGGAGAATCTCAGAACAAGGCTTGCAACCAGATAGGAGGATATAGAAATCAGCATTTCAATTACACAATAACCCTATGCCTACACACATAATACTAATATTAATAAATAACATGTTTTGTTTTTTTTTTAAAGATGCTTAACTCAGGGCTGGGGAAACGGCTTAACAGTTAAGAGTACTGGCTGTTCTTCAGAGGACCAGGGTTGGAGTCTCATAATCAGATACTGGCTCACACTCACCAGTAACTCCAGTCTTGGGGATCCTGCTCCCTCTTCAGGCATGTGTGTATGGGCACCAGGCACGCATGAGGTACACATACACACATGCGGGCCAAACGCCCATACACTTAGAGAGCAAGATGGTAAAGTCAAGGACGAGACATGTTAGCAGGCTTGTATAGACATGATTAAAGCTCCGTCTCACTGCTGTCTTACACTGGTTTGCACAGCCCCTGATGTGTGAGGAAATCCCAAGAGGCTCAGCACGACGCCTGAAGCAGCACCTGCGGAAGTGAGGCGTTATACCACTTGGAAATAGTTCGTCCCTATTATAGCTTCCGGTGCTTTAACTGCTGAAAAGCTCAGGAAGGCAGGATCTGTAAACCCGGATGTATGAGGGGAACGGCAGACATGGCCTCAGCGGCGTACGTCCAAGAGCACGTCCAGTCCATGCGTGGTTGACGTGGGCTCGCCCACAGCAAGCAGGAAGATTGGGGCTCCAAGGCTGGTTTCGGATCAAATAGAACTGGACCCTCGTGTCACCTAATGGCTCTCTGTTCCTGAGCAAGTTACTTTAAGCTTTCAGGAGTTTCTGTTCATATGTGGAGATGGATATTAAGCCCTTTGTGGTGTTGAAAGGATTAGAAGAGGGTAGGCGAGGTGCTGGCTGCACAGAAAGCATCAGTGCGTTTGGGTTTACTAAAATGTTCCATGGATTTGAACAAATATATGAATGTGCCTACCGTTATAGCATCATGCAGACTAGGTCCACTGTTCCAGGAAGTCTGTCTTCTGCCTATTTATACTGCCCTTTTCCTCTCCCACAGAGGCCACCCTGATTGTTCTGCTTCGAGTTTGCCTCTTATACAGTGTCCAGTAGTTGAAGTGCAGCCTTTAGACTGACTTCTAGCACTTAGCCATCCGCTGTTGTGTGCGGTGTGAAGGACCTATGAGAGCTGGGCTTTAGGTTTTTGAATGAGTGAGTGTCTTAAGTATACAGCAGGCCAAAGTAAAGAATAATCAAAAGTAGCAGCAGAAGGATAGAAAAACGTCATCAAATTGGACAGTCACAGCCCTCCAGCAGAAACTGGAGTGTCCCAATTGAGAGAGCAGCAAAAGGTAACAATATCAAACCGGCGGTTTACAAAGATCCAGCAGAGGTCGAATGGGGAAACCCCTTGCAAAAGTCAACTCAAGCTCTGAAAGGAGAGTCCTGGGTGGAGCTTAGTGTCTCTATTGATGGGGATTCCAATGAGCAGGGAATAGAGCATCATCAGAGAAGCACTTGTAACCATCCAGCAGAAATGACTAGAATGCCCTGCTCAGTCATGCTAGAAAAACTTCCAGGCAGTGCGGACTATCCTCTGTACCGTGAGCTTCCGCCTTCTCTTTCTCTCCGTAGACACTGCAGTATTATGGGAGAAGCAATAGTCACCTCAGATGAAGAGAGTTTATCTCAGCTGTTCTTCTCAGCTGTTCTCCAGGGCAAGATGTTTTAGCACTCCCAGCTGCTTGCTGTTTTTCCCTCTCCCCATTACAGAGTCAGGGGCCCAGCCTGAACCAGGACAGGGCCATTTGGAGGACACTTGTTATAAACACACTTAAGCCTTGGAGGGTCAGTTCTGTTTTCAGGGCCAACTCCTCAGTGATCTCAAAAAGCATGTGTCATTTTTACCAATACCCATTGTATGCAAGATTTCTCCTGTAAGATTAAGTGGCCAGCTTGTGCCTATTTTTACTGAATAATATTTTGTTGTATAAACTGTTTATCAGTTGAAGGGCATCTTGGTTGATTCAAAGCTTTGTCATTTATAAATAAAACATCAGCTAGATATTTATGTGCAAGTTTTTGTGCAGACGTGTGTCCATCTTGCTTAGATAAATGTCAGGGAGCATTACTGTTGGATGATACTGTAAGAACGTACCTAGCAATGTAAGAGACTACTGGACTCTCTCTCAAGGTGCATGCTGCCACTAGCGATGAAAGTGGAGTTGTTTGTGGTCGTTTCCAGTATTTGGTGTTATCGGTGCTTCTGAGTTTAATCATACTAACAGATCCTGCTTCAACTTACAGGGACAGGATGAAAGCATCTTTCTATAAGTTTTCTTGCTATGTCTACATCTTTGGTGAGGTGTCTCCTTGGATCTTTTACTCTGTATTAAAGTTGGGTTGTTTATTATCTTCTTACTGAGCCTCAAAAGGTCTTTATATTTTTTGATCATTTGTCTTTTATCGTGTATGTTTTGTAAACATTTTCTGTCTGTGCCTTGTCTTTTCATCCTATCACTGTTGAGTTTCCAGAGGAGGCTGAGGCCCTAGATTGTTTGCTCTGCTGCACTGACTGACTAGTCAATGGCAGAGACAGACCTAGAGGCAAGAGGGGCTACCTGCTCTGCATAGAGGAATCTACCAAGATGTACTTCTGGATGGAGTACTATATCCTTAAAGGACTGATCATGTTCTTATCATCTCCGCTGGTTTAGGGTAGAAGAGATGAAAGTCTAAAAGTGGATGAACATCTGGCCAAAAAAGATGCCCAGGTCAGTAACAGCCAGAGAACATCTCTTTTACCCTACCCCACCCCAAAGACTCTGAAAAAGATGGCTCTACCCAGACCTGTCCTCTCCTGTCCTGTCTGAGGCAAAGCCAGGAGACAAGGGTTACCCAGCCCAGCCTCTGCCTGCCTGCAGAAACTCCCACCCTTCCCAGCCTATCCCCTCAACTAGGGAAAGAACTGCATTTGTGATGACACGTAGGGCTTCTACCATTTGCCAACAGATCCTCTACAATGCTGGTGAGAACAAATGGGGCACGGATGAAGACAAGTTCACCGAAATCCTGTGTCTACGGAGCTTTCCTCAGCTGAAACTAAGTACGACTCAAGTCTTCTTGGCTCTGCATTGTTTTTGCAAATGTCTTTGCAGCTTGTGTAGAAACAGCTTAGGAAACCAAATGGAGAAGTTGTGTCTTGCCTCAGGGCAGCACTGGCATTCTCTTCCATTTTGCCCTGACCGCTGAGTAGACCTCCTACCCTGTGAGTAGCAATAGATGAGAATGGAGCAGACAGTGATCCCACAGAGAGCAGGAGCTGGCTACCACGCTTGTACCCTGCCTCCCCTCATTCTACCATGTTCTGGACATAGCCAGGCATTGAAAGCCAGTTTCATTGACTGATGGATGGTGATGGACAGTGGCTTCTTTTTGATATGAAGGGAAATGGGAATGTGGGAAGCTCTTCTTCTCAGACCAGTGGCTGACTGAGTCCCACCCAGTCTGTCACTCATGTGTCTCCCCAAGCTGTTCTAGAAACACCCAGAGCTCCATTTAGCACGACCATATTCTGACAGAGGCTGCCAGGTGCCAGTTTACAAAACAGCTGCAGGACAGAACTAACCTCATGCTGAGCTGAGGAAACAGAAGGGCGTTGCCTTGACTTCTAGTTTTGAAATTGCACTTCTTTAACGCTGACAGTGATTTTTGTGAAATGATAGCGCAATCTTGTAGCAGGTTTTACTAAGATTTCTGTTTGAAAACAGAGGTAGGGTGATCCCTGTATATCTCTGCAAACTTTCTTATTTTCAAAATATGTTGTATGACCAGTGCCTTTAATCCTAACAAAGGCAGGAGGGTATCTGCAAGTTCTAGGCCAGCTAGGGCTACATACATGAGACTCCATCTCAAAACAAAACAAAAAGCAGCAACAAAAATCTTTTTGGAAAAAAAATGTACTTGGTTTATGAAATCTTCTTGTTCACATGAGGACACATGCACGGGTTTTACTTAAGGCAAATACAGATCAAGATGTCTGGATGCCTTCTGGTAGGTGTGAAGTGAGCCATCCTTCCTTAGACAATGGTACCCTCTGCACAAGAAAATCCAAACCCTCCTAGACGGGTGAAGGCACTTACCATCAAGCCTGACTATCTGAGTTTGGTTTTTGGCATCAGTGTGGTAAGAGGAAAAAACTCCTTAAGTTGCCTCTGACCTCCATGCATGTACACACATACACACACACACACACACCCCATAAAATTAGTATTAAAAATGTTTTAAGAAATCTTCCCAGTTGGTGTTCTGCAGCAGGTAAAAGGCATCTGAGGACCGACCACAGCTTTGTCCCCCAAGCACTGCCATAATTCTAAAATAAATGAGTTGTTTGCCACAGAACGTTTCAAGCCCTTCTGACTGCTTCGAGCTGGGAGGGGGAAGGGAGATCACTAAAGAAATGGCCTAAGGAGTTCAGCCTTCATTGTGCTCAACTTTTGATGGCTGAGGTTCCGAGCTCGCTCGTTGATCTGCTACATCTTACAGTTTTAAATATGAAATATATCCAAGTGTGGCCCTCTGGGAGGCTTTAAATATTTTTATGGTGCTATTTTTTATTATTTTTTTTTTTTTTAGCATTTGATGAGTACAGAAATATTAGCCAGAAGGACATTGAGGACAGCATTAAAGGAGAATTATCTGGGCATTTTGAAGAGCTGCTGCTAGCCATAGGTAAGACCTTGAGTGTTAATAAATGAACCTATTTGTACTTCTTTGAAGTCCATGTAAGAATCCTGACTGACCTGTCTACAGCGCCCAGCAGTCCATGGTACAACAGTTGTCTCAACAAATATTTTGAAATAATACATGGAGACGTTATCTACTTTTAAATCTGTATTTGGCTTGTCATCATATTTAGATTACGCCCTCTTTGAGACTTGAAATATTACACTCTACTGGCATTTTTATTGAGCCTTGTCGAAACTGAGTCCTAATCAGTTTGGTATTCTACTTAGTTTGGTTATCTTGGAGACGTCAGTGACCTCCCGAATTGAAGACAAGGTCAGAGCTGTAGATCTCTTCCTCCGATTGAGTGATCAGGTGGGATTCAGGCTGAATCCATTTCCATATAGACACATAGTTAATGAGTGGTCAGTAAAGCTGTTATACAAGCAGTGAGGTCTCACAGCTTGTCTTCCCGGGCACTAAGAGAAGACCTCAAGGGAAAGGTGAGACCGAAGGATGAGGCACTCAAAAATAAGACTATCTTTTTAGTGAAGATTTTGAAAAGTGTTAACCTTTCTCTCTATGTGTGTGTGTGAGAGAGAGAGAGAGAGAAGATCTAGGTTCCTTCTCATTAGGGACACTCTAGAGCTGACTTGAGAATACCTTGTCACCTCACCAGTAGGAAGTCATTTCTAATATCCGCTGTAATAATTCCTAGCATCTTTGGTAAGGTCCCCATAGTTGATCCCTACCGGTAACTTCCCCTTCCTGTTACCCAAGATTCATCTTCCAAACGCTAATTCCCTAATTAGTAACTCCTAATTATGGTGCCTTAACTTTTATTTTTAAGCAATTTTAATGTGCTGGGCACTGTGCTCAACTCTTCACGGAGGTCATCTCATCTAAACCGTTGGCAATCCTTCAAAGCAGGTTCATTCCCTTGGTTAATCTCACTAGCCTATACACCCTAACCCAGTCACTCTAAAGGAAAATCCACCTGTGCAGGGATTTGGTTTGAAACTGATATTCCGTGCCCTTTTAATGTATTGCGTTATTGGTAGCCAAAGCTATACATTGGTAGCCAAAGACATTGACACTGAGTTGTGGTAAACCCCAGGGAATTATCACAAGAAGATGAGGTATATAGTGTGTCAGAGACGTGGAGAGGAGTCAGACACATGGGACTGTCTTTGGCACATAATTTTATTTCCCCCATGGCTGAAGATAATTTCCATTCCGAAGTTCTGTGCAAATCGGACATCACGGGGCTTGGAAATCTAGGACTAGCAGCTTTTCACTCATTCTAAGTAAAAGTCAGGAGTGATATTGACTCTGTTTCTATTAAGTGAAACTAATCATTATTTTCCTTTTTTTTTTAAATTAAACAATGAACAGTTCATTGTGCAAGGAACACCCCGGCTTTTTTGGCAAAAAGACTTCATCAGGCTTTAAAGGTTGGTCTGGAATTTTCATCTTGTACTCAATAGAAAGCATCCCTCGTGGAGAATAAAAAGACTGTTTAATATTGATGAGATGTCATATTTCTTTTCCACTTCAGTGAATCTCTTTTTGAAGCTAATTTTTCTACTAATTTGCCTCAAAGTATAATAATAAGTGTGCCAGCCAAAGTAGAGGGAGCTGGTAAAGTGTTGGCTAAATCAGTTCCCTCACACCACGTGTGTAGGAAATAGAACTTGTGGAATGCCAGACTTCAGACAGCCCCCGAGATAGGTGACCTCTCAAGCAGCCTTACTCCAAACAAACCCAGCCGAGTCAGCACCCTCTGCAGGATACTGGTGATTCATGCTCTTCTCATGCCTTTATTCCCTACAAGAGGAAATGCTTCCTCACTTCCTTAGTGGGCATTTCCTATGGCTGTAAAAGTAAGGTCCAACTGAACATCTCATTCCCCTCACCCCATGCCCCCACCTGTCCCGACTCCTGTGTTTCGTGATCTCATAGGTTGTCCTACCAGAACTGGCTTTGCTCAGCTCCGAAAATTGAACTCTGCCTCCAAAGCCTTGTTCCTTCTGCTTTGGCCTCCTCTGTTCCTTGTCATTCCCTGGTTGCCAAAGCTGTCCAACATTTGCATTTTTGTGTTTGTCTTCCCTATCTGTCGTCTTCCTCCACCAGAGATACGGCTGGCTTTTTCTCGTCTTTTCAGGTCTCAGCTCAAATGTCTCCTCTTGACATAACCCTGGAATCACTCCTGCTTACTCACTGGGCCAAGGTCGCCTGATATGGCTGTGTGGAATTGAATCAGGCCAGTTAAAGGGTTCACAGCAAGACTTAGGCAACCAGACTTCCGATACCTTTATGAGAAACTGAATATAATGCAATTGCCAGGATCAATACAGCTGTAGTTTGCAAGCTACAAAGGGTACACAAGATTAACGTCTAAGACCTGTTGTCCTGTCAAGTTTCCATGCTTCCTTGACTGCCAAAGGAGTATACAGAGAAGCACAAACAGCCCAAATCCTTCACTGCCTGAGGGAGTGTGTCAGTCTCTCAGGAACTGGAAGGCACATTGTGCCCCAGGAGCCATGGACTCTACCCTGAAAACCCTCTGACACGTGCCTCTCAAGGCAGCTAAGCCAACTCAGTGGTTCCCTGTACAACCCTCCCCCAATCATATGGTCAACTCGCTCTCTTTCAGTTACTCTGCATTCTATTCCCCTGGGTTTTCCTTATCCTTATTAATAGTTATTAAAATAATTAAATAGTTTGCTATCACGATCCAATAGAAAAATAAACTTCACGGGGAAAAATCTGTTCACTGCTGTGTACATGGCACAGAGAGGAATGCCTGGGACACCGTATATGTTCACCGTATATGGCATTTGTTGGGTACATCATTGCTCAGCTAACTGCTACCTTGAATATTTCACTCTCTTTCCCCATTGTTCCAAAGGTACGTCTTATCTGACCTTCCATCTGCAAACATCTCACGTAGCTTCCCATTTTCCGTTTCTGTGGCCATTCCTCCAGCTGTATCCATGACCATCTCTTTGCTCTGTTGCTGCAGTCACGTCTGGGTGGGTCTCAGACACCCTCCTCTTACTCCCTTGCCCTCATTCTGTTCCTTCCCTGAAGGCTGGACTTCATACTGCAAACAGACGGTCTTTGAAAACAACCACAATTAAGATCTAGTTACAGCATTCTTAGTTTTAAAATATTGCGAGAGATCTACTTGTGGAATACAGTTAGACTTTTATTTTATGATTGGCAAGGTCTAGGTTTTTCAGATGCATCATTTGTCATTGTTTGTTGTTTACATATCCTTAGATATGCCATTTGTTTTCTGGTCCTAAACTTTCATACACTTCCTACACACATACACACATACACCACACACACACACACACACACACACACACACACACACACACACGAGAGAGAGAGAGAGAGAGGGAATCCTTTACTAGACCATTCTTCACTTTTTATACAAACCCACTCCTCCTTCCTTGGTGCGTATATTATGTCTGCCTTGATCTCTCTACCTTGTCTCTCCAGTGCTCCACAAACCCCTAGCTGATTAGTTAGGCTTCAGCGTATATGTAACTCTTTTGGGCAGACCTTTCCTAATCTTTAGTTTTTTCCACGGTCTGCTAAAACTCACCCCTGTTGAACCCAATATCTCCCATCTGTCAGACTAATTTTAAATAACTCTTTATTTAATACTTTTATTAGTTCATTGAGAATTTTGTATATCTTGTGGTCATAATCACCCTTTCACTCACAGCTCTTCTCAGTTACACTCCTCTTTCCACCCAACTTTGTATCCTTTTTTTTTTTTACCTGATCAAGATCAGTTTGAGCCGCCCAAATATTCTTGCATGTGTAGCCTCCTGGAGTGTGAGTAGCTTATCACAGGCTGCAGAAAAACAACAACAACAACAACAACTGACCTTTCCTCTCCCAGGAGCTAATGATTGCCAATAGCTCCAAACCCCTCCATGCTAGGATTTGATGTCAGACTAATTTTCAACGGTTTGTTTTCTAACCTGTATCCTTTATAGAATTGGAGGCTCATTAGAGATATCTTCTCATCATAGCTTGGTGATGGCTCATTACAGGGGCTCAGCACATATTTCTTTAATAATTGAATGGTGGAGTTTGGTGTTAAATGAATGAAGATGAATTTCTATGGTTGAATATTTTGTGCACTATAATCTGTCTTTTATAACTGACTATGTGAATGTCATTGAGTGACTGGTAAGATTTTCACGGCCTTTTCCTCCCAGGGTGCTGGAACCGATGAATTCACCCTGAACAGAATAATGGTTTCCAGATCAGAGATTGACCTTTTGGACATCCGACATGAGTTCAAGAAGCATTATGGCTACTCTCTATACTCAGCAATTCAAGTAAGTCTCCTCTGGAAATAGCAAGGCATAGTTTTCCTTTCTCTGCTCACTATCTTTCTTTCATAGTTCTTAAAACATAGATAGATCCAACTTAAATTCCTCTCTTCTTGTTATTGTGCTTTCTGAGTTTAAAACAGTTATACCAAAACATCCTTTAACAGTGGGAACCGAGGACTAAAGAGATGGCTTAGTAGTTAAGAGCACTCATTGTTCTTGCAGAGGACCTGGGTTCAGTTCCCAGCACCCCCATGGTAGGTCACAACCACCTGCAATTCCAGTTCAGGAGGATTTGATACCTTTTCTGGCCTCTGTGGGCCCTTCATACATATTGTGCACGGACTTTTGTAGGAAAAGCAACCCATACACATAGAATTAGAAAGAAAGAAATCTAAAAAAAAAAAAAAAAATGGTGACTGTTTTCCATCTCTTAAACACTAAGAATATAATAGTAAGTCATCTTTTTAAAGGCTTATGGCTCATAAAATTTTATTTTGAAAAGTGCATGAGTTTACTGGTTGTTTATTGTTCATGTTGCAGTGCTTTTTAAAAATGCTGAAATATCAGCATTTGTGGCAAAGTAAGAAAAGAAAAGTACATATTTTAAATTTTCCTTTGTTGAACCGGAAATGTAGATCAGTAGTAAACATTTATCTATATGTGCAAGGCCGTAAGTTTGACCCCTACTGCAGCAATGACAAATTAACAACAATAACTAATAAAAATAAGTCCTCTGTTGTACACACACACACACAAACACAAAAATGGTAGATTCTGTATCTTCAGTTATTTTCATTGTAGTATGAGGAAGGCATCTCATTTTCAGTAGCTGTACATCATTCTGTTTTTATACCAATAACGTCAACAGATGTTGATGGTTCCCAGCTATTCAAAATAATACTACAGTGTACATACTCATTTTCATGAGGTACAAGTGTTGGGGGAGACGGGTAAATGGCTGAGACAGTTAAAAGATATTTTCAGAAATTTAATAGATATGATCATGTGCCTCCCATTCCCTTGTTTGCATCAGAACCTCAGAATAGAGGGTTGTTTTTTACTCATATACTATTAATTGTTACAGTCCAACAGGTGAAGGTTATAACTGAACGTATTTTCGCATTTTAAAAGCCGTTTTTATTTCTTTTTGCTGTGCTGTCTCTTTCTGTGTTTTGGGCTTCTTCTTCTTTTGGGTTTCTATTACTTTTTGCTAACTTCTAAGACCTCCTTTAACATAAAGCAGATTAGCCTTTTTCTTTTTTATCTCATTTTAAACATTTTCCATTACTTTTTGCCTCAGCTGAAAGAATTTTTCCAAATAGAACTTTCATTTGATATGTAACTGAATTTATGAATCGTTATAGTTTCTGGTTTTTTAAAAATTTTCCCATTGTTTCTGTTATTCTGGATGAGAATCTTTCCAAAATGCTCAGTATTTCTTCCTGTCTATTTAAAGAGTGGACCCACAATCACTGTTCTCAAGTCTCAGTGTACACACATATATTTACATAATAAATTAAGAATTATTAAGGAAGCAAGACTGATTAAATTTATATAATTGCTTAGAACACAGAGCTTCCATACTGTAAAAACTCTGGGTTCAAAGTCATATGTGAATGGCTAAAATACTAGCTAGCTAATAAATGCTAAGGAACTGGCCCTGGATCTTCCTAGCAATATTCTGATGATTCTACTTTTTGTTTCATTTTATTTTGCTTCGTTTTGTTTTGCCTTAGCCTCAAAATGACACGCAGAAGTCTCTGATAATTAAGAGAATTAATCCAGACTGGTTCCCTGAATCAGTATGGTCACAGGGGCTGAGACTACCCAACCATTCCCGTCACGCAGTGTAGAATCTGGGGCTGGCTCCACAAGGGCTTCCCGGGCTGTGTGACTTATTTACCTCTGGGTTTTTCGATACTCTACAAACTTCATCAGAAAAATGAGCTTTGAAGACCCAGACTGATACCTGCTGAGAACCAGCACGCAAAGGAGCTAGGACAAACAGATAAGCAGCCGGAAGCCCGGCAGGAAGAACTGGGAGTCCTGGTCCAGTTCCAGGATTGTTGTACACAGATCCTGATTCTTGGCAGCTCTTACACCTCCAGCCCCTAGGACTCCAAAGCCCTGGTCCCTGAGGGATGTGATGCCTAGCCATGGCCACTGGGAATGCCTCACCTAGGCCATGTTCTGGTGTCTCATTGAGTGGTTGGAGTCTTTCCTTCTACCTACAATGCACTTCTATCCATGATAGGTACCATTAACCAGGACATTGGCCTGGCCAACGATAACCACCTTGGGAGCATTCTAGCCTCAGGGCCCATGCATGCTTTTTTATTTTATTTTATTATTTGCATTGGTGTTTGCCTGCATGTGTCTGTGTGAGGGTGTCAGATCCCTGAAACTGGAGTTACAGACAGTTATAAACTGCCATGTGGGTGCTGGGAATTGAACCCAGATGCTCTGGAAGAGCAGGCAGTGCTCTTGACCCCTGAGCCATCTCTCCAACCACCCCCCCCCCTTTTAAGGAACAAATGAATGTATTCACTTTAGCCAGTCAGCTAGATCTGTTCACCAAATTCCTTTCTGCCTTTGCAGAGTCTTTGTTTTCTGCTAAACTTTGACGCATGGGTAAGTCAAAATCATAACTGATCCGGAAGAGCAGCAGGCTCCGCCTAGGGCTTAGCATGGGTTTTTGTCAGTAGCCCATGCTCAATTCTATTTGAATTGATCCTGACACATTACAATAGTTTCCATCATCATGGGAAGATTCAATAATATTAACCACATTGCACTTGCCGAGGCAGAAAAGCAGACACATACATTTTATAACAATTGTCAGTAACAAGGTTGACCCACCAGGAGGGCTTTTCGCTCACCCTCAGCAAACCAGAAAATTAGATTAAGCTGTGGCTCACCATCCCACAGTACTCTGGGTAATGGAGACTTATTGTATTAGGAAACATTTAAACTATTTGTAGTTTGATAAAAAGGAAAATCCATCACTGAAGAGTCCAGTTTGTGATGTGAAACAATACAGATTCCTTTCCTTCCATCTCCTACACACATGCACATCCTGGTCTTTGCTTCTGCCATCCTCTGCTTCCTCCTATGGCTCAGACATATGACTGCTTGTTTACTGCTCTCATGGATGGTGGTTGGTGGGGAGAGTAAGAACATAGGTGAAAAAAAAAATGGCATCTTTTGCTGACAAGATGATTCAGATGTAGTGACATATGCCTATGAGACCAGTACTTTGGGAGTGGCTGAGACAGGAGGATCTCTAGTTTAAGGACAGCCTAAACTACA
This sequence comes from Meriones unguiculatus, assembly GCF_030254825.1. Classification (NCBI taxonomy): domain Eukaryota; kingdom Metazoa; phylum Chordata; class Mammalia; order Rodentia; family Muridae; genus Meriones; species Meriones unguiculatus. The sequence continues at coordinate 168,883,632 of NC_083351.1, forward strand.
TAGTTGAGGCACTATCTAAAAAATATATTAATGGAAATTCAGATAAGACTGCATTTTTGATAGTCTTTCCTAGACTGTAATAAAAAGTGCTCTGTAAGGACAATATAGTAACTACTCTGAATAATCTCGTAGTCTATACTATCGACTCCTATGAAGGATTAAAGTAGGCATTAGCATAGATGGTAATTGGAACAACATTATGCAGCCACGTCCTAAATGTGCAATATGGAGGGTGAAGGTACAGAAACTGAAAAAAAAAAATACTGTTTGGGGGTTGGAAAGGAATATTTCTTAGAGCAATGGGTTTTGAGTCTTCCCATCAGGCCAACAACAGGAACTGGGTGTCTCCTCTGGAATTCTGCTGGTCAACAGGGTCCTAAGATGCCTCCTAGAAACAGACTCGTGGTTAAGAGGCTGAAGGAAAAGAAGCCTTAAGTAAATTGCTTAATTTGGAAAGTCTATTTTAGGGAATACTCAGGCATCACAGTGAAATGAGTTCACCCAGAGTTCCAAAGTTGGGGGATTTGTACTGTTTTCAACTAATCACAAATATTTATGTGTGAAATATTTATTAATTGAATCACAAATATTTATTAAGTGAATGCTACATGCCAGACTCAGGGCTAAAGTTATAAGGAGAAAAATCTTTTTAAAACCTATGAAATTACAAATATGTGTAAAACTCACCAATGTGAGAGAGACAGATACGTGGTGCTTAAAGATCCTATCATGGGAGACTTGACTAATAGGAAAGGATTCTACGGGAAAAGGATGAGTCTGGTCTGGAAAGTGAGTGGGCATTAGCAAGGGGACAGTTGGATCTGTGTGGAGCTAGTTGAGCATTCTAAGGAGGGAACTGCAAATGGAAAGATCTTGGGGTAGAAGAAACAGTGAAAACAAGGTAGAGGGGCTAGGCCATGCGGGAATTCTCCTGCACCATTGAAATAGTCCTGTCTTTAGCACAAGGGTTGTGAGACCAATGAGAGTGTTATGCAAGAGAGAACGTTGGTCATTCAAGATTATCATGATGGCGAAGAATGACTTACATAGGGGTTTGGGGAGATGTGGGGTGATGAGTTAGGGGGTTGTGACACGGAGACACTGGAGTAGGTGTGACTGGGATGGGAGGCAGTGAACACAGCCAGTTTGGAGTACATATGAGTAGAATGGTAATCATGCAAAGAGAGCAGAGGCTGAAGACTTGAGAAGGACTTGATAAGAAAGTGCTAGAGGCCAGTGCTTGAAAAGGCAGTGCAACTGTCGCTCCTGTGGGTACGCTGTGAGAGTCAGTGTGCTAGGCACCTTCTGGTGCTGTTATAAACACTCTTGAGGAAAATAACTTCAGGAGTCAGGCATGGTGGCACACATGTCTTTAATTCCAGCTCTCAGGAGCAGAGTCAAGCAGATCTCTATGAGTTTGAGGCAAGCCTCGTCTACATAGCAAGTTCCAGGCCACTAAGAGCTACACATCGAGACTCTAAATAAATAAATAAGTTTAAATGAATAAACTAACTAACTTAAGGGATAAAGAGTTCACTTTGGGCTTACAGTTCAAGAGAAAAAAGGATCTATCATTGTAGTGACAATTCTGAAATGTTGGTTTCTTTTAAAAACACAAAAATAGTATAAGAACGTGTCTTCACTTTAGTTCTAGGTGTGAGGATGTAGACCGCTTTGAACTGCCCACGGCAGCTGATTATGATTTGCCTGGTGCTCTAGCAGAGCCATGGTTTTGCCAGCTGCAGATGGTTTCTACATTTGTGTGACATTTGGAATTCTGGGAACTTTTCAGAGGGTATATAAACTCTAGGGCCCCCAATAGATGGGGTTGGCAGTTGTTGGTCATTCAGGGAGGTGGGTTGTAGTTTGTTAGTAGTTGTGCTCAAAGAAGAAACAAAAGGACAGAAATTAGATTGGTTCAAGGATCTCTTTCACTCTTTCCTCTCTGTTTTTTCTCTCCTATCTAGTCACAGGGGGTGAAACTGGAGGGATAAAGGGTAGGAAAAAAGAAGAACCCACAAAGTAGCAAAGACCAGCTACGAATCATAACATGGAGGACATGGCACTGGCAGTGGGAGCTTGGTAGCAGGAGCAGGAAGCTGGCTGACCATAGTCACCTGAACTGAAAAAACAGGAAGAGAAAAGAATGTTGGGCCGTGCTAGGAAAAAACCGAACCAAACTAAAAACTTTTGTTGCTTGCTTTGGCAAGAAGGAGCCTAATGAATCTGGTCAGTTTAAGGGACTTCCAGAAGGTATTCTGAGACGTTTGCCTTCCTACTTAAGGAGATTCTCTGCAGGATGGAATGTTTAAATCTCCCAGGAAACTGTGACAGGACAGGAGTGAGGGGCCAGGCTCTCTGATTTGAGGGCACCTTTCTTTACCTCTGTAATCGTTACATGGAGATTAGGAGAGTTCATATTCTGCTGCATAAAACATTTACACGGTTGCAATGCAATAGTTAACACAAGATAAACTTTTCCTTTAAGCTTTGTGTATTGGAAATCCAACCCAGGGTCTTATGTGGTTAAGCACACTATAGACCATTGAGTGACACATTCAGTCTTCCCATGGTAAGTGTTTGAACTGCAAATAGGAGTGTCAGTTAACATTGATTGTTATTAAGCTACAGGATTTTTTTTTTTAGAAAAAAAAAATTTATTTTTTTTTTTGCAGATAATATGTAGTATCATGTTATTGCTGAAATCTTGTATTTTTTTCAAGCCCTACCTGAAATTCAGTTGTACTGTCTCACCAGGATTTAAACATTATGTGTTGCAGGGAACACACTGGGCTGGAGCACACTTTTACTCGAGTGTGAGAAACTTGCGGTGCTGCAGGTGTGCTGTCCTGAAGGGTGCAGCTCACACCTGCAGCCACCCGAGTGGCTTCCCTAGCATTGCACAGGCCGATTCATCGCCAATCCCCTCATTATTTCCGGTCTGCTCATTCTCTGTTGGTGCTGTTCTCTGCAGTCAGATACTTCTGGGGACTACAGAGACGTGCTCTTGAAGATCTGTGGAGGAGATGACTGAGGAGGACGGTTTCCCAAGGTGCCTGCCCTGATGGCGGACTCTGCCTTCACGCAGTGCTCCCAAGTGCAAGAGAGTGCTGCCTAATAGACGTCGTCATCGTTCGCTGCAGCAGCCAGAACAAACTCGGTTTCATTTTAGGGCATCCCATTCATAACACAGAGGTTTCTGAGGGAAATTCAATCTGCAATTAAAGACCTACTAATGATTTTCTATTTTTCTTAGGAAGTTGGAAGCTGTGTAGTTCAAAAGCATCAAACATAAATCAGGATACTAAAAATGGTTGTCTTTACTAATTGTGTATTTGCTTTCATTACCTAGCAATACTGTATGTTGCCTAGTACCAACAAATATTTCAAAATACACACATTTGTTGTAAATGCTGTCGCTGCCTCTACTTTTTACTTTGTTAGTGTGGTCTAAAAACCTATAATGAAGTGGCATGGTGTGCACACCTATAATACTAACACTGCGGAGGTGGTAGCAGGAGGCTCACTAGTTTGGGGTAATTCTTATGACAGTGCAGAGTGACAAGTCCATTAACAGCTTAGTGTGGTTGAGACGTGGGCTCAGGGAAGGAGAAGGGTAGCCTCTGGATTTTTGACAGAAGAATGAGGTAATGCTTGCCTTATTAATGTTCTGTATGGGCTGGATCCTGGCAGGAAAAACAGAAAGATTGCTGGCTGATATTTCCAGCATTCTTCAGGAACCTAAGAAACAGATTTCTGTCTGCCAGGAAGAGTCACTTCCCTATTTCTTCTTCCTCTGGTGGATGAGACATCAGGCTTCCTGTTAACATGTATCTGTGATGCATGCCAAAAGCCAGTGTTAACCTCCAGGTTTCCCCAGTTCCTACCAGCCTACCATTTTTCTTAATAAGCCATGAGGTTTTCCTACCTCTGCTCTTCTTTCTGCTCCCAAGAGTGGTAGCCCTGACCCTTGACATTCTGCCTCTTTCCTTTCTGCCCCAGAAATGTAGCTGAGGCTATTTTAGAATTTCCCAAAAGCCTCATGCTATTCTCTCTCTCATCTCTATTATAAAAACTATCTTTTCACCCTTGTATCAGTGGGTTTGTCAGCAATCTGTGCCTTTGCTTAGAACCCCCAGATTTTAGCATCAGGTGTAAGTGAAGACACAGTAAAGAAATCACTGAAATGGTCACTCCATGAATGGGGAGAAGGTTTTTATTATCATTAAAAGAGAGAGAACAGCCAGAGGCATCTGTAAAAGTCCAGGACAGAGAGAGAAAGAAACAGACAGGTCAAGGCCAGAGCTAGAGAAGTGTGTGTGGAAAAATAATGTGGGTTATAAGGGGCACAAGCAGCTGAGGAGAGGGGAGCCTGTGAAATAAAGCAACCCGGATGTTCAAAGAAGAGGAGGTGAGAAGGGTCAGGATACCAGCATGGGCTTTGAAATGTATAACAGGTACATGTGAACAAGAACCAAAGGAGCCTGAAGGCCAGCATGGGCTTTTGATATATAACCACAGGTATATGCCAAGGGACGTGGCCCTTTCTGGCAGGTTTGTAGAAGGGATCTTTTGTGTCTGTATGGAAGCATCGCCTGTCAGTAAAAAGCTAATGGCCTATAGCTGAGGCAGGAAATAGGAGGCGGGACATCCTGCAGACAGAATTCTGGCATATGAAAGATGTGGCTGGCAAGACACATGATACCTGAGCAAAGGTGACCAGCCACATGGCAGAATGTAGATTAGAATAAATGGATTATTTTAAGTTATGCGCTAGTCAGAAAAGCTAGGCCTACATGGCCTAGATATTTGTAAATAATATTTTGAGTCTCATGAGTCTTTATTCTGGAAGCTTGGGGCCAGGAGGAAAAACCACCACTGCAACATAGGTTCCTGAGGAATATTTGGACCTAACATTGACAAGATTGTTTTATAATGAAATGAAATATTTAAAAGGGTATTCATGGGGATGGAGAGATGGTTTATCAATTAAGAGTGCTTCTTGCTCTTCCCATGAACCTGAATTCAGATCCCAGCACCCACATTAAGTGGCTCATCACCACTTGTATCTCCAGCTCCAGAAGGTTACAGAAGGATCAGGCTTTGGGGGCACCTGAATTCATGTGAACACTGCCCCACACATACACATAATTTAAAATATTAAAAGTAAATCTTGAAGATAAAATAAAAAGGTATTCAGTACAGTAGTAGAACAACCCTCAATAAATATTATTATAAGCCACGTTTGGTGGTTCAGACCTATACTTACAGCTATTAAATTTAAGTTATAAATTTTTTAATTAAAATGTTTTAATACAATATATTTTGATCATGTTTCTCTTCCCCAATTCTTCCCAAATCCTCTTCACCTCCCTATCCACTTAACTTTATGTTCTCTTTTCCTCTTTCTCTTTTATAAAACAAAAATCAAACAAAGAATCCAAAAAAGAAAAAAAAGAAACATGAAATGAAAATCAAAACAAGGCAAGCAAAAGACCATAAGAAAAATACCAAAACAAAATGAAGCAAAATGCTCATTATGAAAGAAAGAAAGCGTTGTTTATTTTGTATTGGCCAGCTACTCCTGGGCATGGGTGCTAGCTACCCTGAAGTGCGATTGATATGCAAGTGAGACTCCATTGGGAAAAACTGGCTTGCCCTTTCTCAAACTGAGAAGAAGAATTTATTTAATACAGCCACATTTGAAAAAGGAACAGAGAAAGAGATCCAGTGACACCCAAGTCCATAAATAAATATGGCAGTTTGGTTTAAATAGAGGAAAAGAGGTATACATGTCTAAGCAGTTCAAGGAATGGCCCCATCCACCGCTGACACACTGTCTAGGCTCTCATTTGTCCTACAAAGTGGTCTGACAAGTTGTCAGTGTCTCTTTTCCAGAGACAAGCTCCTTTTCTGGCTGGCATCATCTTTTCCTTCTCTCAACATGACTGGGGAAATTTCATGGGAATCCATTGTCTTCCATAGTCTGATAGATAGCCAAAGAGAAGGCAAAATTGTCTCTCTATAGAATAGCTTCACATCTGCCAGACAGTTACGAGATGTTACTTCAAAAAGAAAGAATTTTCTGCTACCCTACATCATACATTATTAGTGTGTTGGACAAGGGGGGTGATTTTCATTGCCTTTGATTTCCACAAGGTGGCAGGTCAACTTCAAAGCCAAACGGTTGGCTTTTTGTCCAAACCAGACAAAACCTACTTTACCTGCTTGGCAGTAGCCATGCCAAATAGGAACTACTTGGAAACATGTTTTGTGGAGTGTATGTCATGGTACAGGCATCTTATTGTCACTGTAAACACTTGATAAAACATGGATTAATTTAACTCAGTCTTCCAGCATTCTTGGGGCTGTCTACAGTTGGATGAAGTATGTATGAACATACTATAAACATTTGTCTGTATGTACTAGCTCAGCCATGGATCACCTGTGCTGATGAGTATTTATAAGTCAGCTCTCTGAAAACTGTGGTTAGTCCCTGAAGACAGAGAAGAAGATACCGTGCAAGCTGGAAGGAGCCGTGGGTTCCTGATATGCTGAGATGAAGAACGCAGGAGACTCTAGAAGAAAAGTATACTTGTTCTGGAGATTACAAAAATGGCAAATGAAAATATTGGAGAGAAGATTCTCAAAGAACCTACTTGTCAGGGCTTTTGAAGAAAATGTTTAGGTAATGTGATCAAGGATTTGCTTCTGTGTATTTTCTGCTGTCCATTCTCGTATCATTTGCATTCCATGTTGATAACCTTCAATTTCTCCAACTATAATTTGTCTTGAATTCATTGGTTTTGGAATCAGATCAACCTGGGCTCAGATCTTGGCTTTCCACGTAATACAACAATGTGTATGTAAATCAGTGCATAATTCGCAAATACTCCTCTCCTTGCAGCCTGATATTTTAGCTAGGAATAATAGCACTTACCTCAAAAACTATGAATATTTAATGACATGAAGAATATAAAGAGTATTTATATTCTGGTGTGTTGCACAGGGCCCCTAGTTTAGTCCCTTGCACTCCATAAACAGTAGCATTCAGTAAATATCTGAAAACAAAATAAATACGATTTATTTTAGTGCTGCAGTAATCATGTCTCTAAGTTTGGCATTGGAAGTCTTCAGGAGATATGTTCCTTTGATAAGTGGAGTCAAGTATGTATAGTTTGGTGGTTACAGGATCAGACAACAGGTTCATGGTCAAGCCAGGGTGGCACATGTTTTTATTGTTGCTAATAGGCATGAGGTTTCAGTAAGTCGGTTTGGGTGCTCTTAGCCCAGGGCCTGCACCCTGTAGGAGGTTCCAGAAATGCTAGACATTGTTCTCAGGCTCCGTTTGGAAAACTTACAGTGGCTTGTACTCATTCGGTTGTGGGATGCTGTAAAGTTCTCTTGAGTTTGCAATTATGAAAGAAGATAAAACTGACCTCCTGGTAATTCCCTGCCAGCGAGCCTTGCTTTATGAAGCATGGAAAGTACCACAAATTTATTTTCAAAATTACCCAGTTAATGAGCAGACTCAGATCCTCCTGCCCACTCTTTGCACATCTCCCCGATTCCCTAAGAACCAAGGGAGTGTTGGTGGCTTTGTACTCAAGCCATTTTTTGGTCCTTTATTTCATTCAGTTAAAGTGAGCCTAGCTTGGTGGCATCTTTTCCGCCATGAGTAGCCCTGATCAGAGACTAGAGCTTGCATGGTCTTCCATAGCCTTTTCAAACTCAAAGAGAAAGAATTTCAAAGGAGGGCAGTCACCCAACAGCGCTTATGTCCAATAGCTGCTGCAGCACACTTGAAAAAGAAATGCTGGACATCCCAACCCAAGCCGCTGAACAGTCCATCCATCCATGTGTGTGCAGCCCATACTGTGTACTCCAGGAAACCGGCTGTCAACGGCTACGTGTGGTCTCTTTGGGTGCAACTCTATGGGTGAGGGGAGCCATAGTTCAAAGTGACTTGCTGAGGCCCTAGTGTCGCACTAAAACAACTGGTGTGATTTGCTAACTGACATTGACCCCCAGGAGGGAGGGGGTTGAGAGAAAGATGAAAGCGACACTGACCATAAAGGAGCATGCCCCAGGGAGGAGGAGAAGGCAGAGAACAGAGGGAGAGGCGCCTCCCTTCAGAGTGCTATGGAGAACCAGTCTACAGCGTCTACCTCAGATGGCCTCACAGATTGGTAGTGTGGAAATATCCGCTTCTTTTGTGTTGTGCTATGTTGTAAGGCCGAGTCCACAAAAGGAAAGCCCAGATCATACATTGTGAATTCCATTTAAGCGGGTGTTAATGGATCTCTTCATGTGAAACGTTGACTTTGCTTATTACCACTCTAAGTAAACTCCAGCCTTTCATTCCTCCAGTACCTATTGCATGGTGGCCATGAGTGAGGAACTGTTGCTGTGTGCTCGGGTTATGAAGATCAATAAAGCCGTGAGTTTTCTGGTTTCAAGGAACTGCTATTCTGCATTCAAAGGGGTTCTTATTAAAAACAAACAAACAAAAAGACAAACTGGTGACAGAAACTGGTGACATGACTGCTCCGTCACGGAGAAGGTTTTCGTTTGTCTGTTTTGCGTGTTTGTTTTTGTCCTGTCTCATATAATACATTCCAACTACAGCCTCCCTTCCCCTCCTCCCTCTCCCCAAGATCCACTCCTCCTCCATTTCCCTTCAGAAAAAAGAAGGTTTCCCTGTGATACCAACCAAACTAGGCATAATAAGATGTAATAAGACTAAGCACAAACCCTCATATCAAGGCTGGATGAGGCAGGATAAGGTAGGAGGAAAAGGGTCCCAAAGAGCAGGCAAAAGAGTCAGAGACACCCCCACTTCATGGTTAGTAGTCCCACAGACAACCCAAGCTAAGCAACCCTAGCAGGAATTCAGAGAACCTACACATACCTATGTGGACTCTGTGGTTGCTGCTTCAGTCTCTGTGAGCCGCTGTGAACCCTGCTTAGTTGATTTTGTGGGCCTTGTTTCTGTGGTGTCCTCAACCCCTCTGGCCCCTACCATCCTTTTCCCCGCTCTTCCACAGGGTTTCTAGAGCTCTACCTAATGTGTGGGTATGGCTGTCTACGTTTGTTCTTATCAGCTGCCAGAGGAAGCCTCTCTGATTACACTTGGGCTAGGCACAGATCTGTGTGTATAGCGGAATACTAGGAATCATTTTATAGTGCTTAGCATAAAAATGCCCTCATAGGCCCATAGGGAGCAGTACTATTAGGAGGTGTGGCCTTGTTGGGTGGGTTTTGAGGTATCAGTGTGTCTCAGTTTATTTCATGCTGTCTTTGCATCCAGATATAAAATTCTCAGCTACCTCTCCAGCTTTATGTCTGCCTGCAAGCCGCCATGCTTTTAGCCATAGCAAAAATGGTCCAAACCTCTGAACTGTAAGCCAGCTCCAATTAAATGTCATAAATGTTTTCTTATAAGAGTTGCTGTGTGGTCCCAAGGGTGAGAGCATGCCTGGGTGTGGGGTGATGCCCTCTCCCTCTCCTCCTCACCACCTGCAGTGGCCAGGATTGTTGACCCTGGGGTCATTAGAGCGGGAGAACTAGCCCTGCCCCAACACTGGCTGTAGCACTGGGGAGAGAGAGCCCTGCACCTTTCCTCAGCAATATGGTGGAGCTGCTCTCTATGAAGGCATCAGTGAGACTGTTCAGGGCATAAGAGCAGGAGAGCTGGCCCAGTCCCTCACAAGCTACAGTACTTGGGAGAGTAGACCCCATACCTTGACTGAACAGTACAGTGGAGCTGGCTCTGGAGGCACGGGTACAGTGAGCCAGCCACAAGGGCATGAGAACAGGAGAGCTGACCCTGCCTCGTGCTGATGGTGGCATTGGGTGGCCTAGCCAGAGCAGTGCTGGAGAGCTCACCCTGGTGGTATAGATAAGGGAAAGCCAACAGGCTGGCCAGCTCAGCTACCACCTAGGCCTAGATTCAGGCTTCTGAATTGGCCCACCCCAAAATCTGAAAAAGGTTGGAACATGTAAAAGGGCCAGTCCTGCTGTTCCAAAGCTGGAGGATCTGACACAGGGAAACAACAGGCTAACCAGGAAGAGTCCTAGTGAGGATCCAATATTGATGGTGTCACAGAAAACTGAGAACTCAAGCCAGACCAATGACTCATTGCAAAGAACATTAGCAAGTAAAGATGTGTGGACAGAGGGATATTCTGTGGGACACACTGTGACATACTGCAACTTTAGCAGTTTTCTCTGCTTTGATTTTTGGTTGTTATTTGTTTGCCTGTGTGTTTTATTTGGGGGGAATTTTAAAGGTGAAGAGTAGAATTATGAGGGTGCTGGGAGATGAGGGGGGACTGAGGTGCACGATGTGAAAACTCACAAAGAATCAATAAGAAGTGAAAAGAAGTTTCCTTGTTCATGGTGCTTCTTCACAGCAATAAAACCCTAACTAAGACACATTTCATTGACCTTTTTTTTATTGTTATTATTCAGTTGTGTTTGGTTCTACACTATGTCTCTAAGCTTTCGGGTCCTGGCCACCCAGGCAGTGACCAGCATGGATTCCTCTTGTTGCTTGGGCCTCAAGTTGGACCAGTCATTGGCTGGCTACCCTCACAAGCACTCAGCTACCATTGTCCCATCGCACCTTGTAAACAACACAGGTGAGGATTGAAGGCCATGGTGTTGTCCTGGTCCCACCACCAGGAGCCTTCCTGGCTCAGGTTCCATCTCCTCCATCATTAGGAGTCCTCACTAGCATCGCCCTCACAAGTTCCGGGAAGTTTCCACTATAGTGGGTTTCCACATAGTCCCCTAAATGCTCCCCTATTTCAGTACTCTCTCCCTGTACTCCCTTTCCTGCCTGACCCCTCCAGTTTTAGTCCCCACCCCACCCTTAGTTCACCCACAAAATCTGTTCCATTTCCTCTTCCCAGGGATGTCCATGTGTCCCCTCCTAGAGCCCTTCTTGTTACTTAGCCTGTCTGGGCCTGTGGATTGTACGTGGTGATCCTTCACAGCTAATATTCACTCATCAGTAAGTACGTATCATGTTTGTCTTTCCAGGTCTGGGTTGCCTCACTCAGGATGATTTTTTTTTTATAGTTTCACACATTTGCCTGAAAATTTCATGATGCCTTTTTTTTTTCCTAATAGCTGAATAATACTCCACTGTGTAAATATACCACATTTTGATTATCCTATTCCTCAGTTGAGAGACATCTGGATTGTTTCCGGTTTCTGGCTATTATTAATAAAACTGCTATGAACATAGTTGAACAAGTGTCCTTGTGGTATGGTAGAACATCTTTTGGGTATATGCCCAGGAGGGTAAAACTGGCTCTTGAGGTAGAACTATTCCCAATTTTCTGAGAAACCACCACAATTATTTTCAAAGTTGTTGTACAAGTTTGCACTCTCACCAGCAATTGCGGAGGGTTCTCCTTTCTCCACATCCTCTCCAGCATGTGCTGTCACTTGAGTTTTTTATCTTAGCCATTCTGATGGGTATAAGATGGGATCTCAGAGTTGTTTTGGTTTACATTTCTCTGGTGGCTAATGATGTTGAGCATTTCTTTATGTGCTTCTCAGATGTTTGAGATTCCTGCTGAGGATTCCATAATTCTGTACTCCATTTTAAAAATTGGATTGTTGGTTTGTTGATCTCTAGTTTCTTGAGTTCTTTATGTATTTTGGATATTATTCCTTTAGTGGATGTAGAATTGGTGAAAATCTTTCCCAATCTGTAGGCTGCTGCTTTGTCCTATCGACTGTGTGCTGTTTGCCCTCGTTCATTCAAATACTGATTTCTCTACCCCACTATCTGGTTTCATTCTGGACATGGCGTTGTAATGTTAATTCTAAGTATCTCCTGTCTCAATTTTGTATAAACATACCCACTACTTGTTCTCTCTTCTACCAATAAAACCAACCAGCCAATGCTGAACAATACAGAAAATAGGGTGGGATATCCTGGACCAGCGATGGGTGGAGAAAGAGAGAAGACATAAGAGACAGAGCCACAAGGAGAGGATGGGGGAAACATCCAGGGAAAAGTGGAACAAGGAGATGATTACAAAAGCAAGGATGACTGGGAGGAGCTACACTGGATTGGAGGTTTAGGATGGAGTAATTGTTACTCAGTATTGTACTCTGGGCTAATTAAGTAAATCTTAGTCTCTCTGTATGGTTATCTGGGAAAACAGCTGGTTGAAGAGTAACTGCAACATTACTGAGTATTTTTGCATCCATGTTCACGAGGGAAATTGGTCTGTAATTCTCTTTGTTGAATCTCTGTGTGGTTTGGGTATCTTCAACTATGTGAGGATGACTGCGGCCTTATAAAATGAATTTGGCAATGTTACTTATGTTTTTATTTTATAAAATAATTTGAAGAGTATTAGTATTAGGCATTCTTTGAAAGTCTAGTAGAAGGCTGAGCTAAAACCATCTGGCCCTGGGGATTTTTTTTGGTTGGGAGACTTTTAAAGACTGTTTCCTTAGGGGAAACCCATTTCCTTAGGGGTTTTAAATCTATTTAAGTTGTTTATTTGATCTTGATTTAAGTTTGCTAAGTGGTATCTATCAAGAAAGTTATCCATTTATTTTAGATTTTTTTTCAATTTTGTAGAGTACAGCTTTTTAAAGTATGACCTGATGATTATTTGGATAGCCTCAGTGCCTGTTGTTATGTCCTAGAGGAAAGGATTTTATTGTGGGTAAGGGAGAGAAAAGATCCAGAACCATCTGGGGGAGTCCAGAGCAGGGAGAAAAAGGAGTGGACCTTACATGGCCAGCAAGGTGGACATGGCCAAGGTGAGAGGGAAGCATAGGAGAACAAACAGGTCTTGGAAGAGAGGTGTCTAGGGAAGCTAGTGTGGACTTTGAAATGATAACAAGTATTTGAATAAGGACTGAGGGTTCCAGCATGGGCTTTGATATGCAGCCTGTAGAGATCCATGAGTCCCTTCTGCCAGAGGTAAGGGAAATGACTCCTTTTGGCAGATGGGAACTTGTCTCACAAGTTCTTGTGTTATGCTGGCTTTTATCCAATCACTGAAATCTTATATTTCAGCTTGAGCTGGTTTTTGGATAGTTGGACAGCCTGAATCCTAGAAAATGTTACCAGGGGTTTTAGGCTACAAGCCAATGTCTTGGGAGCCCTCACAAGCAAAGTTCAGCCACCGTTCTGCAATATCCAGTTAAAGAGACAAGAGCGAACAGAGAGATAGGAGACTCATTTAATGTAGCCACATTGGAAAAGGGAAAACATTTTCAAGGTCCAATGACTCCAAAGTCCATCTCTGGGTTGCTGATAATGAGGTTCAGGTTTAAACAGAAGGCAAGAAGTTTGCACAACCAAGCACCCTTGGTTAGAGTGGGTCATTGGCCCATCAGTGTTCTAGCTGCAGCCTGGTCTTACAAGACGATCTGACAGCCTGTCAGAGCAGTTCAGAATCTTTTCCTGGGAGCCAAGTTCCTCCTGTGGTACCAGGTCTTCAGCCCTTTCCTCCTCTAAGCCTGAGACTCCAGGGGAGACTCCATTCCTAGGAGTCTGTGTTTCAGAAACCAAAGGGAGGGGGCGCTAGTGTGTCTCCTTAGAGCCTCTTTCCCCCTGCCAAGTAAGTTATGTGGAGAAGGGAGGAGAATGGAGACCGTCCTGGCTAATTAGCAAGGCAGTGTGATACTAACGAGGAAGGGGGAGGCGGGCCTGCTGTGTAACCTCAGACAAGGTTTGAACACTGTTCAGAACTTGCACAACTGAGGGATTGGGGGGTGTTTGGGGGAATTTCTGACTGGTACATGTTGGATTAAAACTTTTGTGTCTTAGTACACTCTCCAGGCAAGCACTCTGCCACTGAACAACAGCCTCCGGCCTCTTTTTAACTTGTATTTTGAGACAAGATCTCACTAAATTGCCCAGGCTGACCTTAAATTGACTGAACCTCAGTGGGTGAATCTCCTGCTTCAGCCTCTCAGGTAATTGGTGTTCGTCTTTAGCTACCAGGCCTATTTCAACTGAAAGCTCTTAAGTGCAGTGGTTAAGTCCTGAGTTGGCCTAACTCAGGCCCTAATTCCAGCTATGACATTCCTAGCTGTGTGCTCATGGGTTGTGGCGAATTACTTCACCCTTTTCCTCCTCCAGGTCCTTATCAGTGGAGTTTGAATTATAGCAATTAAATCAATCTCCTAGGACCATAAAGATTGAGAGAGCTGATAAAAGGACTCAGAAATGTAGTAAATGAACAGGACGGAAAGATGTTATGAGAAAAGCCGCTAACAGCTGTGCACCCCTAAAATGGACAGAGGTCGAGATAAAGCTACATACGAGAAAGAGAGAGAGAGAGAGAAGAGAGAGCGAGAGAGAGGGGGGCTTATGATACTGCTCTAAATGGGAAAGGGAGAACTGACAGAATAATGAGAAAGCAAGACAGAAGGACTAAGAGGAAAGTAATGCTGCTGGCCACCGTTTCTCTCTGGGTGCTAAGGGCATTCTTCACACTATTTCTCCTGTTTGTGTCTTCTACATTTTAAACAATGCATGAGCTTAAAAATGATTTGAAATTATCTTTCCATTTAAAAACAAGACAGTTTTGCTATCAGAAGTTGCCTGTAACCCAAACGAAGGATTAGCTGTGTCACCTTTGAGTTGAATGTTAGGAAAACTGATTGGCGGGAGTTGTGAAGACATATGGATTACTAGATGACGGCCAGCTCCCCAAGCTGCCTCAGTAGTGAATTATTTGATAACATTGGAAAAATCATACTTCAAGTTGTACACAGGCCAAATGGACTGTTAATCTTCAGAAAGAGACCTTCCCTAGGGACGATCACAGAGCGACCCCTGAGTTTTCACTTGTTTGGCTTCTCACTTGTGCTGACTTCAGAAATCCCATGAATGGGGGAGGAGGGGCTGTCTGGAAGTCAGCTTTCTTGTGGAGCCTGTGGAACGATGAGGGTCCTACTGACAGCGTGCAGATACGGACAGAAATAAGATCTGTGCAGGTCACTGGGCACTGGTTAAAGCCCTTGAGTGTGTTCAGAGCGGATTACTTCCCAAGTGGGTCCACCTGGGAAGTGGGCACCTGGGGACTTCCATTTCCTCACCTGAGACGTTGGGATTCTTACGTAGCAGAACACCAAAAGGTGTGCTCACCAAGCCCCGGGGTCCTAACAGTTACTTCAGACATGTTGCCAGCCCCAGCTTAGCCTAACAGGAAATTTATTATAATGCATGGGAATGCCAGGAGAATGCATCCAGTTCATCAGACCTAGTGTCAGGGAGTACATCAGTTCTGTCATTGGTGGAGGAGTGGGGGCACAGCTCCATGCTCCCTCGGCAGTCTGCGGAGTTCCCGTCCTCCTCGGGGATTCCACCCAGGTGAAGGTTGATGCTTAGCTTTACATTTGGGCAGAAAAGAGCTTCCAGGTAAGACGCTAGGCAGGTAAGCAGCACTGGAGTGTCCTTTTATAAACTTTTTTTTGAGGTTTCTTTGTGTAGCCCTGACTGCCCTGGAACTCGATCTGTAGACCAGGCTGGCCTTGAACCCATACGGTTCCACCTACCTCTGCCCACCCAGTGCTGGTCCTCCTGTGGGCAACCTTCACAGAAAATGCTGCTGGTTATTCTGGAATCCTTAATGTTCATTTGGCTGGAGTCTTCAACTAGAGTCAGGGACAAAGGGCAATTTTCTCTTCCCATGTCCCTCATCTTTCTATCCTGCCACCTCCTCCTTCCTCCACCTTCTGCCTCCTCCTGAGCCCTGCTCTAGTTCCTGGCTAACTCCAGCACCTGTCAACAAGACAAAAAGAAAAAAAAAACTTAGTCTGGTTGCAGTTAATTCCATACAGAGATGTTCCCTGGCTGCCAGACAACAGACTTCCCTCATCAGGTCTCCTGGCCTTCCTTTCTGCGCATGACTTACTAGTCTGGCTGGAGCAGCTACTTCCAGAAACTTCTGGGAAATCCAAAGGTTCGCAGCTTCAGAGTCCACCCTGAGAGCCCCCATGAGGACAGTGCGAGATCTCTCTGGGTTCCCCTCTGGGCGCTGCTCTTGGGATGTTCTTCCTTCGTACGGCTGTCTTCCCTTCCCTTCAAGAAATGTCTCTCAGACCTTCCTTCCTGAGGTATAAAGCAAAGACTGGTGGCACATTCCGAGCTCAGATAGCACAGTCTTGCGGTGTCACCTTTGGCAAGTCACTCAGCCTTACTGAGACATCACCTCCCCCTATATCTACGAAAGGAAGGAAGATGTATCTAGCCTGGGGGAAAAAATGTAATTTATAAAAATTTCCTGGAAGGCTGAACTTCCAGGACAGAGAATATTGAGATAGCTGACAGGAAATACAAATTAATATAAAATTAAACAAGATGGCAAAACTAAAGCAGCTAACACAGGGTCTGAGACATGATGATCACTGGTTAGGCAACCCCTTCTCCAAGCCCTCCACTCTCTGTGGCCTTATAAAGCACAAATATGGGATCCGTTTCGACACAGAAGATTTACCGTTTGTTTCTTGGAAAACCAAGAGAAGCTTCCAAATTCTGCCCAAGACCCACACAAAGGGGTCTGACTGGAGGGGCAAACTGAAAGGGTTTTTCGGTAATATGTGCAGGGTGTGTTTGTATGAAAATGTCCCCGTGTAATACAGTGCCGTATACAGTAAATATACACAGTGGGAAGGAAAAAAATCTTCAGTTTATAGAATGTGGCTGACAAGATGACTCAGCAGGGAAAACTCTTGTCACCAAGCTTAATAACCTGGCTTCTGCCCCTGAACCCACATAAAACGCTGGGTAGGGTGGCGCCTATCTGTACACCCGGTACTCCTACACTGAGGTGGGAGACAGGAGAATCTTCCGGAAGTCTGTGGCCAAGCTCGCTTGGAATATGCAGGGAGCAGAAACAAGAGAACCTGCCTCAACAGGGCGGGAGAGAGCCAACTCCTGAAAGTTGTCCTCTGACCTTCACATGCCATGGCGCACACACACACACCCAAACACACACACACACATACACCCACAGTCACAACAACAAGTCAAAATCTCTTTAAAGATTTTGTATATATGTGGGTGTTTCACCTGCATGTATTTATCTGCAAGTGTGTGCAGTACCCATAGACACCAGAAGAGGGCATCAGAACCCCAAACTAAATTTACAGGCTCTTGGTGCGCCATGTGCTCGGTGTAGACCTGCTTCCTCTACAAGAGTGGCAAGTGCTCTTAACCATGGAAACATCCTTCCAGTTCCCCCCCCAAAAAAACATTTTTTAATGAAATAAAATGTTTATAAAGAAAAAAAAAAGGAGGGTCACTAGAAGCAATCAGGCAACCATTGTGGAAATGCTTCTGATATGAGAAAATTCTCTCTTGCTCCAAAACAGCCACCTTCTACTCTGAAGACATCTCTTCTTCCCCAAGACATTGCTAATAACGTCTGCCCCCCTCCCCCCCCCCCCGGCTTGGGCTGCACTAGAAAACACACCGATTTTGAGTCCTAAAGTTTCAGAAATTCCTGAGCTGGGTAATTTTTGTGAAGTCACGTAATCTTAGTGTCTCAGTTCTCCTGAACAGGAGGAAATAAAACCCTTGTCTCTGAATAACGACAGCCAGCTGGAACAGGGATGGCTACGCGTTACAGCAAAGCCAGGTGTGTGTGTGGGGAATGCCTGGGTTACATGGCTCCACCCGGGGCCTCTTGACATTCGTGTCGGTCAAACGCTCTTTCCGCTGCGACACAATGCCTGGTGCCTGACAGGAACATCACAGTGTAAAGGGCTGTTTTCACTCAGTCTCAGTGTGCTCTGTCCATGCTGGTAGGCCGGCGCTTTCTGGAAAGGAGTGGTGGAAGTTAGCTGATGCCTCAAGGAAGCCCTCAAACAGAGACTAGAAACACAAAGGGGGCGGGGACTCAATAGCCCTCAGAGACACGCCCACAACAACCTACATCCTCTACCCCTGCCTCTCCTTTCACAGTCTTCTACCTTCCAGGAAGCCCTTTGGAGTGGGGAGCCAACAGGAAGAGCCCTGAACATCCGATTGCTCCCTGAGAGCAGAACTTCTGAACACGACCTGTACTAGAAACCTTACCTTCAACCCAGGCATGGGGAACACTTCGGATCCAGACCACAACGACACTCAACACTCCACACGCTGACTACTCTCGATGCAAGTGCTTGACAGGGCTGCAGCCTATCTGCCCATGAGATCTGTGTTGCCTCCACCCTAACCCCACCACCGAGGACAGAATGCAAATGCCTGGAGGTGATGTCCCAGAGGCAACCTCCAACCGGTGCAAGATGGGAGAAGGCCATGGACAACCCTGAGGCATTCTCCTGACTCCCAAAGCCTTCCAGGAAGATGATGTCCAGGTCTCATGGTTGAAATATGCCCACACCGTACCCTGTGTCGCCATCCTTCTTTTTGTCAATTCTGCTCGTCCTGGTCCAGTGTTTCCTGGGGTCCTTGCCTGGGTCCTCTTCTCAGCCTGTTTTGGAAAACTCCCAATGCTAAGACAGAAGGATTATTTTAGCAATCTTCATAACTTAAGAAGTATAACCTTCTGAAGTCACTAGGGAGAGGAGTTACAGGACGAAATGGAGGCTTCTGAGGAAAGAAGTACTTTAGAAAGGTAAATTCTCTGTGCTGATGCTCCAGGAAGTCACGGAGAGACAGAGAAGGAAATGGAGAGGCAGGAGCCATGATGCCGCTGAGGGCAGGCAGCGCTGAGTAGGAAATGAGCCTTGTGTTTCCTTCTGCCATCCTCCGAAAGTACAGAGTCACTTGCAAACATGAGGAAAGAAACTAAATGAGAGGAGAGGAGAACAGAGTAGCAAAAAGGAAAGGAGAGAGTTTAATGGTGGAGCTCAGGGTTCGAGTGCCTGTCTACATTCTGTAGGGGTGGGCTATATTCAATATCTGGCATCATTTATAAATAAAAATAACAATGAAAAGAAAAGGCAGAAATGACCCAGCTAATTATTAACTACTATTTACTACCTTCCTACCACTCTATTAATCTCCATGGTTTCTTGAAAGTCATGTCTAGGGTACCGGGAATCGGTGGCATATAAAACAAGACAGGAAGCAGGAATGCCAAAGAGAATTAGTGAGTAAAGCAGGACAGATGATGTGAAGCAGGAGAGAGGATGAAAAGGTGGAGGTGGACTTGTTTGGTGACATCATAGAAATGACAGGCCATGGCTGCAAATGGGATAATAAATCTCAGCATCAGAAACAGGCCTGAGTGAGACACACTGACTAAGGCAGATTAAAAAACGGTCCTTAACACAAGTCCCGGAATTTGAGTGGTTTGTGTGGATGCTGAATCCATGAAGTTGATGGGCATAGCAGAGGTGAAGGCTTCCAAGCCAGGGCTGCTAATTAATTTGGGAAAGGAAATTTCAAGGTAGCCAATATATTTTGTAGCAGGAAAATTACTACCTGCTTTCAAAGCCAGGTTTACAGTAAGAGTTGAGAATAAAAAGCAGTGTGGAAAGATCTGAAAAACTTGCGGCTTGGTTAGAAAATAAAAAGGACCTTTCTAAAGGTAGTGCTAAGGAAGTAGGCATGCCTGATGAAAAGATAGGCACCATGAAGGAAGCCAAGCATCCAAGAATTATATACCTGGACAACAAGATGCCTGGAGGGCAGCTCACGCATTAGACAGACGTCATCCATGATAACGTGAGGGTAGGAAAGTAATCGCAGTGGAATGAAGCAAGGGCTGCTGAGGCACCTGCCCATAGAGAGCCACCTAGGAAGTCTTTTTCCCAGGATTTTCTCATCACGATTATCTCATCACGATCTAGACACTCAGTGGCCAGGGCAGACATGGTCCCAGAGCCCCAGCTACTGTTTGAACCAATGGAAGACCTTGGCATGGCCCATGTGATCAGAAAAGAGAAAGCAGGAATTTCACAGCCATGGATAAAAAAGGGGAACAAGGGTTTCATCAGGAGGTGGAAGGGGGGATGAGAGAGGGAACTGTGGGTGAAAAAGACTAAAATTTGTTGTATGTAAGTATGAAGCTGTCGAATAAAATGGATGCATAAATATTACGGTATAGTTGCTGTCATCAATATTAAAATATGGAGGGGGCTAGAGAGATGGATGGTTCAGTGGTGAAGATCTCTGTTGATCTTTCAGAGGACCTGGGTTGGGCTGCCTGCACCCACATGGTGGCTCACAGCCATCTATACCAGCTCTAGGACATCTGGCCTATGCAGGCAGGAGGCCGGCATGTGGTACACAGACATACATGTAAAGAAAATACTTATACACAGAACTTTTAAAAGTAAAAGAGAAAGGAAGAAGGTGAAAAGTATGGGGAGGAAGAATGGTTATTATTAATTATTACGTGGTCATGGAGGTTTCCAGTCAGATTTCAAAGGAGAGTCTAGGAGGCCAGGCAGTCTGGAGCGTCAGAACCCCTGAAGAGATCTTCTGAATGAAGCTGTGAGAGAGGCGCTGTAGACTGTAGACGTAATAGGTCCTCAGAAACTGGATATGCCAGGAATGTTAAACGTCTCTAGAGGAAAGCTGCAGAGCCATCCCAGGAGAGGGGCTGTGTGGGCTGCAGCCAGCAAGGACATAGGGGTGGGGCTGCCCAAGCCCTTTGGAGCTCCTATCATACACCACATACACTCTGGGTTGCTGGATATAGAATATAGGATTTAATGTTTGCCCTGCTGGGTCTTGGTCTTATTTTTTTTCTTACTTTTCCCTTCTATGCCCTCTTCTGTCCTCTTAGAATAGAAATGGTTCTTCTAAACCTTCTCAATTTTGGAAGTATATAATAACTTCCTTTTTAATGTTTTATTTTTTGGTCCTTTACAAAATTTTATTTTTGAAGTTATTTTTTTTGTCAAGCGACAAAATAATTAGCTTCATCATGGCATTTTTCACACACGTGTGTCATTATACTTTGATCTCCCTCATTCCCCTCTCCCATAGCCTTTTTCTGTGTCTCTTCTTGCCTCCAACTGGTCCTTCATTCCCCAGTCAGTTCCCACTTCTGCTTTCTTAGAACATGCATTCCACATTCTGTAGCCCTCTCTAATTTCACTTCTCTGAAGGTTACTTCCTTCCCTCCTGGGCCTACTTTCTAGTTTCAGAACTTACAGATACAATGTTTTTGTGAGTGTGGGTGTTTTTGTGTGAGCTCAGAGCTGCAAGTTTGCCTTTAGGTTCCGAGAAGATTTTGAATTTTTGAACAACGTTAGAACTGCTTAGAAAATGGGGACATATTTTTAAGTGTGTGTGTGTGTGTTTTCATGTGCACAGACATGTACATGTGTGAAAATTGGAAGCCAATGTGCAGGAGTTACTTATCCTTTACTATGTGGGTACTAGGGATCAAATTCAAGTGGTCCCCTTTACCCTGTGAGCCATCTTGCAGGTCTGTATACTATGTGGCCTCTTTCTCTGCATTGTGGTACACCCTGTAATCTCTTCGAAGAGTGAAGCAGAAGGATTGCGGTAAGTGTGACGCTGCCCTGGCTTATATTTCAGGCCAGCTACCAATGCATAGTGACACCCTCCTTCAGAAGACTTTTAAAGATGAACTAAATGCAGTTTGCATGACGAGATGGCCATGAGACTCAGGGGGGCAGGAACACAATATTTATGGTTCACTTATAAAGTCCCCCCTAAAAGACTCCTGACGTGTTAAAGGTTTGGTCCCCAGCTGATGGATTCACTCATCAGCTGAAGCCTGCCACGTGTAAGGCAGTTGGTGGATGAGTCCCTGGCGATTTCATAATGTGACAGTATCATTGACAGGCTGGATGAGCGTGATGAAATGGGTCACTGGGAAATTTACACCTTTCCTCAGTCGCTTTCTTGCCTCTCTTTTCTTCCTAGAATCTATCAGGTGACTAACTGTCTTAGTTTGGATTTCTACTGCTATGATAAAACACCATGACCAGTCGGGTGTTGGTTCAAGCCTTTAATCCCGGCACTCAGGAGGCAGAGGGAGGCAGATATCTGAGTTCGAGGCCAGCCTGGTCTGCAGAGTGAGTTCTAGGACTGCCAGGACTACACACTGCAAGCTTGTAGCAGGTTGTTGAGGAAAGTGTTCATTTGATTTACATATCCTGGATCATGGTCCACTGAGGGAAGCTAAGGCAGAAACAGGGCAGGAACCTGGAATTAGGAGCTGATGCAGAGGCCGGGGAGGGGTGCTGCTTGCTGGCTTGCTTCCCATGGCTTACTCAGTCTGCTTTCTTACAGAACCCAGGACCGACAGCCCAGGGCTCCACCCACATCAACCATCAAACAAGAAAACGCAGCACAGACATTTCTCCTGGGAGTGTTTTATCAACTGAGAACCTCTCTTCCAAATGCCTTGAGCTGTGCCACAGCCAGCACAGCAGCTTGGCCTTTTCCTACCCTCCCACCGTGGTGTGCTGCCTCAAAATAGCTCAGAAGCAATGGAGCCTGCTGGCCCTGGACCAGAGCCTCCCAGGCTGCGCCAAACTAAACCGTCCCCCACTTAAGTTGTCACTGTAAGTGGTGTAAAACACAGACTGATCTCTAGAATATATAAATTGTCAAAAACCTCAACAGCAACAAGCCAAGAAAGCACTTTTAAAAGGGATAATACATTTAAATAGATAACCCGGAAAAAAAAATAAAACAGCCACACACATGTGACAAAATGGTCATCAGAGAAATACAAATCCAAGCCACGTGGTGCGAGCACCTCACCTCTGTGAGAATGGCTGCGAGCACACAGACTACCGATAAAGGCACCTGGTCCCAAGCCTGAGGATCTGAGTTCCATTCCCAGGACTCACGTGGTAGAAGGAGGGAGCCAACTCCCACTGTAGTCCTCTGACACACATACACCACACAGATGCACATACATGCACAGGAAATTAAAATGTGATGCAATTTAAGGTTCTGTTATGTTTTTGGAGGATAGGACACAGCAAATCACAGCAACACTCTCTACATGTTGAGAAGCAAGAAGAAAGGACTTTGATTTTGCCATCAAGAAATGATCATTGTCTCAGGATGAGTCATTGGGTTTCACTATGAGACTGTATGCTCAACCCAATTTAAACACCGTACAGTATATACATGTATTATTAAAACACTGTATTACACCTCATTGATGCACACAGTGGAATTTTAGTGGAATCATTATTTCTAGTGTAGACATCAGGACAAATGGTTGTTTTCTAGAACTACTTTGACCTTGAGGGAACCATAGGGAGAACAGCGGTTGTTTTCTCTGATCTATAGAGTTGTTTTTCTGAAGGAGCCTTACAGCCTTTGGTCGTGTCATTGACAAAACGGTGCCAGCACACCTGGAATGTCTTGTATTGTTGAGTATTGAAAACAGTACACAAGAAGGACTAAAGTCCTTCAGGAAACAGATTAGACTGGGGGCTTTGGTATGAGGAACTCATTTTACCCACCCCCAAAAAAAACAACTTCTGTGTAACAATAAATAGATATGCTTTGGGGGCAGCTGTTCGACATTCAGCTGGCAGAGTCTGGATCTCACTGCCACCGGCAAGGCCTTAATTCATCCTTGAGTGACCCTCTTTCTTTGATCATCCTGTGTGACTCAAACACCGAGAAATGTGTACAGTGTAATGTTTTCCTGTACTAGTCAAAATGAGAAAGAAAAAGTATTCCAGTCTCTGCGATACCAGGCCTTCCCATGAGGCAGGCTGAGTGTTCTTAGTTAGGGTTCCTAGTGCTGTGATAAAACACCACGATCAAGAGCAGTTTGTATGTGTGTGGGGGTGGGGGAGGATATTTTACCCCATAGCTCACAGCCGCCATGAAGGGAAGACGAGGCAGACCGGCGAGACTTGCTCCTCATGGTTTGCTCAGCCTGCTTTCATATACCTAGCAGAACCCCCTGCCCAGGGGGGCACTGCCCTCAGAGGGTGGGCCTTTCCACAGCAATCATTAAGAAAATGCCCCACAGGCCTTCCCTTAGTCCAGTTTTAAGGCAGTAATTTCTTAACTAAGATTCCGTCTCCCCAGATAAGCCTACGCTTGTGTCAAGGTGAGAGAAACCACCAGCACTGAGTGGGAGCCGAGTACCTGCCCCGTGTCCATCACAGGCAGTTAATGGGACACCAGGAAAAAAGGCTGGGACCAGAGGGACTGCTTGGAAGTAAGTTAAACTCTGCTGACGACTGAAGATATTCTATTCCCCCCCAGGGAACACCTGGCGCTTTTGGTGACAGTGAGTGTCAGACCCCGCACCTAAGCCGAATAGCTGCTACAATTACGTGGAGCTATGTGGGACCGGGTACCTTAGAACTCAGAAGAGCCAATCCGGAGAAGCAGTAGGGTTGAGTTGTGTCTAACCAGGGAAATCTCTTCTCAGGATCCGTAGGAGTGGCGGCCACTTCATCCCCTGCCCCAGGCCTGCATGTCCCAGTACACACAATCTGGTGCCTGCCCCCTCCCCACCTTTGCCCACACCAGAGGGGGGTCACATAGTTGAGGCCAGGTTAAACTTCCTCTCTCCTTCTAAGCTCATGTCCAGCAAGCACCTGGGATTCCTCTTCATGCAAATAAGGCATTCCGAGAAAATTTAGCTCCCCTCAACGATGTACACTCATCCTGAAAGCCTCTACCCACTCCCCAAATGTTTTTAAATAGCCTGTTTCCCTCAATTAAAATGCTGCTCAATGAAACCTGCCTCCCAAGAGTCCGTTCTTGCTGTACCCACTGGCTCTCTAAGGGCTCCATCACCCCAGCTACGCTGCCTTGGTTTCCCTCTCAGACCACCTGTCTGATCTTGGGCAATCATGCTGTTAAGGGAGGGGGAGCAGCGTGGGAACGGCAGAGTTGTGCATCGCCCTCATGACGCTTCAAAAGCAGAAGATCCATAAATGAGGGTCTGAGGCACTCACGTCCAAGAAAGCAGCGCGCCCAACGCCCTGGCAACGGTGATTCCTCTACCGTGGCTCTTGTCTGTTCCCCGTGCTCCAGCTGCACAGGTTTCCACGCTGCTCCCGAAGCAGATTCCGTTCCACCCCAGGGACTTTGCGCTTGCCCTCCCAAGCCTGAAATTGCTTTACTTCCACGCTCCTGTCGTGGTTCTCTTCCGATGCTCCATTATCCATAGCTGTCCTCCATGAAAAAACAACTTCAAGAACTTCCTGTCTCTTGTCTTGCTCTATCTCCTACATAAAACTCAAGACCTCCTTTTGATGTGTCTACGATGTATCTTCCCTTCTGGAAAAATAAGCTCTGTGAAAGGGGAGTCTGATTTCTTCCAGTTACATCATGCTCTCAGCATTTGTAGAAGGACCTGATCCTAAGTATGTACTTGTGAATGTAGGAACAATGGAAAACATCAGTATCTTTGCTCTCCTTTCCTCCCAGTTCAACTTTTTCAAGCTGCCATGGTCAACCACAAACATCTTTGTAAGAGACAAGCTGGGTTTGGGTTCTGTCAGTATGGTCATGCACACCAAACTGACCAGGAACTCACTCAGCAAGGGCTCTGTTTTAATGACCGAAGTTTATGTTTGGACACTTCCTTAGCCATTACTAAATACTTCTTTTTATATACCTAGAGACCAACAGAGAAGTGGCTTGCTTAGGGTAAAAGTTTAGGTTTGCAGGTTTTTTTTTTTTTTCTGCATACTATAGAAACTTTGATTCTTTTGATATAATTTTCCAGGAATATCTTTAAAATGACCACATGGATTTTTTTTTTGTGTGTGTGTGTGTGTGTATTCCCACATCTTTGTACCAACATGGTGTAAGTATTGGAATCATGACTCATGGAATTTCATGTATGAAAGGAATTAGTTAATATCTATTGTCTAGTTACTTTCCTGTTTTAAAAGATGTGGTCTACTAAGAAGAATCAATACAACCTAATAACCTGTCTAAATTCTTACAAGTACCAGTTACATGCACACAGCTAAATTATACTATTGGTTGCATTCTTATCAACTATTGGGCAGGCATTATCCAATTAGGAACTTTTGGCTCCTGGGAAGTATGGACATTTATCATTTTGGCAAACAGAAAGTAAAGGCTGGTGACACTAGCCAAGGCACAAGCTAAAAATCACTATTTGTTGAATGACAGAAAATGTTTTAAACTTTTAAATAAAAGTCTAAAAAAAAATCTTGGCTGAAAACATTGCTGCCAACTAAATTATCCTGTATAAGACATTCTTTTGCCTTTCACAATATCCTGTAGAAGGTGTTATTTTTTTTTTTTTTGAGCTTGTCTCTGTGAGGACAGCTATCAGAAAAGTGAGTGATTACTTAGGCCTAACTTAGGGACAGTGATATTATTTTAGACAAGGTAACAGCTAGAAATTATATTTTTCTAGTTTTATATAATTAAGTTTTTTATAATTAATTTTATAATTAAGTTTTGAGGGTATACTTGCAGTGACACTTGACAGAGGCTGAGACGGTGAACTCAGACAGTTGGAGGGAATTTGAACAGTATTAATGCCATCTAAAACACCAAATTCCCTGAGCCTTGGATATGGCTTGAGTGAGTTCCCAAAGAGTTCACAGGTCGGAGGCTTAGAATTCACTGTGACCATGTTGCAAGGTTGTTTAGATCTTAACAGGACCTAACGGAAGGTCCTAGGTCAGTGAGGTCCCATCATGGGACTCCGAGTTCTCCAGAGACAAAGTTGTTTTGAGAGAAAGCCAGGCCCCTTGAATCACTCTTCAGTGTCCTGACTGGCTGTGTTCTCTCTTCCTCCCACTCCCACCGTGCTGCCAACAACCTTCACAGAGCCAAGCTGAATCTGGCACAATGCTCCAAGACTCTGTGAACTAAATAAGCCTTTTAAAAACTAGCCTGACTCAGGTATTTGGTATAATAATGAACAACAGGCTAACACAGTTCTGCATTAGACCCACTATACCTAAAGCCCCAAGTTCAACCCTCAACATAAATAAAATAAAACACAACAAACAGAAGCTTTTGGGGAAAGTTCTGGAAAACCTGCTCGATGTCCCGGTGTGACACCCCAATAGTGCAAGTTTATCTGTCCTACTGATGACAGGAGGTGTCTACTGTGACATGAAGGAGAGCAGAGCTAGGGGAAGCCCAGGCAGGGATGAAACAAGTCCTGGTAACCAACTGGGAAGTCTAGTGGCTTTGTTGGTTTGGTTTGGCTTTGTGCATGTAAGTGTTCTGACTGTGTGTACATGCATGCCTGGTACCCATATTAAAAAAAAACAAGACCAAAAGGCATTAGGTCTCTTGCAGCTAGAGATGCAGATGACAGTGAGCTACTGTGTGGATGCTAGGAACCAAACCTGGGTCCTCTGCAGCAGAACCCATTGCTTTTGGCCATCAGGTCACCTCTCCTGCTGCTCTAGTTTAGTTTTGCAGCAGCCAGTCTCACGATACCTGCAGTAAATTCCCCAGGGAATCGCTGGACCTTCACTGGTTTCTTGCTCCCCAGAAGGAGTATGGGAATACTATTGAGTGTGATACATTCTTGTAGACGGTTTTAATTGATATTTTAATTTTAACATGTGGAGGTCTCTCTGGGTGATAAAGACGCAAATAGAGGTGGAATTTCTTGGCCTGTATGCCTGGAAACTCGATGACAATGTGAACTTTAGACATTCGGGCTTCAGAATACACTGCTAGGCTGTGGGTTTTCTTCATCTCTGAACTCTGGCTTTGTCTACTCAGTTTCTCTACTCAGCTTCTGCTCCAACTGTCTCAGGCCATGGAAGAAATGTTTGCCTCTGTCCCAGAAAACTTAGCAAAGATTTCCTTGTAGGCCAATGGCTCTGGTGGACCATGTATCATCTCTGAACTGAGATTTTTAAACAACAGTGTCTGAAGTTCAACCAGACATTCATTTACTGGCCTAATAATAACTTTTGAAAACCTGTATATAATATGTGTAACAACATAAATGAAAACCTACATGTAATGAACAACACAGTCTTGAACCTATGTGACTTAGAGTCCAGGCATTAAGATATTATACACACACACAAGTGAATATGTACTCATAAACTGAGAAGGGCTTAAATGACACTCAAGTCAGACGGGAATTTTGGTTGCGAGAAGTAATGCTGGCTCAATGACCTCATCTGAAAGGTGATGACAAGCACATCTAGAGCACCGCGGTGCTGAGTAGCACCAGGAAATGTTCCAGGCAGACTGAAAACCTGGTACTTGTGTTCTACGAGGGACGTCTGTCATTTCCTTCCACCTGACAGCCTTGTCCACATCATTGACCTCTCACCTCTGAGGAACTTGCCTCTTGTAATTTACACAGATGTCTGACTTAGATCTGACCACAGAACCGGCTCCTCCTACATTTGATGGCAAGCTAGACAACAGGGGCGCTTTCTTTTTCCAACATCGGAAGACAGAGAGAAGAGTCTTTTTTAAGACACAGCTTTAAAAAAGCTGTGGGTATTCAGCTAAGAGTGTGTAACATGTGACCATGGGCAGACTGTATGGTTAGGGGAGTAAGGACCCTGGCCATTCACATTCATTTCCTAATGGATTTGAATCAAATAGAAGACACACCAGGGTCAGCTATGACTGAAGAAAGCTAAGATTAATTCATTTGGTGCTACTCCCCATTCTTTCTGTCTTCTGCCACGATCACCTTTTTGAAAAGCTTTAGAGAATAAGGCCTTGTCTCAAATGAAATAATCTCACAGCAGTGCCAAAGCCCTCTCCCTCTACTGAACACAATAGAGTAAACCAAAAAGCCTGGCTAAGAGTAGTCTAGGGGAAGAGGCCAACAGATAAAGAATGAGTTGTTCTCGACTTGTAGCAGCCAGGGAACGCTACCCAAGCTGGTCTGGTTGGCCAGTTTTAATAGCAGGAACCCAAAGTTAAGTTCGCAACAGGGATTAAAAGGCTGTGCTGAGCTCCACTGTCCTGGCTAATGGACAAGGAAGGGAACTTGTGACCGAAAGGGACACTCCAGAAAGAATTTCAATGAAGCACAACTTGAGCAGGAATAATAAGTTACCCAGATTTCTTGGATCATGGACAGAGGGCTTGGCATGTGGAGAGAATGCCATGAGCAGAGAACACAGCCTTGATTGGTAGCTATGGAGCTCACTGCCCACGTGGTCCCCTTGGGCTGGCTTCCTACTAAACTCTATTTGGTGAGTGCCAACCCTCTCTCTTCTCTCTGCTGTTTCTAACTCTGTTCAGAGGATTCCCACAGAAATCTTTCCCACCCTAGACATTGTGCTAAATATTCTTTACCAAGATATCATCAGAGTTCGTCTTTGTGAAAATTTTTCCTTTGGGAGTATAGAAGCAAGACTGATGGCAGAAATGTAAAATAGCTCAACCCTTCAGAGAATTGTTTGGCAGCTCCTCATAGCAATAAATATACCCTCTGACCCAGCAGTTCCCATCCTAGCTATTTAGCCAGGCATGACTAAAACGCACACTCACACAGTCCTTCATATAAAAATGTTCACGGCATCTCTATTCAGAACAACCCTAAGATGGAAACAGCCTAAATGAATATCAAAGGGAGAATATATCATATGTCATTACCACCTGGGAATAAAAAAATCAAATTAGTAGTAAATGCAGTAATATCAATAAATCTCCATTATGCCAACTATCAAAAAAAAAAAAAAAAGCTAGATGCATGATACAAAAGTTACACAACATGATTCTGGCCCTGACAAAAATGGTCTGTATCCTGTTTTGGTTGGTGATTTATGAATGTGTAAAGCTGTCAAAACCTGTATAACTGAACATTTAAGACCAATGCCTTCTTATGATGATAATTATACTCAACTAAAATTTATTTAATTTTCTTTTATGTGCATCAGTGTGAAGGTGTCAGGTCCCTTGAAACTGGCATTACAGACAGTTGTGAGCTGCCACGTGGGTGCTGGGGATTGAACCCACGTCTTTTGGAAGAGCAGACAATGCTCTTAACCACTGAGCCATCTCTCCAGCCCCTTCTTTTCTTTTTTTTTTAATTTTGAGCCAAGACTGGGTGTATACATGCAACTTGAAAAAAATTCATCCAAGTGCATTAATTATTTGTACATTGTCCCAATGTATTTAATTGTTCGATAAAACTTTAAACAAGTGTCACTCACAGAAGTTGTAGCTGCTGATATTTGTCACCTTTATGTTGACACAGATCATGACTTTAGACCTAGGTCTCCATGTTCATCAAGCATAGATAACGGTGTCTGCTCCGCAATAGATAGTGTAGGTTAAAGGTTTGAAGTGTTTGAAATCTCATTCATAGATGACTCTGTCCTTGCTTCTCTATGGCCTTTCTTTGTCATTTTAGGATTTGTGTGTGTGTGTGTGTGTGTGTGTGTGTGTGTGTGTACATGTAAGAACCAGAGGACAATCTCAATTGTTGCTTTCAGGAGCACTATACAACTTTTTTGAGACAGGTTCTCTCAGGGGCCTGGAGTTTACCAGTTAGGCTAGACCAGCCGAGCAGTGAGCCCAGGCATCCACCTGGCTCTGCTTCCACAGTGTTGGGGTTACACGTGCACATTATCGCCTCCAGCTTTTATGTGGGTTTGGGGGGCTGAACTCAAATTCTCACACCTGCAAGGCAAGCCCTCGACAAACTGAGCCATTCCCCCAGCCTCACGCTTTTTTCTATTTGCACCACAGCCTGCCTCTTCTGTTCACAGCTCCCGCTGCCCCCAAGATGGCAAAACGGATTGACTGGCAAGTTTGGCAAACGTAGTGCAATCTTTTTACAATCTTCCCTCTTTGGAAGACAACCTGTCCAGAATAAAAGGCCCTCAAACCTTATGTAAGCTAAGAACATTCCTCACCTTTAGATAAGCTGTAGCAGAGCAAGAATTTGGATTAAGTTACTATTGATTACATGTTTTTAATCTTTGGTAGCCACTGTATTGCCGACGTCCTAAGTAATGTTTGATATGAAAAATGAAGAACTGAGTTGTATGATACAAGTAAGAACACAATGAGAAACAAAGACAGGAGTGCTCCCTCCAAGGCCAAGTTCAGGATGACTGCACAGGTGTTCATGTTCCGATCTGCAGGGTTCAGTTTCAGCTGAGCTCTTCCTGTAAACCCTAGGAACTAGCGTGGCTGGAACTGCTGCTTCCCTCTCTCTACGCCACAGTATCAGATGTACCTGCTGAGGGCAGAAACAAACCTTGTGGCCTTTACCTGGGCCTCACGTGTCTTCTCAGTTTGTAATTTGCATCTGTTGGTGCTGAATTCTTCTGGGCCTTAACTCATAAGACGTTCCGAGGCGTGGCAGGAAATATATTTTAAGTACTTAAAGTGTGATATTATGCAAAGGTCATGTCAGTTTCTCTTTGTTCTCCCCAGTGGTTGCTTTCAGTCATTTTTAAACATTTATACTAAAGACATATAGCTCAGGACATCTTCCTGGGGCACCTGGTACATCTGCAGGCCTGGTCAGAGCTCTCAACCATGTGGATCTTCTGACAAACATTCTCAAGGTTCTTGGTTTGACTTTCCCCTCTTCTCTAGTCTAGTTTTCATACCTAAGCTGGAAGAATCTATTGATAGTTTTCTTCTAGGCGCTAAAAACTGGTAGAACATGAGAACGAATGACATATTGTTCACAAGCCAGTAGAACACAGCAGCAATCCTGTACCTACACTTACAAGCCACAGTTTACAAGTATGACAACTGAATTCACCACAAGCAGGCCAAACACACTTTCAAAGTTCACGCTGTTAGAGAAGACATGGGAAAGATAGAGACAGAATGCTTGCTGTCCTGGAGCGTGCTCAGAACTTGGAAGAATTTGAAGCCACAAACTGGAATAGGCCCTTCTGTCAGTCTTTGATCTGCCAACTATTCATAGATCCCTGTAGTCTCAGCTATACCTTGTTTCCATATTCATCACTATGATTTTGACTCTTTCATCTCTCCTGTCTTGTTTTTGAAGGACATTAAAGAATGGAATGGTAGAGAAGAAAAATAAAATTAAAATGTTCACACGAAAGCATGTCATAAAGTGAAGAGAACAAGATGGGAGAACGGAATAACTGACAGACTCAAGATCCTTGCTACATACAACACTTTTATAAATGAGAGGGTGGGGGATGAGGAGGAGGGAAGGAAGGGAGAGGAGAAAGAAGAAAGGGAGCCTACCCAATAAGCAGCTACCAGTCCAGTAAACAACTGAACTGTTCATGCAGTGGGCTGCCTCATTAGCTCAGAAAATCCTACCTCACTGGTGATAAGGGGAGTGGAAATGCTGTGTTTTATTTAAAGCCTTGCACTTCCATATATTGCTCACTTGCTTTTTTATTTGGCAAGGGATGTTATTAGCTTTACCTCTTAAAGAAACTTAATATTCAGTTCTGAAGCTCTGTAGTCTCCTGCAGGATTGAACAGTTTGGGGCCATAACTGCACTTCTAAGCAAACATTGACCATTCATCCAAAAACTTTTATATAGTCAATTTCCTGATATAAACTCATCCTCTCTGGATTTGTCACCAGGACCTGACAAATCTTGTCTCTGCCGTCCCTTCCTTGTTCCAAGGATACAAGAAGCCAACAGCAGATCAGATACCCATGACTCATCCAAAGTATTGCCTTTTGCCCCAGACAAAAAGAGCTCAGTTTTGACTGGCCCTGGTGTCACAGGCCCTAAGAGGTACTAAGAGAATCCAAAATTATTTGTTAGTGTGCTATCTCCCTACAGGATTCTCAGCTGTTTCCTCAGACCTCAGCCCAACTCCTCCTTCACCCTTTTCTTGGACTCCTCACTTCTGGTGATGATTTTATCTGTTCCTCATCTGGAAGTCTCCCCCTCCCCCTCCTCCTACTCCTTCCCCTCCTCTCTCTCTCTGCTCCTTCCTTCCCCTCCTCTGCCTGCTCCCCTTCCTCCTGCTCCTTCTCCTCCTCTCTCTCTCTGTTCCCTCCTCCCCTCCTTCCCTTCTCCTCCTGTTCTTTCTCCTCCCCCCTCTCTCTGCTCCCTCCTCCCCTTCCCCTCCTTTCCTTCCTCCTGCTCCTTTCTCTTCCTTTTTCTCTCTGTTCCCTCTTCTTCCCCTCCTCCTTCCCCTCTTCTTTCTCTCTGTTCCCCCTTTTCCCTCCTCCTGCTCCTTCCCCTCCTGTCTCTCTCTGCTCCTCCTCCCCCTCCTCCCTCCCCTCCTCTTCCAGTGTTGTGATGGAACTCAATATCTTATGTATAGTAGACAAACATACCATGGACCTCACACCCTAACCCTCACCTTGGTGCTCCTGCAGAGGTCAGAGAGCAACTTGTGGGAGTTGCTTCTCTCCTACCATGTGGGTTCTGAGAATCTCAGATGCTCAGGTTTGTAACAGGCACCTTTATTCACTAAATCATCTCTGTCCCATGAACGTCTAAAAATTTGTACCTCTATCCACATTACAGCCAGCCCTGTCTTCTGAAAATGGCAAGTCCACTCATGAACTCATAGTAGCTGTAGTTCTCCGCACACAATCAAGCCAGCATGGAGCAGCAGAGACCTCTGAGTTCCTACCGCAGAGGAGCTATTGACAGTTGATGGCGTCTCACGGGGAGAGAGAGTCAGTTTCATTTAGGAATGTGGCCTCTGGTAGAAAGACTGTGTGCTAGCAGATGACACCGTACCTGTGAGTAGACGGGGGAGGGGGGGTGAAAATTGAAGTTGGTGGGTTATTTTTTTAAGAAAGAGGACATGAAATTGGGAAAGGGGTAGTGAGGTTAAGGGTGAACCTAGAAAGAGTGCGGGTGAATATGATAAAAATACATCCTCTACATATATGAAATTCTCAAAAAATTAATAAAAAGATTATACTAACACACGTAATGCCACGTGGTAGACTTAAGATTATGTAATTAAATTATGAATATTAATTCTAACATTATAATATTAATATTTTGCATTATATATTACCGCATATATATATGATATATATTGCATAATATATTAATGCAGAATGTATAACTACATGTCATTTTATATATCATCACTAATCTATATAAAAATGTTTTACTATAGGTTTCATTATCATGTTTAGGTCATATACCATATAACATCACCTATAATTTATAGGGTATTTGTTTCATGACATGAAGTAACACATAACCTTTCATTCTAATCCTCCCTGTCATGCTCTTAGCTCCTCATGATCACTGTTTCATAGACAAATAGAACGAAGCAAGGAGAGCAGCCTGGGTTCTGAGGTGTGTGTCTCTGACTTTCTTTCATCCTGCGGCCTTTCTCTTCTCAGCCTTTCTTTTCTTCTAAGAGGAATGCTGGACTTCGTTCTCTCCTGAGGGCTAGAGTTCTGTCACCACTGACTGACCTACTCTCTCTCTCAGCTTCTGTCTTTGCTTGGATTTCTCCCGATGGAGGCCGAGCCAGCCCTTCACAGCTCCCTCTCCTCATAGCCAGTGGACAACATCTCTGTGCCAGGCTCACCTGCGTGTCAGGCCCACCAGTTTCTACTTGATCCTCTTCTCCTAGCACCAGTTAGACCAACCAAGCCAAACAATGAGGCTCCTCCACCTGTCTCCTATAGTCCACAGCTTTACTCCTGAGTCACTGTGAGTGGGAAGATTTAGCACTGGCTGGGTGTGGTGGCATACATCTTTTTCTACTTGGGAAGCTGAGCTGTCAGAATATTTGAGTCTAGGAAATCAAGACGAGCTTAGGTAGCATGGCAAGAGACTCTCCTAGAAAAAGGAAAAAAAGAAGAAGAAATGTAAAAAGGGGGAAAGAAGGAAAGAAAAGATAGTTCCAGATAACCCGGCATCTACATTATCGCTCCATTTATTCATTTATGTATTTATAGAGAGGTTTACTATGTGGCCCAGGCTGGCTTTGAACTCACAACGCTGTCACATCAGTCTCCCCAGTGCTGGGAGCACAAGCTTACACTAGTGTAATTGTCTCACACTGTCCCCTTCAGTCCTTCTGCGTGCTTGTTCACGGGTATTTATTTTCTTTCAAAAATTTAGTTAGGTTTTCTTCGTTTAATAAAGGTCGCATTCTCAGTGTCTTTTCGGCAGTAGTATATGAACCATTGAGATGAGTGCAGTGTCATTTAATGACAGACACCAAGGTCAACAAAGGATGGAATTCCTCGAGGCCATAACAACCCTGGGACTTCGGCCATTCTTACAAACCTGGGGAGAGCAGGAGTTGCACAGTACCTAGCATTCTCGTATCTATTCTATTCCTCGGACTGAGATTCAAGTCCATGCAAGTCAAGGCTAAAAAGACACGGGTGTGATCTATATAAGAATCATTCTTATCTTCCGGAATACTGGCAGCTAGTAAGGAGACACACATAAAGAACAAAACAGGGGAAAACAGTGAGATGAAATAAGCAAAGGTAGGTGTTACAAGACACAGGTCAGGTGCGTTAGGCTTCATGAGTCTGCATTTGAGGTGTTCGGGATGAGTCAGAGGATTGCAGCCTGGGCAGAGGAAGGCTCTGAGCACTGACAGGAGCCTCGGTTGTTGACAAGGCTTGCTTCAAGCTGGCCGGAGCTGTAAAGCCTGTTTCTTGTTCTCACTAGGTCCATTCCCAGTTCTCTGTTGCTGAGGCTGCTCTGACTCTGGGCACACCCAGGGGAATCTTCAGGCGTCAGGAACTGGTTGTGATGTGTGGAGCCAGCGTTTCTGGAAGAGGCAAAATGCTGAGTAACAACATGAAGTCACTCCGTCACTTGCCAAGGGCCGGGGAGGCCTGTGTGCTTTCGTCATCTTGAAGAAACAGAAGAATGGTAAATCCAGCCTTCCAAACAAAAACTGGGGTCTGTTTAGCAGCGCAGAAAACGGCCCAAGGCGCTGATCCAGCTGGGGCATGAGGATGGTCTGCTTTGACTCTTCCCTGCTGCCTGATCAGGTGCCCAAGCTGGACGTTGCAATCAGAGTGCCTTTTTTTTTTTTTTTTTTTCATGACAGACTAACATGTCATCTTCGTGAAGAATATCCCCTGCATTGTAGAAAGTGCTTCATTCGGTCCTGGGCCAGAGGTGTCTGGGAGTGCTGAGAGGGGAGTGGTATGTGGAAGAGATTTAAACAGGAAATGAGTCAGCTGCAAAGAATTCAGGGATGTGAATGAATAAACCCCCAAGGCGCACGGATGCTCTAGGTGTCTAGTGAAGAGCGGGGCAGGCTGCCAGCTCCGGTGGGTGAAGCCCCTGTCTGAGGAGCAGCCCCTGGGCTCCAGGGAAAGCATTCCTATGGCCAGAAGCTCAGGAGCTTCCTGCCAGCTCAGCTCCTACTCAGCACCAGGACGCGTTTTGCACAGTCACCTCAGTTTGACCCTTTGTTCTAGGAAAAAAAGGTACCAAACGTTAGAGCCAAATAGTAAGACAGAGAGCTCTCAGGATAAACTGGGGATAACTCAGGAATTCTTCGTTTTAACCTTCATCTAACAATACCAGTAAAAAAATAAATGCAATTATAAAAATGTCTCTGGTGGAAAAGAAAAACAAACTATGTGCATCGGGAATATTTTAAGTCTACCACTGACACAACCGTTACGTATATTTCTTTATAGTCTTTGTCCTCGAAGCATGGGAAAGTACAGTTGGAAGCATTTTGTATAGAACTTTACTTTTATTTTATTTTATAAAGTCATTTCCCCATGTAAATTAAGTATTATGTAAAATCATTTTAATGGATGCATACTATTTTATTTTATAGATATATGCCAATTTATTTAACCTTTTCCCATTTGGGGCACTTAGATTAGCTTTTTTTTAAGTTTTGAGTAATACTGTCATGAGCAAACATCTTGACACAACTAAAATCATTTCCTTAGGATTCATATCAATCAATGGGATTACAGGGCCTGGAGAGATGGTTAAAAACACTGACTGCCCCTCCAGAGGACCCAGGTTTGTTTCCCAGCACCCACATGGCAGCCCATAACTATCTGTAATTCCACTTCCGGGGATCCAATACCTTTTTCTGACCTCCATGGCCATGCACAGACATACATGATGGCAAAACACCCATGCATGTAGAATAATGTAGAATAACAATACCAACATAATAAGTGGGATTATGAGTCAGGGTTCTAGTTAACCTTTCTAAGGTTATGGACAGATAAACCTAAGCTGAACATATCCCAAGGTTGGGCACCCAGTAGACCGTCCTGAATGATGACTGGGGTGAGTCAGAAAGCGCACAGCACTCCCTGTGGCCTTTCTCCTCTGGTTCTTCCAGCTCCCGATTCTCTTGCCCCCCCCCTTCTCTGGAGGTGCCTTCAGGGGCCCCCTCTCCCACAGCCACAGCTTGCTTGCAGGTTTTGAACGGGATAAGCTCAGCTGCTCCTGCTGCACCTTTCCTGGCATTCTGATATCAAATGGCTTCAAGACTCAGGGTTTCCAAGACGTGAAACTAGAATGCCCTCTGTAGACAAGACTATTTTGTAGGCTCATCATACCACAGGATGCATGTGAGGAAAAGTGAGAGCGGGCGTGTTAGACAAGCACGGGATGCTTGGAGAATGGGCTCTGGGAACCTTGGAAGAGAACGCTGGGGCTCTGGTACTGCATTGGAGAATCACTCTTACCACTTTGCTAAGCCTCACAGGGGGACTCTCTCTGGATAGCCTCGCCTCTCACTCCACTGGGAAACCTGCAGAAGCCAGGAGAGACCTTCCACAAACTCACGCCATGGCTGGCTTCCTGCCTGCCTCCGTTCTCTCTCTCTCTCTCTCTCTCTCTCTCTCTCTCTCTCTCTCTCTCTCTCTCTTTATCACCATGCATAGGTTGGTGATGCCTAGTTTATATTTCCAGCTTAGGTATATTCCCTGTCCTCTGTACCTCTGTATCTTGACTGGATATCTGTTAGGCCTCAAACCTAGGACAAATGGCTAATTCAGGTGTTCATCGACACATAAAAGCAGATGTTGGCCACCAGATTCACCCAGCATCCTTCAGTCTCTACCTGTTATACAGTATGGCTAGCATGCCCTACCCCCTACCCTAAACTTCTCCACCCTAGGGGAAGGGCTGCCCTTCCCCTAGCTGTCCTTACCTATATAACTCAGTCATTTTAGCCATGCCACTCTCTTGGCCAGTCTCATGGCCCAGGCTGCCCTTCTTGTTCAGCGGCTCCTCTCCCTTCTCCCCTCCCTGCTGTCCTCACACGGCCTGGCCCAGGGTCATGTTCACTCTGGACTCTCCCAGATGTCTCTGCCTCTGGCTATGCCTTTCCTTTTATCTACAATAAACATTCTCCTCCATCATACTTAGCAGCAGTCATGTCCTTTTCTTTTCTTTCTTTCTTTCTTTTTTTTTTTAATCCAATATCCAACTGGCTGGCATAGTATTTCATTAGTGTGTCTAACACCAATCGATGTATCTGTCCCACATCTGTTCTTTCTATATCTTTTGCACCTACATTAATTAGAATAGCATCCCTTTACTTTCTCACGCCTAAAACTTGGAGTTCTTTTGACTCTTCTCTACCACATCAAACACAGCAGCAAATATTCGCATCATGTTTCATTAGGTGGTTGCAACAATCTCTTACTGGTCTCATTGCTTTACAGCCAGTTGCACAGCACAGTAACTGGAATGTTCCTACTAAAATATAAGTCAGATCATGTCGCTTCTCTAGCCCATCCCATAAAGGCTTCCATTTCACTTACGGCAAAACCAGCTTCCTAGAATGGTACAAAGTCTGTCCCTTCCCACTTCTTTACCCTTCCCCTCGGTTATCTGCTCTCTAATCAGGTTGGCTTTCTTTGATGTTCTATGACCATGCCAGGCTCTTTCTTGCCATGAATTCTAGAACTTCCCAGGAGCTCTGTGTATTCCACTTCCGCAGCTCTGCATGGATCTCCTCTAGGTTCATCTTCCTATGAGCTATCCTTGACACGGTGGTCTCTGACCCTGATTCTTTAACTCCCTTTCTACCTCATTTTTTCTCTGTCTTGCTTAGCATTCACCAGCAAACTGTGCTTTGGGTTTATTTTAGGTCTCCCCTTGTTGACAGACAGAATTTGTGTTTAGTCCTGGAGACTGAACAGAGGACCCATCGCACCTGACGCAACTATCCCAATGCTGACCTGCAACCCTCAGCCTCCAGGAAGGGCTTCTGTCTGTTCTGTTAATTGATGGAGCCTCAGCATCTAGACAGAGCCTGGCACACATTACAAAAATACTCACTGAGGGGTTGGGGATTTAGCTCAGTGGTAGAGTGTTTGCCTAGCAAGCGCAAGGCCCTGGGTTCAGTCCTCAGCTCTGGGAAAAAAAATGACAAAAATACTTGCTGAATAAAAGATAGCAAGTGCTGGAAAGGATGGGTGACAGGAGGATTTCTTGTTGTGTGTAGAAATGAAAATTACTATAGCTACTACAAAAAAAAAATACGAACGCTCCCTTAAAAAAAAAAATAGAAGTGTTACATAACCCCGCAATATCAGTACTGTATATACTAGGCAATAGACATGAAAGTTCAAAAATCATCTTGACTCAGCCAGGAGCAGTGGTGCAGGCCTGTGATCCCAGCAATCAGGGAGGCTGAAGCAGAGGCAGGCTGGTCTCTGTGAGTTCAAGGCCAGCCTGGTCTACAATGGGAATCCAGGACAACCAGTGCTACACAGAGAAACCCTGTCTAAAATAGATAGATAGATAGATAGATAGATAGATAGATAGATAGATAGATAGATAGATAAGTCATCTTGACTTCCTTGTTCGTGCAGCACTTGTTCATGGTAGCCAAGAAATTGAAACAAGCTAAATGTCCATCAACCAACGAATGACTAAAGAAAATGTGGTTACATGCACATAATGGACAGCTACCCAGACATAAAATGATGTTGCTTGCCGTTGTAATCACATGAACGGAACTAGGGGTCATTGTGTTAAGTGAAATAAGCCAGGTGCAGAAAGACAACCACTGTATGATCTCACTCAAATGTGGAATTAAAAATGTACTGACTTCATAGAAGTCGAGAGAGGAACAGTGAGGAGGTGGAGAGATGGCTCGGTGGGTAAGAGCTTTTTCTTCTCTCTGGCTCAGTTGTCAGCACCCAAAATGTCTATACCTCCAGTTCTGGGTGATCTGACACCCCGTCTGGCTTCCACAGGCACATATATACATGCAAAAGAAAAAAAAATTCATGTACATAAAATTAGCAATGCCCTCAATATTTTAGCAAAACAAGAAAATAAGAAATAATACAGATCATAAATGAAACTAAGGAAATAGAAGCTAAAAGAACAATACAAAGGATCAATAAAATAAAATAATGGTTCGTTGAAAGGATAACCAAGTTTAACATGTCCTTGGCCAAATTAACCAAAAGGAAAGAAAGAAAACCCAGTCTAATAACATTAGACATGAAATAAAGAAGATATTACCACAGACGCCCTGAAATACGTTAGCGAGTATTTTTGAAAATGATATGGAAATGAGTTGGAAAATCTAGAATAAATGAATACATTTCTAGAGATATGTGACTACAGTTGAATCAAGAAGATATTTTAAAAATCTCTAACTAGATCAATTAAAAACAATGGAACTGAAGAACCAATAAAATGGCTTCCAAAAATAAAAACCTTAAGACCAGAGGGATTCAAAGCTGAGTTCTGCCAGATATTTAAAGAATTAATGTAATAGCTCCTCAAACTATGCCACAAAGTAGAACAGGAATGAATGCTTTCAGTTCATTTACAAAGCCAGTATTTTCCTAATACTAAAACTGGGTAAGGACACAACAACAAAGTATAGACCAATTTTCTTGATGAACTTAGATGCAAAAATATACAATAAAATACTTGTAAACTGACTTCAATAACACATTTAAAAAGATCACACACTGTTATCAAGTTGGATCTAATTCCAGGCATGCAAGTTTGGCTCAACTTATGCAAATCAATAAATGGAACACAGCACATAATAGAATAAAGGACAAAAATCATATAATCCCTCCAGTCAGTGCAGAAAAAATAAATCCTTAACAAAACTCAACAAGTCCTCATGATCAAATATTTGAAGAAAATGGTGGTTGAGGTTCATAAACAGCATAATAAATGGCACATACAACAGACCTGTAGCCAGCTTTATACTGAATGGGAAAAAGCTGAAAGTATTGCCTCTAAAATCAAACAAAAGCAAGGCTGTTGACTATTACCACTTTTGTTCAGTGTAGCACTTAAAATCACACCCAGAACTACAAGGAAGGGGGAAGCATACCAACAGGCCCAGACCAAAAAATAAATAAGTAAATAAATAAGTCATATTATCCCTATTTGCATGTCTCTATTCTTTGTTGAAAGGATCCTAAAGACTCCAATAGAAGATTTTTGTATCTAATAAACATTTTCATCAAGGTAGCAGAACACAAACAAACATACAAAAATTACTAGTTTTCTACACACCAAAAACAAATCTGATTAAAAAAAAAACAAGAAAGAAATGAAAGAAAGAAAGGAAGGAAGGAAGGAAGGAAGGAAGGAAGGAAGAAAGAAAGAAAGAAAGAAAGAAAGAAAGAAAGAAAGAAAGAAAGAAAGGAAAGAAAGAAAGGAAAAGATTGGGAGCCAAGTGTGGTGACATATACCTACCTACAGTCTCAGCGTGGGGAATGACAGGTGAAGGGAAGATGGAAGATCAAGAGTTCAGCCAACCCCAAGTTCAGATGTTCAAACCACACCTCATGCTACTTGAGATCCTGTTCAAAAAATAGAGAAAAGGAGAAGAGAAAAAAAAAGATACTATAGTAGGAAAATAATCCATTTGAAATAGCTTCCTCTCCCCTAAATACTTCAAAATAAACCTAACCAAAGATGTGAAAGACTTCTATAATGAATGCTATAAAACATTTATGAAAAGGATGCTAGAAGTTAGACAGTTCTTTTACACATTAGGGCTGGCAGAATTAATACTGAGAAATAGCTATACTGGTAAACATATCTATCTATATATTCCATGTAAGCCCTGCCAAAATCCCAACGACATTTTCATGGGGGCGGTGGGGGGGGGGGGAGAATAAGGAATCCTGAGCCTTATCTAGAAGGACAAAGACCCTCCTTAGCTAAAGGAAGCTTGAACAAGGAAGGGATACTGTAGTTATAAGACTCAAAAAGTTACAAGATTTCCAGGGTTCCTCCCCAAGTTTACATGAGCAGAAAACAATAGCTAAGAGACAGGGGATTCTCCAGTAGAACTGCCTATGAGTTGATCAGGGAACTCCAGGGTCAGCTTTCAAGAATCATCATTAGGGCAGTCTTCTCAAGGAGGTGTCTAGCTGCCCTTGGGTCCCCTGTGTGCTTGTAGTCTTGTAACTTTCATCCGTTCTTTGCTCTCTAAGTTTTCATGAGCAGCCCGCAAACATCCTGTGTCTCAATTCTGAGGGCAATAGATGCACAGCAGTGGACAGATCCAGAATCATATGGAAATTCCAGGCTTTGGGGTTTCAAGGAATCTCCATAACAATTTCAACATGGATGCACAAATTTGCTCTCCCACCAACAGTATGTAGGGGTTCCTTTCTCTTCAACCCTCATTATTATTCATGGTCTTTAGTTTCTAGATGGTCACCACTTTGACTGGGTGAGATAGGTTCTCAAGGTATTTTGATTTCCATTTCTGTGATGACTAAGGATTCTACAAATTTTTCTCATGTATGTATTGGTTATTGTATCTCCTTACTCAAAAAGAAGTTGTCTGTTCAGCTCATTGCCGGTCATTGATTGGTTCACTAAGACCCCCTTTCTCTCTCTTCTCCTCTTCTCTCTCGGGTCTTTCGTTGGTGCCTAATTATGGAATCAGCTTAATTGTTCACAAATGGATGGATGAAGCAAACATAGCATATGTATGCCTTCCCCTCCACCATGGTCTGTCTGTCTATCTGTCTCTGTGTGTGTATGTATCATAGACACATATGATGGGTTATTATTCAGTTATTAAGGAAAATGAAATCATGCTGTTTTTAGGAAAATGGATAGAGAGAACCATAAAACTGAAGATAACAGAAATAAGCCAGAATCAGAACTACAAGTGGCAAGCTTTCTGATATGTATCACTGAAGAAGAAAGGAGAGAGGAACTGATAGAAACAGAGAGAGGGAGACATAGAGAGAGACTATTAAGAGACAGTGGGACCAGTAAATGGAAAAGGCAAATGTGGTTAGTGGAAAGAGTAAAAAGGAATACGCACACACACACCTATGAAAATGTTGTAATGAAACCACTATTTTGTACTGCTAATATACACCAATAAAAAAATTGAGGTTCAAGGAAGATAATTATTTTCTCTGCAGTCACACATCTAGTAAACAGTAGGCTTAGAATCTTGTCCAGCAGTTTTCTGCCCACAAGGGGACCTGAACTGCCCTAAATCCTCCCAACTTGGATGGATTTTAATGTTTATCTCAGCAGTCAGTAAAACAACAACAACAACAACAACAACAAAAATCCTGTTCACTTTAGTCATCCTTTAAAGTGGTGCCGGGTGACAGTTCCAGGCCTTTCTGGTGCCTCCTCATTTCTCAGCTCTCTCGGAGAACTATTCTGTTAGCGGTCATGGTCCAGTCTTATGTTCCGTAGTTGGAACGTTTAAGCTGTTGTGAAACCACGACAGTGACCATGGCACAAAGCCTGCTGAAACCTTCTTCTGAGTGAAACCAACACTCTCGC
The DNA here is from genome assembly GCF_030254825.1 of Meriones unguiculatus. NCBI lineage: Eukaryota > Metazoa > Chordata > Mammalia > Rodentia > Muridae > Meriones > Meriones unguiculatus. The sequence goes on from NC_083351.1 coordinate 168,927,186, forward strand.
CCTGGGAGGGTGTGAACTAAAGCGAGGGGCAGAACTGCATGCTGACTGGCTGGGTGAAAGGCTGTTTGAGGGGATCCTATGCTGCCAGCATAGTCACTTGTCAGAGACAATGGCTGTTGGCACAGAGCTCGTGTGTGAGGGCTGGGAGAGCTGCCAGCGAAAGCAATCCTTTTTGTAATCCGTGCAGTGCTGTGCTAGGACATCAGCTGAAGTTCACTGTGGCTGACCCTCTGAAAAGGGCCTTTCACCAACAGCACACCCACACGGACAACTCAGCAAATTGGAGACTGAAGTTCTAGGGAGAGGCAAGGTGGTGTAATAGAGAAGGAATTGAAATAGGAACGAGCGAACCCTAATTTTAATTCCAACGTTGTGACTCTGATACCTCCTTTAACTTCCATTCTCCTTACTCACTTACTGGCCCTGGCACCCGGCCACCCAGCCCACAAGTCTGCGTTGAAAGCCAGCTTGTATTCAAGGCATTGGACCAGATGATGTGTGTATTCCACGATTCCCATTTATGTGCATTAGGGATAATAATAGTCCCATATACCTCAAAGTGATGTAATGAGGATGGAAACCCAGTTTCTACTTAGAAGAAATGGAAATACTTATATTTTCTTGCTTACTTCATGAACATATCAGGAGAATCAAACAAGATTGAACACTGTGAACTCAAAGCAGAAAACGGATATGTGAAAAAGTAGATATTCTGAGCAGAAAGATATACCATTGTTGATTACTTAAGGAAGAGGGAGGCCTCTCTCTATCTCTATCTTTTTCTCTCTTTCTCTGTCTCTGTGTGTGTTGGGGGGGGTCTGTGTGTAGAGAGAGAGGGGGAAGACAGAAAAAAAAAAGGAAGAGAGAGACAGAATGACAGAATCTGGGAACTGAAGAAATCTTGGGTCTTTTTTTTTTCCCTACTCTTGTCTGTTTTAACAAAAAATCAACTGTCTCAAAGCTAAAAATAGAAGATTAAACAAACATCTTCGGAGTTTTTGAGAGAACTGAAAGATAACAACTAAGCCTGTTGCTTCCAGCTAAGCTCCTGACTTCCAGCCATCGTCCAGAGTGTTTGGACTCTGAAATCCCTTACACCCCCCGGGGGTGGGACTTGGGACAGAGTTGTGTTGCACGTTAAAAGAAAATGTAAACTACAGGTCTCCGGAGTTAGAAGCAAGAAGTTTGTGTTTGGGGTTTGTTTGTTTTCTCAGATAGAAAGAGGCTGGAGAGAGACAATCCAACAACGTGAGCCACACCTGGGATGGCCTCTGGGGCCTGATCACACCCCACCCATTATCTCACCACATCTTGACACTGTGCCCAGCTTCACTCGGGAGTTTTGTTAGAGATGGGGAAGAGAGTGGATGGGAAGGGAGCTAGGATTCCCTTCTGTCCAAAACGTTCAGGAAAACAGGGAGGCAAATTAATGGGCAGAATGTCCTCAAGAGCAATTATTTCATTTTTCTTTTGAATATTTTAGCTGTTCCTTTGACTTTTAAGAATCTGGTAAAGGCAGGTGTGGTGGTGCATGCATTAATCCCAGCATTTGGGAGATAGAGGCTGGAGGATCTCTGTGAGCTCCAGGACAGTCTGGTCTACATAGCAATTTCCAGGGCTACATGGAGAGACTCTGTCTTTTAAAAATTAAATCAAAATTAAAAAAACAAAAGGAGAAAAAAAAAGAAGAAGAAGCTGTGAGCTGGAGTCACTTCTCTGTGATTTGCCTAAAAACAGAAATAGTGCCTGTTTTTACCAGTTTACTATCTGATATGTCCTCTGTCCAAAGATAATATAATAAGTTGATTTTGGGAAATAGGAGGTAAAACAGGAGTGCTCTGTATACTACATGAATTGGCCTGTTATTGCAGTAGCTCCTGGAACGGCGTACTCTCCCTCAGAAAGAATGTGTACTATGTAAATAGATACGTATGGCCTGGGTGTGGCTCAGTGGTAGGGTACATGGTAATCATGTGCTGGGCTCCTGGGTTCAATTCCAAGCACTGAACAAAAATAAAAATATTACCATTATAATAGCATATAATAGTATCTGACTTAATACAAAAATATATGCTGGGTGAGTTTTTGTTTGCTATTTTAAGTATTGATATCATTTTATTTTCTAAAATGTAGCATCGTGTGCAGTATAACCTAAGAGTGTGTCAGTATATCTGAACCCTAATAGTTCAAATGCAACATATGTTCAAGTGAACCTGAATTAGTTTAATTCAAACCCAAGGATAGCCATCTAGACACCTTGGTTTTACATGGGACTAAGGTGACAGATGCTCAGCCCTCAACGATCTTGTTTCAGAAGGCATTTTGGCATGAACAATAGCATAAAGCTATTAAGGCATTTCTGGATTTTCCTAAAAAAATAAAATAAAAAAAAGGAATGTCCCTCCCTTGTGTGGCCACACAATGTGCATTAAAGTTTATTTCTTACGTCACGATGTGCTCCTTTGTACCTTAACTAGATCTTATCCATGAACACTTGTAGGCTTTTCTCTGCATTGAGAATTTGGCATCTTCAGATCCTAAGTCACTCTGAGCTACTGTTCCCAAGGGTCAGGGCTAGACAGTGAAGTTATGAAAGAGCTGAGGAGCCTCCAAATAGGTCCTGGATGCTTAAGACATATCTTCTGCATTCCACAGCACCAAGATGGCAGGCAAATAAGAAAAACAAAGGCCATCTCTGTGGCAGAGTACTTGGTGTGACATCCGGATTGAAAAAGAAGAAGAACCTACATCTTAGTGACACAAACTTATGTTCAGTTCAGAATTATGTTCAGTTCACAAACTTCTGTATAATTCCTGGGCAAAATAAGATTTAAAGAAATTTGACACGTGTATTATGACCTTCTATCACTTGTGCTGGGTAACTTTTGTTTTGTTGTTTGTTCAGCTCGACGCAGAGTCATCTGGAAGGAGGGGGCCTCAGATGAGAACATGCTTCGTCAGATCTACCTGTAGGGAAATCAGTGAGGCCTTCTCTTGATTCATGGTTGATAGGGAGTGCCCCAGGACACTTTGGGCAGTGCCAACCATGGGCTGGAGGCCCTGAGTTGTATGAGAAAGTACATAGAGCCAGCCAGCGAGCAGTGTTCCTCAGTGAGCTCTGCTTCAACCTGTGCCTCCCAATTCCTACCCTGACTTCTCTCAATAATGGACTGCAATTCGGAAGAGTAAGCCAAATAAACTCTTTCCCCCAAATTGCTTTTGGCCATGATATTTATCACAGTGAATGAAAGATATCACTTGACTATACCAAGCTGTTAATAAAAGCAGTAATAGTTGTATTTGATTAGTGGTAAGGTAGTTTCCCCCAAAACTTTGCTATACTCTTAAATAATAGCCTGTTGGTCACTCTTTAGCTAGTCAAAGGATTTCAGTTCTGACTTTCTGAGATGTTTAGTAAAACTTCCTTAGGGGGTCATCTGTTAGTTCTCACCTGCTTCACTCAGTGTTCCTTGGACTGCTTTCCAATTCTTGGGTTGATCCTTAATTCCGAGCATTTAGTTGCTATCTCTCCCCTGCAAAGGTTGGTGAGGAAAGGTGACAGGGGTTCTGGTGAGTGGAGCATATGTGAGTAGAAATGAGCTGGAAGACTGCTCAGAACACCATACATCTATCTCACAGCTCTTTGGGGCTTCTTAGGCCAGATGGAGTGGTATGCTTAGAGCATGTGCTCTGGAGGAAGACTGCTAAATTCATTTCTTACAACCATTCTGTCTTGGCCCTTTAATCTTGGGATTAAATTATATTTTCTGCAAAGTACTGGGAACGAATACACTAAATGTTACCTGTAACCACTCACCAGCACCATGTTGAGATACCAAAAAGAGTATTCTCTCACGTTTGGATGGCTGCCCTTTAAAGCAGCGTTTGAACCCATGCACTGTACAATGAGTGATCCCTGGAGTGATCACAGCAGGACTAAGCCCCTTTCTGTGTCATTTCAACAGAAAAAAATGGAGACCTAGCTACCCACTAGAGGATGCATGTGGTCTGTGGCTGAGTCTAAGCCCCTACTGCTTCCCCTTTGTCCTGCCTACTGTCTTCTGTGGCTCGTGGCTTTGATGCTTCCCTCTTCCTGGTTTGCAGTTCGCTGTCATCAGCAGTCCTGTTTCCTGTTTTGTCATTGTCCAGCTGCTTGTCCGGCACCTCTAACTCCTTCCTCTTCCCCTCTAGAGGATGTCGACATTTCCAGTACAGACGGGCAATGCCACCAGCTCCTCTGGCTGCAGCTTTTTCTTTTTTAAACCTCCTTTGAAGCTTCGTAAGTTTCCTGTAATGACTGTGTCTCTGTTTTGGCTATTTTAGTATTCATGTGGCTTTTGATTTTGATCTGGATTCACATCTTCTAGCCAAAAACCATCTCCAACAAGTAGTTTGGGGTTTTGCTGGAAGGTAATTTGAATTTGTTTACAAGATCACCAACTCCCAATTTAGATGTCCTAAGACTTCTGGAGGGGCGTGGCCTTCCCAGAGTGCCTTGCTCTTATTATCTCTAAGCTGTGTTATTAGGCAGGGATGGGCTGTTTTGTTTGTGAGCTAATCCTGCTCCTTATAATTCTAAGTACTTACTGCTGAATCAGGAGAAGTAGGAACATCACTTCAGCAGAGCTGAAGAATTAAACCTCAAACACAGACACAGCTGCATGACATGATAGAGCTATGACAGTTATAAGTCTCTCTCACACACACAGGAACACACACATACACACATACATATACACATATACAAACACATGTACACACATACACACATATACACCCATGTATACACATACTCACATGTACAAACATACATACATACATGTATACACATATATACACATACACATATGCCATATAGAGCACACACACAAACACACACACACACACACACACATATACCACATAGAGCACAGGACTATTTCATCATAGTCATCTGACATCTTTCCTGCAGGAAGCCACAAATACAAAATAGATATGAACAAAAATAGCTCAGTTGTCATAACAGAGGAGGAAAGATTTCTATCTTCTCCTCCCTCCTCTCCCCCTCCTTCCCCTTTTCCTCTCCCTACTATGTCTCTCTATCTATCTCTGTATCACTTCTTGCCCTTCTCGTCTGTTATCACTTCTCATATGAAAACACTCCCAATCCTTTCACTGGCTGCTCTCAGTGACTAGGTTCCTGCAGAGTTTGTTCCCTTTTGTGCTTCAGGTGCTCCCAGACGGGCTCAGATAGGCCCCGGCCACCCAGAACCTTCTGTTGGAGTGGGGTTCATTTTTCACCACTGGGTGCTAGAAATCTTCTTTTAAGAAAACGCTAGTGTGGCTCAAGATTCCGCAAGGAGAATGTGAGGCAGGGAGAAGGCTGGGCTTACCTACCTGTGGCCCATCTTGAGGTTCCCTAAGAAGCCAGAGGCAGCACAGAGCCACTTCCTTCCTGTTTCTGTTGCTCAGAACTCACAGCCAAACACTAGGACCTAACAAATCTGTCGCCTTCCCACTGCGCAGAGACTTTCGCTTTGTTGCTTCTTTTCATCAGATGAGGTTCTTCGTGTCTAACAGTGCTTCTGCCTGGCACCCCTGCAGCTACAAGCCGACTTCCAGCTCTGGCTTGCTGTGGTTCTCTCCTCAGAAAGACTTTTGTCGAGACTGCCGTGTCACTTTTTAGACTGCCTGAGACGTTTATCGGAGACCAGCCATTCAAAAGCCGCCGTTTAAAGGTCTGGGAACACGGCTGTGTCGGCAAAGTAGGGCCATGCAAGTGTAAAGACCTAAGTTTGGAGCCCCAGCACCCATGTGAAAAGCCGAGAAGCAGCAGCACACACATGTAAACCCCCGGGCTGGGGAGGCTGAGGCAAAGATCCCTGGGGCCTCTGAAGACAGCCGGTGGAGCTGAATGGGTGAGCTCCAGGGTCAGCGAGAAGCGCTGTCTTAAAAATAAGGTGAAAAGCAATTGATGATTTGAAAAATACCCAGGACTGACCTCTGGACCCCACACATGCAAACACATGCATACACATGTACCTGACACACACACACACAGTCATGCACACACAGCCAACACGAGACTTGCAATCGAATCTACACTTTAGTCTTTTCTATTCTTTTGAATTACATAGCTAGGTATTGAAAAATTTTAAAGCCCTACTTCTTGACTTTTCCCGAGATGACTTCACCTAAAAGCAGCTGAGGCCAAGCCCGGGCCCTTCTTTGTAAACAACCAACAGGAGACATGACAACCCGTAATGAGTGCAATCTGGGCTGTTTCTGGCAGTTTGTGTGGGTAAAATAATCAGAAGCTAATTTGAGCACAAAGGAAATGAAGAAAGCTTCGTACCAGTGAAAGAACCCGGAGAAAATCAGGGTCAGGCAGGGTCCTTCTGTGCAGCTGGGCTCTGTCCTGTGCCAGGCTTCTCTGCCCAAATACCCCATTTGTTATCTGTGTGGGAGTTAAGGAGGGGATGGAAAACAGCAGCTGAGAGACTGCCCAGGTTCTAGTCCCCCCTGTATCAGTTATTCGCTGCATGCTTTTTTTTTTTTTTTTTTTTTTTGGTAGCCAGAAATGCTGAATAACAACAGCATTTGCCTCGTAGAGTTGTCTCTGGGTTTCAGTGAGAGATTCTGTATAAAGCATGCTGTTCAGCAAATCTCCCAGTTCAGTAAAAGGAGTGCAGAATGACTGAGGAAGACACAAAATGTCCTTGTATGGCTTCCACACCACATATACCACACACACACACACTCACATGGATGCAGGGCAGTGTGAAATTGACAGGAGTAAGGATGCACACTTTCTCTGTTGCAGCAAATAATACATCCCGTGGTTTGGATCTAGCTAGACAAGAGCCTGAAGCTCGGGAGGAAAGAGGATGAGCCTAACCAACACAAGACAAATGGTGAACAGCAGTGAAGTCCTTCAGTCATTCTCTTGTGGTATGGTTTGTAGTATTCCTGGGAAGTAGTGCTGTGGCTTTCTTTTCTAATATGTGACTTCTGTATAACGCAAGGAAAACGATCATGCTCGGAGTCCTCTATAAAGTCGAGCATGTACATGCTTAAACACGGAGACAGGTGAAGAATGACAGGAAGAATAACTTCCATTCCAACAAGGCACAGAGGCAATGGATTCCCCTCTCCACACACAAAATAAGCTGCTGTGAAATACACTGCTGTGGAGTGATCTGTCTGAAAACAGTGATTGGAGAGTGTTGGATTACCAGAAACCAAGAACCAGTCCTTTAGAGCCTCTTGCGCAAGGCCTGTTATGCAGCAGCGGAGAATCATGCTCATCTGTTACTTCACACATAGCCCTGTGCCTCCTAGTCAGCGCAAACTGATTCCCCCATCACCACGGTGCACAACCAGGACCTGTATGCTCACGAGTCATAGCTTCCAAGAGCTGGAAGGGTTCACAGAAGGTGATGGCAGTCGGTGCTGTACACTTCCCTTCCGGTACTGATTAACGTCCCAAGGAGACTTTGAAGTTTTTAATTATTCTTAAATCTTTGTATTAACTAGACTACTTAGTCACCTATTTCTATGTTCACTAAATCCCCATCTGATTTAAAAATGTACTTGCAACCAAATAGTTTCTGATTGGACCTTCGACCCTCTTCGTGAGATGGAACCCATTCCTGCCACTATTGACAGAGCCAGGAAGCTGTGGCTAGGGAGATCATGGGCCATGGGAGAAAAGTGAATACTGTTATTCTGTTTAATGGACCGAGTGTTAAAATGGCTCCTCGTGACTCATTGCTGCGTCCACAGATCAGCGCATCTCTCAACGCTCATCAGAGAAGCTTCTTCTTGCAGCCGGTGGCAATTGACAGAGATCCACAGCAGGTCGATGTGAAAAGAGTAAGACTGTGTGGAGTGCTCAGCCCTAAACGGGAGGTCCATATCGTTCCCCTACCCCTACCCCAAGGTGGGAGTATTGTGAGAGCTATAGGCAGAGGGGGACCTCGGGAAACAGTGTTTCCCAGATGCAACAGGGGAGTTAGACATGAGCTCTCAGGGGCTGTGACAGCATACACAAGACTCACGCGGGCTCTAGCCAAACACAGTTCCAGTGTGGAAGTAGACAGGTAGTCAGAGGGGAAGGAAATCCCATCCCTAGCTGAAGAGCTATTAGCTTCTGGGAGAGGGAGAGTGACCTCTCTCTAATGACATGACTCCAGGGAGGTGGACCACACTGCAAGGCAGGCCTCTCTCCCACGAGTAGCTGAACAATACAAACTGGTCAGGGATGGGGAGAGAACTCAAAAGATGAAGGGTAGAGAGGTTAGAGGAGAGAGGGTGGAGACGGAAGAAGCTGGGGGGGTCAATATGACAAAAATACGTGATATAAAATTCCTAAAGAATTAAGATAGAAGTTGAGAAAACAGTGATTTATTAGAGGTGACTCACAGGAGTCAATCTCCGAAGTAAGATGGTGTCAGCAGGGCATCTAAAGAAACAGACCTAACGTTTTCTGAATTCTATCCAGGTCCTCTTGGGGTAGACAAATGCTAAAAATGAAAGAAACGACAATGTGCTTTTGTTCATCGTGGGCTCATGGGGAAAGTCCTATCACATCCTCAGTTGGTTGCTATGGAGGCAGCCAGAGATGAGCTCAGCTAATGAATTTGGGCTGACATTGTTGTGGGATGGTAGGACAGTGGCAATTAGTAGACAACGGGGTGTTAGGTTTGTGTCCCAAACAAAAGCAGAAGGATCACAACACAATTTGCCAACCTAAAACCCCAAGGACCCATAGGAAAAGCGTTCTTTTTCAACCCCTTGAGAATATTCCCAAACATCAGCTGAAGGAGCTATGCATACTGTTTTATCCATGTGCCTTATCGTCTGCAAAGATCCCAGAGAGAGCAATTTACCTGCACGTTGTAGCCAGGGCACAAGGGAAGGTAACTATTTTTGGAAGTAGCTGAGTTTTGGAATACCTTTGAAGACCTGTATTCCATCCTTGTGGGATTTTTGAAAATACCTGGTGGTCATTGTAGAACTTGTACCAATTATCAGGTCTGGTGGAAAGGGTTAAAGAACTAGCCACCATGGTTTTGTTTAAAAAAAAAAAAAAAAAAAAAGACAATGATTATATCACTGTCTGTTCTCTTCTGTACTATGGACATAATTTCTTTTTCCTGTTCAGAGCTTCCTGCTTAGTATTGGTCTGAGCATGGGGGAAAGCCATCACTCAAATTCTGTAACAACAAACTGCAAGCTAAGGCTTTTCTATGCTTTGTTTAATTTTCCTGAAATGCCCCGTTTTCCAGAAATGATTTATTGGTGACCCGGCATGTTTTTCATCTTACTCAACACTCCCTTGGGGACGTAGTTAAAAATGCAATTTAACTGCAATTCTCCTGAGTAGGGAAGTGATGAGTCGTGGCAATGAACCCACAGCACAGATTTGAGCAACTGTGCGCTGTTGACTCTCTGCTAGCCTTTCATAACAGAACTTTCAAAACAGCCCAGCCATTCTGCAAACAGCGTGCATTTCATGGAAGCCTGGCTGGCTTCATGCTTGCCTTTCTTCAGGCCACATTGATCTAACCAGCAATGTCTTTGTGTCATGATGCAGAAAGTTGGCAAGTATACACAGGCACAATGCTGAAGGCCAACTTCTATGTGGGGGAAGGGATCAGAGAGAGGATCAAAGCTCTGCATGATGGTGACTGATCCTCTCTGACATCAGTTTCTTGCGACAGAGTGCACTGATTGCTGTTGTCTCTCTGGCAGTGAATATGGCATGTTGTTGTCAGGAGAAAAAAAAATGAAAATTTTGGTGCTAACTTGAAATTTCTTCTGGTGCTAAACTGTATAGAAAATAGAAGCCTGTGTACTTGACTTCTTTGCTTTCAGAGGCATTCTCCTCTAGTTAGGAAAATGACCACAGTCTCTAAAGATGCAACTGTTTTAATGGAAAGATGGAAAGGTTCAATGTCAAATTCACTATTAGGATATTGTACTAAATAAATTTACAAACTTTAAATACAGTGCATGTTGTTGATTGCTTATTGGACAAAGTAGTTTTCTTGTTTCTTTTTCTCCTTTCCTCCCATCTAGTCATGAGCCTGAGAAAAGCCGATTCTAGTTTCAAGGAGTGGTCTATATAATGTCATGTCCCTCTCAGCAATAGACTCAAGAATGGCTATGTGGTTCGATTATGGTCAGGAAGGGGCGAGTGTGTGTGTGTGTGTGTGTGTGTGTGTGTGTGTATTTACTGGACGATAACACTATTTCTTTGTTGCCTTCAGAAAAGTCATGGGAATCCCTGTTTTGTTTTTACGGTTTTTGAGGAGAAATGAAGAGGCATGTACTTCTAACAACTCTTATGGTCAATCCATGCCTGTGAGACCTCTTATGATTACCCAATGTCCAAAAGGCAAATGAATACTATGTATCGGTGATACACACAAGCCGATGAATTGATCAATAGTATGCTTCCTTATTTTTTTTACACCATTCAAATCCAACTTCTGCAGGCGGCTGAAGGTTCCTATCCATGGGGAGTTATTCTGCCTGCCAGGTCTCTGTCTGCAATCCTCATCTCTCATAGATTTACTCTGTTCTCTGCTTCTCTCCTTTCTTTTATAATGGACCCCAATCTTGGCCGTGACTCTCATGCTCCCCACCTAACACTTTCCCTCCTGCTTTCCCTCCTTCCTCTGCTTCCTTCTTTCTCCCTAGCAGCACGACCCACAGGAATATATTATCCAGGATCAAACAGGAGGACCTGGTTAAGGATGGAGCTGAGCGGTAGACCTCATGTTTTGCATCCATATGACCTAGCACTGCCACCACCAAACAAACAAACAAATAACACAAACAAACCAAAACAACACAGAGGAAACACTGTTGGATTAGATTGAATTGGCTCCTTAGCCTCTTTTGTTCTTGCGCCATGAGCAACCCTCTCCTCCTAGCAACCATTACATTTTATGGGGGGAAAAACAGCTTTTTTGTCTCCTAAAGTCGACCATTCAAAAACTCTGTTTTCAAGCTAGGGGCAGGTATGGGCGCCTATAGTCCCACTCACACAGAGGCTGAGGCAAAAGGGCCCTGTAAGACCAGGAGTTTCAGTTATGCCTTGCCACACCCTACCCCCAATAAAACATTTAAAATAACCTTTGGCATTCATTAAAATGTCATGCTCGATGGCTTCCAAAGCTTTTAAGGATGATAACTACATGAACACTACCCCCAAGATGAGCTATAGAAATGGGCGCGGACAATATAGTATCTCACCCAGTATGTGCAGAATAAATAGAAGCACACAAACAAGTCATGGAGCATACCTTTCCTGTCTGTGATACTTCAGGACATTTTCTCTTTTGTTCTTAAAAAAAATGTTTATCTATTTAAAATTTGATCTAATGTACAGTTGGGATCACCAAAACAAAAACAAACAAAACCCCAAGACTTTCTTGCCTCGAAGTGCCTCTGTTGGGAATGTGATAAGCTGAGGGATCTTATGGAACTTCAGAAAATGCACTAAAATAGACCAGAAGGGAGTCTACCTCTTTCTTAAAAAATTAGAAGAAGCAAAAGAAGTAAGAATATATGAATGTTGACACATGAACTGGTCAAAGTGATTTTTAAAGAATGTGTTTGTGTGTGTGAGAGAGAGAGAAAGAGAGTGTGTGTGTGTCACACGGGTGCTAGTTATCTTACCTCTGGTCCTCAGGATTGAGTAACAAGCACTCTTAACCACTAAGCCACCACTCCAAGGCCACAGTAAGTGTTTAAAGAAGCAGCCATTATAGCCATTTCAGATCGCCTGGGAGTGAGGACTGTGTCTGCGGAACACCATCCTAACTTTTGAAAGATACGGATTTTTCAGGGTCAGCTTCCTGGCCGCACTTTCGTGTTTAACCTCCAAGGCCACTAAATACCTGCACTGTAACCAGTTAGTAATGATGTTGCTTCCTTAAGAGCTAGAAATAGATTATCTGTGAGCAGCCGCTTCCACACTCTGGACTGTGGTCAAATGTGTTGGTTTTCCTGTTGATAAGCAGCCATTATCAGTTGGAACCACTCAGCCTGCAATGCACAAAGTCCATAAACTCCACATAAACTCCACAAGCTGTTTAAGGATCATATGACACATGGCATAGTTCCCATAGAGACTGTCAATCACATTACAACACACCATTATTTTGAGTTTTGAAGACATGGAACCATCTCTTGTCTAAGTAGTTCACTTGGAAATTTTAGGCCCAAGATGAATTTTTAAATTTCCATGAATGGGAACAAGAGTAAGAGTGTTCTGCCTACAAGACTGCACATGTGTGTATACAGACTCATGCACACATACAGGGCTTTTGCACAGTACTTTACAGTGGCTCACACCTATAATTTCAACATTGGTGAGACAAAGCAGAAAGATCTGGAGCTTGGAGCCAGCCTGGGCCCATAGTGTGGACAAGCTTAGGCTCCACAGGAAGACCATGTCATAGGTAGGCAGAGGATGTGGCTGGGGGTAATGCACTTGCTTCAAGTGGGAGGGCTAGGTTTTTCACACCAGGCACATAAAATCCATGCAGGGCCCCTCAGGGCAAGCTGGTTGGTTGATTCTGCTGGAACTGCCAAGCCCTTGGTTTGGTGAGATATCTTGCCTCAGTGAAATAAAGTGAAGAGCAATCAAAAAAGACTTCCAAAGTCAACATCAGACCTCTGCATACATGCACACACACACACAGACATGTATGCTCTCTCTCTCTCTCTCTCTCTCTCACACACACACACACACACAGAGACATGTATGCTCTCTCTCTCTCTCTCTCTCTCTCTCACACACACACACACACACACACACACACACATTCTTACATGAGCCCATATGTACTTAAGCTTACATAGACACACATACATGCAAACAAAATTATAAAAAGAATTAAAGACATGTGAGCAGCCTGTGTGTCCACAGGTTAGGCACAGTGATACCTCACAACCACCTGGCCAGTGCTCACTGATGATGGTGGTCACTATCTGCTTCCTCACTACCAGTAATGCTTTCTCTCTTCATGACTTCTCGAAAATGCTTCCAGAATCCACATAGGTCATAGGCCACGGACCTAAGATAAGGAATAATAATGTGGAAGAAACACATTTCTAATTCAGTATGTGTGTGTGTGTGTGTGTGTGAATGTGTAGGTAAAAGCTCTTGTCTCTCTCCCGTAAAGAAACTTCCTTTGAAATAAACACACTGAAAAATAATGAGAGGAAACTTCACAAAGTCAGAAGAGGATGTCAGGAAACGGGATGTGAGGCTGTTTTCATTTTCTGAAGTGTTTTCTTAATTAATCATATGTATTTATAACTTCAGTAACTCCTGATTAACCATATGTACTTGCAACTCACTTTAAGGGACAATTTCACTATTCCCTTTCCTTAAAACCTAGTCTGTGAAATGATAAAACAGTTGTCAAGAAAGGTAGCCACTTTAATGATTTCCGGTTTGTTTCCCAGCAGCGTCGGAGTCTTGATACCATGTTTCTGTAATCCTAAAAGTACGCTCACCACGTTTTCTTCCCTTCTTCCTCCACAGAACCTACAGCACTCTCAGCCGCCCCATGCTCACTTGAAGGGGCACCCCACACTCATGCGAAGGGGTATAAAACTAATGCACCTTATGGAAGCAACAGGGATGGTTGGTTTTGTTCCATTAAATTCTGACTCTTGCTTCGTTTAAAGAAGGATTTAAAACAAAGAGACAAGTCAATAAATGCTCTGAAGGCCCTCACTGCACACAGATACGTTAAGGCACTGGACCTTCCTGTAGGCACAGGCACCCAAATGTACCGCCTGACGCTTTCCCTGCCTCTAGGAGAAGGGACTCTGCAGCCCCTGATAGTTGCTGGATGGCTTGCTTCCTCTGCTAGGTTGAAGCAGTCTAGCTGCAAACAAAATCCCAGAATTCCCACCTGGCCAGAGGCCAGAATAAACACGATCTTGTTCTGCCGTCCTCTGCTCTGTTGACCAGACAGATGTATCAGGTTGAGGGTGGGTTTCTTTATTACTGTCTTTGACTTAACTCAGACCTTTGCCTCAAAGAATAAAGTCAAGACCATCTTCCACAGGTTTATGAATCAAACAGCTAACAAGATAACTATTTAAGCTCTATCCTAGAACTTCCCATTCAAGGGGCAGGAAGTGGCTTCCTACTAATAAAGCAGCCTCTCTTTACTCCTTAATAAAAATTCTAGGAAAATATTTATGGCAGACATGTGTTGTTTTCATCTGCCCAGCACCCATTCCTCTGGAAAAACCACTACTCCCCTTTCTGCCAATCCCCATATTCTATCTCTACTCCAGACACAGCAGTAGCATGTAAGTCTGGCCAAGTCTAACGTTCTGCTTTACATTAAAATACTGGTGTGGAGATAAGACTTTCTCTGAGGACTCTAAAGAAGGGCAAATCTCAGAGCAGACAGCTGCTGTTGTCACACATGGAGGACACACAGGAGTCTCAGTTACAGGAGAAAGCAGAAGAAAGATGAGGACAAAAGAGGAGGATTAGGAAATCGGAAGAGAGAAGAGGGGGAAGAAGACAGAAAGGATAAGAAAAGGAGGAAGAAGATGGGAAGGAGAGAAAGACGAGATGAATAAGAGAAAGGAGAGGAGGGGAAAGAAGAAAAGAGGGGAGGGAAAGGAAGACAGGAAGAAAAAGGAAAAAGAGGAGAAGGATGTGAAATTGGAGGAAAATAGACTAAAGGAGGAAGAAAAGCAGGAACAGCAGGGTGAAGAAGAGCAATTTAATCTAAACTCAAAGGAGCCATGATTGAGGACAGCTGATTTCTGAGCGTCCTCAATACTTGTGTCAAAGGCCCAAACTACAACAATTCAGTTTAATGACCTCAGCTGACTTTATTTTCAATTCTGGAATTGGGCAACACTTTGTCCTATAAAATAGAGTAAGTGTTCCCAGGGGTTGAGCAGACAAAGTCGGTTTTATGGACAAAGGGACGCTAAAGAAAGCAGAAACAAAGGAGCAGAAAATGAATTATTTTCAATACTGAGGTTGTAAAGCACAAATGGGAGGACAGAACAATAGGGCCACAGCTGTTTAGCTGACATGGTGCTACTTCAGGTCACCATCTTGGGAGAGCAGGGAAGCAGAGGGACTTCACTACCCTGTTGGTAGAAATTGGCCTGTTTGTGAAATTCAGCTGTTAGGGTTCTCCTATCCTGCTGTCTCAGATGGCCAGCTAGGTAGCTTCACTCCAGCTGGACAACGAGATTGTGTAGTGTGACTGAGTCCATTTTCATTTTTAGAGAGATCCATTAGCGCCTGTTGGAGGAGCTCAGCCTGAAACAATAGCCTCTTGTAACTTGTGTAACACTTGAGTCATGCAGCTTCTTTCTTTCTGAGATACGAAAGCCAGAGAAGCCGAACAGGACAAGCAGTTGCTCATTTATTTCTTCATTTAACAAATATTTACTGCACACCCTGATGGTTTGAAACTAAGATGTCTCCACACTCTCCGTGTTGGATTCTTGGTCTCCAGCTGGTAATGCTGTTTTGGGAAGTGGTGACTGCCTGAAGGAAGTAGATCTCTAGGCTACTGGTATCATGTCCCAGGTCCCTCCATTGTCACTTTCTGCTTCCTATATGCTGTGAGATGAACAGCCTGCTCTATATGTACTAGCCACCATGATGGAAGCAAATAATGGCTCTGAAAGTAGCCAAAACAAATCTTTTGTCCCTTAAGTTATTTCTGCATGGTATTTTGGTCACTGCTACAAAAAAAAAAAAAAAAAAAAAAAAAAAAAATCTAGCTGAAAAAAAGCTGGTACCAGAGAAGTGAGGTCAATGTAACTAGAACATAACAATGTTTTGAGTGTGGAGGGCCGGAAAGGCAATAGCAATGTGTAAAATCTGCACTCAGGAGCTTTTGTGTTGAAATGAGACTCAGGAGAACATAGACCAGCGGTCATTCTTGTCATATCTTGGTCAATAATTTATTCATAATTTGTCCATGTCCTGAGATTCTTCACGAAGATGAATTTGTAAGTAATTTTGACTGGTTAGCACTCCTGCTGTGTGTGAATACTGTTGGCTGCTTTTAGACAGGTTGACTGTGAGAACTGGAAACCGAAAGATTTAAAAAAGCATGCCATTTGATCAGAAAAGAAATGTGTTTAAAAACTGTGTTCAAAAACGGTGTGATCATTAAGGATATTGACAGCATTTTTTTTTTCCAAACCTTTGTTTTTTGAAATAGGAAAGACTTCAAGAACATTCAGAAATTAGCTGGACACAGCCCTCCACGGTAACATTGAGAGGCTGAATAACTCCAAAGCCCCCGAGAGAACCCCGAAAGGCCCCATCTCTTTGGCTAATCGGACTCCATGACAGGCTTCATTTTCAACTTTGCCTAACTAGGCCCGAGTTTCTGTTTTTCGGAGCATAGAAAAGTTTTTGAAACCAGCAGACAGCCAGTCAGCTTAAAGGTTAACACATAGGCTTGAGCTAAGTACAATAATTCAGCAAACCTGAGGAAAAGGCCTTAGCAACTCTGGAAAGTTCCTAAATGTTTAGCCAATACTAAATCCCCCCCCCCCCCCGCTTTCTCACTACTAACCAATCAAATGAAAGGTTACCTCACTCCTTCTGGAAATCCCCTTCGTTGCCTTTAAATTGAGCCTGCGTACACACTTCGTGGCCCCATTCTAAGGAAAAATGGTCTCCGCGTGCTGGTAAATTTCTGCAGAATAAACGCTCCTTACTTTTGCATACTACTTGAGTCTGGGGTCTTTCCTCAGTGATTCTCGGGCCCTAACAGCATCAAGGGAGTGAAGGTTTTATCTGTAAAAGCCTTTGCCCAGAGAGGAGAGGTGGTCCAGCACACCCTACACTACGGGTCTACAAGGAAGCTACTTTCCTGGGCTCAGCCACCCAGGCACTGTGAGGCTAAAGCAGCCGAGGGCCAAAGGGGCCCACCTGTTTTCTGCTCGAGCTGTGTGTGCAGGGTTTCAGACTTTGAGAGTTGCAAGGTCATTTAGGTTGCTATTCCTATCTGAAAAGAAAGCCTGGGCAAACCTGAGTCCCTGCAGGCAGCTCCGGAAACCGCAGCGCCTGGAAAGGTGCTCAGCTTTGGAAGTGAGCAGCAGCGTACTGCAGTTCATATTGAATGTCCTCCTACAAGCTCGTGTGTTTAATGCTTGGACCCCAATTCATGGTGCAAGAGTACATGCAAGGGTTTTGATTAGGTTCCTTTAATTCTGCCGGTTTAATAATTAAAAGGCAGGAAATATCCCGAGCCAGACAGATAGCAGCAGAGAGATTGTCAATCCCACTGGGTGAGACTTAAGACCGCTACCACGATTTTTGAGGCAAATTTGAAGCAAGCTTTATTAAATACTGGCCAGATTCATACCCTGGATTCCCAGAGTATGGTGCTGAATTACATTAGACAGGGGCTTATAAAGGCAAACCCCACAAGGCCACGTGTTTCCTGCCTTCGTCCAGTCAGGGGCAAGTACACACGCTGACATACTTCCTGCCTTGGTGTGATCAAGAACACATCCGGTGCAGCTGGAGCAACCAAGCTTGTTTACAGAAACGAAAATACAAGGTCTGCCACGTTACATGGCCTTCCCCAAGCATTCCAGGAAGTTATCTGTCCTTCCACAAGTGGGGTTCAGGGGTTAGAGGATTTTTGTTTATAGATCTCTTAGGCACAGTGATTTAAAATTAAAGCATAACTTTTCCCTCACATTTCGCCCCTTGACATGTATCCTGAGTTAACTCCTTGACTCTGTGGTAGGTACCTGTTTTATAACCTGTTCTAATAACCCTCAGCTTAGTGGCACCCAGATGGGAATTTATGTATCTAGTCAAGGCATTAATGATGCAAGGGCCAACGGTAACCAACAGAAACAGATGTGTCAAAGGTCCTTGATGCCTGACATCAGAGTTACTATCCAGGAGGAGCTGAAAAATGAGAATGAAAATCAGCCATTTCTTTGAAGTGAGGTCTTCCTTTATTGCATTTTTTTTTTTTTTGTTACAGCCAAATCATCTCTAATGATTCCCAAGTAGTCTGCATAGAAACAACGATTTTCTCTAAAAGCCACATATATGACCTTCTTGTTCTACACAGAACAACTGGAGTGGGCTATCATATTGTAAAAAACTAGTTCGGCTAATGAATCTGCCTTTGATATAGGTTATAATAGGTACCTTTCCTGGTATGGCAACAGGCACTGGAGGTAGCCATTTTGTTTCCTTTGCCAGAGAGTTTCTTTTGAACCTAACATTTCAGCTTTTTTTTTGAGGATAAGGGGCAATATACTAGCTTCTGTAACTACTTCCTGCTGAAATTAGGACCTCACTGTCAGGACCCAGGAAGGCTGGAATGCTCGCCAAAGTTTGGGAGGGAATTTGGGGAATAAGGCATTCACCAAAAGCATCTGGTTCACTGACCAAGCTGAAGAAACAGAAAGCAATCAAATCAGCTGGACTGGTTCACACCAGCTTCAGGCAAATCCATGGCTTTCAAGTTTTATAGGACTACCTGGGGCTAGCATGGTTTAGATCACTTTTGGGGCAGCTTGTAATCTGCAGCTAATTCCTGAATGGTATCGAACAGCTGGGACAGAGATGTTTTCAGCATTATGAGAAGCATCTTTAGTTCTATACTTAGACGACAGCCAAAGGACATTTAAAATCTTGAGCTTGTGACTGATAATAGTAACCAGTGCGTTACCAGCTTATCTGAACTCCTCTGAGCAGTGTTAAAAGTCTAAACCTTTGTAATCTTAGTATGGCAAGGAAAAGGGAAGGAAGCTGAAACATTTATCATTCTTCATATGTTTCAAATCACTTTCTTATATCTTTACAACTTGCATTTATATATATTTTTTGCTTTCTTTTGTTTTTGCTTTTACATACCTCAAAGTATTTTTTAGGCCCTCAGAATTTGCACTCTCACATCCTTAGACCTTGAACCCATTAGAACACTTTCTTAGACCCTCAGAACTTATAGAAACTTAAAACCTTTTTATTTTTAAATCTAACCATGTGCCATGAGACATAGGCAATTGATTAGTGAGAGCGGTCATTACAAAGCAAGTTCCTTCAAATGAAGGAACAGTGAAAAGTTACAATTGAAACCTATTTATCCTTTAATAGGAAGCCTGTTCTTAAGGCGGACCAGCCCGTGAGTTTGCTTTTGTCATCCAGGGTCCTAATAGCTTTAGAAAATCAAGGCCTGATTTCCATATACGACATGCATTGAGCAGGCAGCTGCAGCCTTGGCGGGAGAAGGGCTGCCTGTCACTGACAGACTGACAAAGCTACAGTTGGTGGTCAGTCTCCTCAGAGATCTGAGAAGGATAAATTACAGCAGGAAGTATAAACCAAATGGCCTCTGAATCTGCTAAAATGACAGAGCTACCTAGTACATGCCTGTGTTCTTGATTTGCTTGGGCGGTGGGGGCAGAGGTCGTAGGTCCTTAACTGTTAAACGAGACAGCATTGCATCTTCAGCTGCTCCACAGGACAGAACCTAGAAGGCCTGAGAGATTTTTCTACGGATTAGAGATTTGGAAAAATTGGCCTCCTTTGACTTAGGTAGAATAGGGCAATCAACCCTACAGGGTTCACAGTTTGTGCAGGGGCCTGGCAACGGGTGATACATGGGGCAGTTTTCCCCAGTGGGTAGTGTCACTGCAATCCAGGTCTGTGCCCCATCTGTCTTCTCTGGAGACCTTAGGGTTGCCTCCAGGAGCTGGCATTCCCATCTATCACAGGAAGGTTTTTCCATTTAACGTTTAAATTCCATATTCAACAGACCACTGAAGAGTTTTGAGAGTCATCATCTATTAAGTGTACCTGATTTTAAATGTTTTACTTGTTTTTGGTTATTTGTTTTAGGCTTAACCTTGAAAACATGTAGAGGAGTCTAAGAAAACCTTATTCTTATAATTAATTACATTAGTCCTTAGCATGACTGCAAGTATAGTTCTGAATACATTAAATAATTTGATCATTACAAGCTAACTGACCATTAACTTTTATGTCTTAATTATCTTTACCAGTTTATAAGTTAGTAGATTTCATAAAATTAGAACTTGCATTTTTATCCTTGTTAGGTTTCGCCTCAAAAAGTAAAAGTGTTTGAACTGAGGCTCTTTTAGCATCAAAATAAAACTTTAAATCATAAATACAGTCCATAGGGAGACTGGAAACCTTACTTTCCTGGCCCCTGCACAGTGTAACATTACAGAAGACCACACTTTTCTTGTCTCAACTTAGAATTTGGGTGAGTACTCTGCAGAGAATGCCAATCCCACCAGGTGAGAATAAGACCACTACCACATTTTTTTTGAGCGAAATTTGAAGCAAGTTTTATTAAGTACTGACCAGGATTATGGACACTGGCCAGGTACACACACATGGCCAGGTTTATACCCGGATTCCCAGAGTATGGTGTCACATTACAGTAGGAAGCTTAAAAAGGTGCTTCACATCTTTGTCCAATCAGGGGCAAGCGTACATCCTGCCTATATGTAATCAAGCACAAATGCTGTGCAGTTGGAGCAACCAAGTTTGATTGCAGTAGCAAAAGCACATGCTGTGCTGTCTCATGTGAACAGCCCCAAGCATTCTAGAAGTTGTCTGTCCTTGGGCAAGTAGGGCTTCTGAGTTACAGGTGTTTTGTTTTGTTTTGTTTTATAACTCTCTTACGTACAATAATTTAAAATTAAAGCATAATTTTAGCCATCACAAAATCTTGAATACAGCAGACAGAATTAGAATGAGAATGAGCTGTTGAAGAGATCTTTTCCTGGGGGTGAGGGATCACACACATGCAGTAGGCACCCGGAGAATAAAAGACCATCTGTTTTGCAGAGGGAAGACATAGGAAGCTGAAAATCCAATCTCTCCTCTTATTTTTGTGTTCTGTTTTTGTTGTTGTTTGTTCGTTTTCAGTCTCTGAAGTTTCTTCTTCCCTTAATTTAAGGATTTTCCATTTGCAGAAAAACAGGGTGGCTGATTGCTACACATTGTGTAAGCATGTCCTGATCTGGCCATGACTTTGTTTAGCCAGTACATTAGCAGGGGTCCTATGAGCAGGAGAAAACCCTCAGAGCCTCTGTTTTAAGTTGCCAGGCTTTATGTCTCCAGTCGGGAGGGTAATGAAGAAGCCAGCCATCTTGGAAGCTCACCATCTTCTCTACAGTAGTCTTGGCCCCTCTCCTGATCAGTTTGCCTACCAGGAGTCTCTCTAACTCCTAGTCTCTCACTGCTTAAGGATATTCCAGAAACTTGAGATGGTGGGCCCAAACTAAATGAGGTGAATCACTGAGGTGTAACGTTAAAAGTTGTATTGATCCTCACCTGCTTCCTTGCTCTCAGCTTCCTGGCTCCCACAGAGCAAATCCTTCTTCCAGGCCATGCTCCTGCTGATTGGTGTTCTTCTGCCCAAGTTTATGAGTCCGAGCTGCCTTAGACTTGACACTCTAAAACTATGAGCCAAGACAAGTGTGTTTTCCTTTAAGTAGTTTTATAGGGTATCTTAGCCACAGCTATGTGGCTGTTATGGTTCTGAGTCGGCAGAAAGAGACAGAAGGCAGAAAGAGACTAGAGTGTAAGGGAAGTTGTGGTTTCTTTAAAAACTCAGTTACGTTATAGAAGCATGTTTGTGTTTTAATCTTAAATGTGGGATTTTAGTTTGGTCTTTAGCTTGTCCAGAGCTGATAATTGCCTTTTGTAGGGTGTAGTCTTTGCCAGCTGGGAAAGGCCTGCCCTGTGCAGCATGGAGAAGAGCGTGGTTTAAGAATTCAAGGAATATAAATAATACATGAAATGCTCTAGGTTTTATTCCCAGAACTAAGGAAGGAAGGAAGAAAAGGAGGTAGGGAAGGAGAGAGGAAGGACAGATTGAAGAAAGGAAGAAACCTTTAGAAGATATCTTTAGGAGTAAAATGAAAACTGTAGGTGCTAATCAAAGACATTTTATCTTTATAGGAGATGAGCATCTAGGGGACACATTCCTTCTCTCTGGGGCTTATTTTAGCAGAGACTCTATGAGAAGTTCTGACACAAACATCAGCTGGTCCCTAGGCTATTGTTCCAATATGCTAAATGTCCTCATTTAATTATTAAACAATGTGTTTGATCTCACATATCTGATCTATAAGTGCATGCATGATAACATTTTCTATTTATGTCCTTAAAGCCCAGAAGTCCAGAACACCTTAATAAGTGGGTAATGAACTGCACTTGATTAAGAGCGAAGATACGCAGCTGTTAACTAATGGCCATGAAGATACATGGAGCCTCTATTAAATGCCAGATGTCTTCTCTGATCTGCATGCTATTCTGAGACTATTATGTCATGTGGTGAGAATTGTGTATGGTGATTTTACAGTGAGGAAACAAACAGATGATTTGATGAAAGGATAACCATTTTAAATTATGGTTATTAAAATTCTATAAATCCAAAACATTTATGTTTTACAGTATATGCAATGACTCTATTCTGAGCAGCTCGCACCAAGTCGTGCTATTTTCAGGAACTTGTAAATCTAACAGATTGCATTTGCCCATGAAACAAATCTGTCTCTAGGTTTCTTTATTTTGTTTTGATTTTCAATCAGGCATTGTGTTGGGCATTAAGACAAGGATAAATACCATGATAATATATAAATAAGGAATGTTTAAATGTTCTTAATTTGTGTGCCATATAATAATAGATGTATATCGACGACATAACATAGAGACCAAAAAAAATAAACTCTGCCTGTATGGGTTGATTCTTACACTGGATTTTATTATTATTATTATTATTATTATTATTATTATTATTATTCAGTGCTGGAGATTGAGCCCAGAACTTGTGTATATGCAAGTTCTCTGCCACTGAACTATACATCTAGCCCCTGTATATTGAATATTTTTTAAAATTTACATTTATTAGCTGGGCATGGCATTGCACACTTGTAATCCCAGCACTCGGGGAGGCAGAGGCAGGCAGATCTCTGTGAGTTCGAGGCCAGCTTACTCTACAAAGAGAGTCCAGGACAGCCAGGGCTATACAGAGAAACCCTCTCTCAAAAAAACTAAAACAAACAAGAATTTACATTTATTTATTAATGGGAGAAGCACACGGGTGCTATGGCACATTTATGGAGGCTAGAGACCAACTTGTGAGAGTTGGTCCTCTCCTTCCATCACATGGAACCCAAGATCACACTCAGGTCACTGAGCTTGGAGACAAGTGCCTTCAGCCACTTTAGCCATCTCATTGGCCGATGCGTGCTGGATCTTGAAGGACAAACAAATCAGAATAATAGTGGACAACATATGGGAAAAGTGAGCAGAGGACAGTATTTTAGATGGAGGAAACTGAATGTGCAACACAGCGGTCGGAATACAATGCCTTAACAAGTAGAAAGATCACAAGGATTTTTGTGTTTATAGGATCTGATGCTGCAAATAGTGTGTTGACTGGAACTGTGGATGAAAAGAAGACAGAAGAAGACACTGCAGCCACTCCTGATGAGACCTAATTGACTAGGGTCAGAAGGAAGGCAAAGAAGACCTCCCCTATCGATGGACTTGGGGAGGGGCATGCATGCAGAGGGTGGAGGAAGGGAGGGATTGGGATGGGAGGAGGGAGGGAACCACAGGGGGGATACAAAGTGAATAAAGTGTAATTAATTAAGAAGTTGGAACAAAGTTTCAAACAAGATAACAACAAGGCAATATCTATGATTTGCGAAAATGATTGTGAGGTAGCATGGAGAATAATTTGAAGAGGAGAGAGCCAGATGGCAAGGGCTCTTGTAAGATACAACCATAACATGTGCCAATAGAAACGAAGAGATAAAATAAAATCTCTACCTATGGGATGAAATCAAAGAAATGAATGCTGAAGTGGATATGAAGGGTAAAATGAGGTTTTACTCAACAGAACGGCTACTCAAGCAAGAAACAAATAGGACATACAAAAAGAACAGGCGTGGTGCAAATTAAAAATCAGCCTAGAGCTGCTGAGGTGGCTCCCTGGGCAAAGCGTTTGCTGCACAAACCTGGTCACATACCTTGTCTGACATTTCATCTTTGTCCGTAATAATTACCGAGAGCGTGTTCTCATTTGTTCCCAACGTGTGTCAAGAGGTGATAGAGGAGGAAGCAAGGCCCCAGATCCTGGAAGCCACTGGGCAGAACTAGAGAAGTCATTCCGCAACCCCCTTCCTGGGCTTCGAGATGAGGAGGTTGGAGTTGATGAATTTCTCATCTATAATTTTGTAACCACGTTTGTGATCCAAACCTCACTATCTCCACATCTCCTCTGTGGGCTGCCAGGAAAACCTGAAATAACTGGAAAATGGGCATTGAGAGAGAAACTCGGCTTGAAAAGAGCCACAAACCTTGTAATTTCCCCCCTGGATAATGGAGATATGACTTTGAAAAAAACATTTCTGCTATAATACATAATAGTTTTGTAGACTATTGTGACAATGTGAAGCTTTTTATAAAGAGAGTGATACTTGGTCACAATATTTGGGTTTAGGTTGAATAACCTTTTGAATACACACACACACACATATATATATGAAAATAACTATGTAAGATTGTCCTATTTAAAGGCCGTCCACTTACTGCTTCATGCAATAAGCACTCTATAGTAACCTGATTATATTTGTCCCTCTGGGCAGTTATGACTGCCTACAGGTAATACAGGGATAGCTTCCTCTGTAATTATATTGCATCAAATTGTATGTCCTCACAATAGTAAGCAGTCTGGATGACTGTGCAGAAAGATCTTGCTGATAGATAGGCTCCCAGATGCTGAGCTAGCACCAAACTAGTTGTATGGGAAGCTTTGTCCTCTGGCTTCCCCCAAAGGGTGAGGTCTAATGGGCTGTGAGTACCAAAGGAAAACAGACCACAGTTCAACTAACAGAGTCCCTGGAAGATATGGACAGCTCACGAGAGAACAGTTCTGTGCATTATTTTTCAGTTTGCATTGAGCTACAGTCCAGCAACACCCTTGCGTTCAACCTCTGTGCTAAGATTTTTTTCTGAATGAGAATCTGAAATAACATGACTCCTGTAGGGATGGGAGAGGAAGACAGGAGAATAGTCATGGGCAGCTAGTCTGGCTAAATGCACGAGGGAGAGAGAACAAAGAGACCCTGTCACACCAAAGAGGGAAAGGCTGGGACTCATACTCAAAGGTTGTCTTCTGACACCACATGAGCATTGTGGCACTCAGGCAACTGTATGTGAATACACACAAAGAGCGAATGAGAGAGAGAGAGACAGACAGACAGACAGACAGACTGGAAGAGAAAACAAAAGCAACAAAAATTATATACTATTTTAGAATAAACACATGAAATGTGTAAAGCTTACATGAAGCAAACTTTAAAGCACAATTGCAGGACATAAAGACCAGCCGAGTGAACAGATTATATATTCTAAGAGTATCCAATACATGGTGAGTGAAATAAGGGACAAAGTAATAAATACACTACCATGTTCTTTAACAAAGTGAAAAGAGAAATGAGAATCTGTATTTCTATTTATTGGGGTGTAAACAAATGGTGAAAAGTTCCCTAAATCACTGCCAATGGAGGACAATGAGCAATAAAAAGACAAAATAGCAAAATGTTCGCACCCATAATCTTCATCCACTAGATCCGTCATCTAATGCTCCTCAAGTATACAGAGAGATCACGATCCATGAAATGATTGTACAGTTATTTTCCTAATCAGACCCCTGCACGTGGTATTGAGGCTGTCACCAGTCTTTTGCTAGCGCAATCAGTTCTGCAGTCAATCACGTGGTGATAATTGTAGTTGTCAATGTAAGTGGATTGCAAGATGTCTAGAAAGTTAGCAAAACACATTTCGGGTGTGTCTGTGAGAGTGTTTCCAAGGTGGACGGGCAGGTGGGAAGTGAATTGGGTGAGGAAAACCTGCCGTTACTGTGGCCCGCACCCTCGGAGGGGTTGGATGCTCGAAACCACAGTAGCAGAAGACCCTTTTAATATGTTACCAGACTCTCCTTTTTAATTGTCTTTATTCCATCTATGTATTCAGTGTGTGTGGAGGGGGAGGGGCAGGTGTACACAATCCACACACGTGTGTGCAGATCAGAGGGCAACTTGCAGAAATCAAATCCTGGGCACCAAAGCCCAGTGATCAGGGTCAGCAGCAAGGCTTTTTCCCCTCTGAGCCACCCCTCCAGCCCTGCTTAGCTTGTCTTGAACTGTTCAATTTTGCTTTGTCAGCCAGGCGGTGGTGGCTAACGCCTTGAGTCCCAGCACTCAGGAGGCAGGCGGATCTCTGAGTTTGAAGCCAACCAGGTCTACAGAGTGAATTCCAGGACAGCCAGGGCTACACCAAGAAACTCTGCCTCAAAAAAAAAGTGTTTTATTGTTGTTGTTTTTGCCCGTTGCCATTGTTTTTTTGTACAGACTTTAGATTCTTCATCTTTTAAGCAGATATCATCCCAAGGGGCTTTGTTTGAAGCCATTTATTTATTTATTTATTTATTTATTTATTTATTTATTTAACTGGGTCTTCCTGCTTCTTAGACTAAGAAATTGCCAGTCTCCTGAGCTCTCCAGTCTAAAGACAGCCACTGTGGAACTAATCAATTTCTGATAATGTATCATGTAAGCTAATGATACACACACACACACACACACACGCCCCTGGAAAATATCAACTAAAATGTTAATTACCCCTTTAAGTTGAAATTTAAAACAAGTAAAGCTGTCAACCACAGAAATAAAGACAAACACTTTGAAATGAAAACATTTGACTCCTTGAGTATTAACAATCATGATCAGCATTCAGAAACAGAAACCATGAAAATCTGTGAAATAGTCAGGTCCAGATTTCCAGCTGTCAAGGTGACTCAGCCAGTACAGACACTCACTGCCCAGCCCTGGCAACCTGAGTCCAGTCCCCCGAAACTATGTCAAGGTGGAAGGAGAGAACAGACTGCATGAGTTGTCCTCTGACCACCACTGATGCACTGTGGTTTGCATGCCCAAAAGCATATATGTATGAAAGAAAGAAAGAAAGGAAGAAAGAAAGGAAGGAAGGAAGGAAGGAAGGAAGGAAGGAAGGAAGGAAGGAAGGAGGGAGGGAGGGAAGGAAGGAAGGAAGGAAGGAGAAAGGAAAGGGTCAATTTTAGAATAGAGAGTTATACATTCTCACTCTCTTCCCCTTCTCCATTTCCCACACCCTCATCTACACATGTGCTTCTTTTGCTGATGTGCAAGGAAGCACCTCTGTGTCATACGGGCCCTGGGAAATCTGCCCAGCAACTACAGAGTCGTGCCAAATGACTTCATCCATACAAGCTGGCACAGGACTCGAGAGCTGACCTGTTTAACCAATGGTCAAGGTTCCCATAGCATCTCTCAACACAGGACGCTGCTACCCTGGTAGGTAATGGCAAAGCAACTTGCTGAGACATCCACACTTGGTGGTTCTCCTGTAGTGTCAGCATCCTTTACTTGAAGCATATAGCACTACTGTTCCCTTGTCTCAGAGGTGGCTTGCAGCTGAACCGAAAACTGGACTAGATTCATTTGTAAAGACCTCCAATCACAGGTGAAGCGGTAATCTACACACCCAGCGCTCTGTAGTAATGCGGATTGTCAGAGTTAGGCTAAGGAGCTTCACTTGCCACCAGCTGGTGAGATATCACGAGACAGAGATAAATTTTAATGCAACCATTGGTATTCATGAGGCACATTTATTGAGATAGCAAAACAAGAAAGGGCAAATGGTGATACCTCTTGCATGACAGTTTGTGGCTGTGAATTGGTGGTCTTAGATGTAGTAGACACCAGACTTTCTCCTCTTAACTTGCTATGTCATCCATAAGGAAGAGAGAGAGAGAGAGAGAGAGAGAGAGAGAGAGAGAGAAAAGATGGAAACAAAACGAAAGAAACAAAACAGAAAGTCCCTTTCAAGCACTCAGCAGATTTTTTCTCCACAGACACCATAACCCAACCATGGACCTTTGAACACTTAGAGGTAAAGTTCAACTCATGAAACAGATTTGGCTAAAATCCATCATGACTTAAAGTTATAGTTCCTCTGAAGTTTCTGTTGCAGGTGGCTGGATATGGGCCCCTTGGAAAGCTCACTTAATTGGATAATGCCTTTATATCTTAAATATCACATGTGAGTCTTTCTGTGTTAAATGCAGTCAGCTCTACTAAAACCCTAATGCTGCTTGGCAGGCAAGCTATAGTTTTAATGTCTATTCTATGCTCTCTATAGTCTTCTGGACTTGATTTTCGATTTTTTTTTAAACTGGTGTTAAATTGATAAGGTGCGTCATCTCTACCCTGGATCTGAATCTGTCTTCTCTCCTCTCTTCTCAGCCGCTGTCTCTCCTCTGCCTCCACCCAGCTGGCTGTCTTCTCTTCCCAAAGCAACCATGCAGTGACTCTCTGCAGGATGGCAGCAAAACCTCTGAGCAGACAAACCAGCAGCTGCCGACTGCAGATCGTTAAAGGAAATCCAGCAGCTTATTTTCTTCCAGCTTCATGTACGAAAGTCATTTCCCACCCCACACGCTCACCAGCTGGAATGTTTATGCATATTACCAAATTAATGAGATTGGCAGAGGTCCCTTGGATTCTTCCCGTGAATTTATCTTTATGATACAATTTCTTCCATATCATGCTCATATTGCTAATGGACAAGAAGTCTCTATAAGGTATTTGTAGTTTCTAAGATGAAGGATGTTACATAAACAGAATGAGCCCATTTGGGGAGATATGCAAATATAAGTAATATTACCACCTTCAGCAGCTGCCAGCAATAGAGACTACGGACCTATATCTCATGAACACATAGCTAGGGACAGCAGCCCACGGTGTTTAAAGATGGTTCTAATAGATAAGGACAAGTAATTGCTCTCCCCCACAGGTGTATATGTGAGCCCTCCACAGAGCAGGCTTGCCACGAGGCTAATGAAGCTTGCATTATAGGATGCCTCGCTCATATGGGGCGCTTCCAAGCTTCTATACTGCCAATTTTTATTTCTTCAATTTTATTTTACTTTCCTGAAAGAAGGCTTCTCAGATCCCATAAGCTGCAGGACTCAAAAATATCACATCTAGATTTGTTCCAAACACACAATGCAGCTTTCCATGTCTAAAACCTAGACATGGAAAGTTTTAAAGACATAGGTTTTAGTTTTAGCCAGCATATTTTTGGAAAATGAATAAGAATAGTAATATGGTTACTAAAACAGTGATTCAAATTTCTCTTTTTTTAATTTTCTGGATATATACATACATACACATACACACACACACATATAATCCCTTGGGAATAATTTCATAAAACCCTATTGAAAGAAATTTGATAATAACTTTGAAAACTATAAATATATTCACACCATTACAAGATAACATGTCTATAGATATTCATTTACCAAAGACTGGACATATTCCAGAAATGTGCCAATAAGACACTAGTTAAATCAATTATGATGCATCCATATGAACACCAGGCAGCTGTCAGAACACGAGGAAGTGCTTAGGAGTTGGTGTGGAAATGTTTCAAAGATTAGTTGTTAAGTATGCAGTGGTGTGGAAAGAATGCTATCCTGTACAGGAAAAGGTTGGCAAGACAATTACTTATTTACTTGTATGAGACAATTTTGAAAGGACACACACATACCAAAAAAAAAAAAAAAACTAATGAAGGAGAAGAGCGGGATATTAGATGGATGAGAAAAAGCCAAGAAGGTGATATTTTATGGGTTTATGTAATATATGTGTATGCATATATCCATAGGAAATGTGATAGCTACTTAAAAAAAAATAGTGCAACTAAGAAGAGAGGGCCAGCGTGATGGCTTAGCAGGAAATAAAGTCTGACATCAAGCCTGACAACCTAAACTCAGTCCTTGGGACCTCTGTGTTAGGAGAGCACTGACTCCAACAAAGTGTTCCATGACCTCCACATGTGTGTGATGGCACAGACACCTCCCCCTATCCACCAAGCACCCCCCCACACACACATACACACATGCTCACTAAAGAAAAATATGAAGAAAAAATAAAGAACTGAAGAGTTCTCCCAGCCTTCAGGAGGGTGAGACCGGAGAATTGCCCTCTCAAAACCAACAAAATTTCCACATCAAGATCTGGTCTCAAAAAATATAACCATAAACAGATAAAAAAAGAATGGGGAACTTGATGCTCTTCTCTTGTGGCACTGAGTCCAGTTTTGCAGCCTCCACAGTCAAAATGCTATGTCAGAGTCTTTGTGAGTGTGACTCTTGCATTCCCTTCACTCCCGCCTCATACCATCAATGGACTCTGTGAAGACTCAGCATTCTTGGCTGTACTCAATGGTTACTTTTATTAAAAAAAAAAAAAAAAAACTTCAAGGCTATTCTGTTTATCGCCGGCCCTTCCTGTTCTTACCCTGACAACTTTTGTATTGTATTCCCCTGGCCTGGAGCAGGCTTCCTTCAGAGAACAAGCCTCGGAAACCTCCCTTGACTCCCTGGACTTGGTAGTCGACATTGCTACCATTTCTATCTCTGTGCATCTTTTTTAAAGTGCGTACTCATTTATACCTAGGATGTCTGTCTTCTGCAGTCAAGTCTAGACAGAACCCCTCCACGCTGGCTGGTTTGTGTTTGTATTGTCTGCTTCTGTGTTCCTGGTGCTTAAGGCCGGGCTTAGCAAAGCTTAGCAAATGTTTGTTGAGTGGGGAGTGATTTCTTTATAGGTGAGCTATGTGTTCCTTCTACAGCCCACATAAAGCAAAGACAATATTGCATAAAGATTTTGCCACCTGCCATACCAGCTTTGTAATTTTAACCTTTTAGTCTTTGGGGAAATTTAGAGGTTTCATCTATGCTGTTTTTCATTCATTTTGTGATTTGATAAATATATATTGTGTGTTTTCTGTGTGCCACTTTTCAAGGGACTATGGTTATGGTATTAAATGGCTATAGCAAAATGCAGGACAGAAAAAGACGCTTGATATTCGAATAAACAATCTATTTGGGGAAAGGATTGGAGAGTGATCCATAAACACAAATGGCAAATAAAAAGTTCAATCAGGAGTAAAAGCCTTAATGAAGGGATTGAAGGAGACCAGGCCAATCTTCATGAAAGAGGTAATATTTAAACTGGGATTAAGTGAAAGAGTATCAGTGGTCATCTTAGTCTCATGTCTGCCATATAACAATTTCAGAAATAGTAATAATTAGTATTAATCAAAATTTGTCCAAAGCAGTACATTTCAAAAATCTCAATGTTCTATGTGGTGGCACAATGCTGTCACCCCAGCAAGAGGAAGCTGAGCCAGGAGACTTGTGAGTTCAAGACCAGCCTGTGTTAATTAACCTGATAGTGTTTCAGGAAAGCAATGAAAGTTCCACAAGAAATGATTAACGCTGAAGAAAAGTATTTAACCTGATTTATATTACACAATGTACAACCATATGAAAATGTCACATTTTATGCCATTGATATGTAAAATGTTCGTTTTTATGCAGCGGTTAAAAATAAATATGATTTAAATGAAGGAAAATGAGTGAATTCCTGGAATGGAAGCAGATACCTATAAAGATACAACTCTCCAAAGGCTAAGGCAGGAGGATCAGAGTTTGAGGTTAGTCTGAATTATATAGCCAAATTGCATTTTAAAAACAAACAAACAAAATTTACAAAACACACACACACAAAAACCAAAGAATTAACTGAACGTATAAAAAATATATTCTTTATACAGTGCATTTGCATTTATATTCCTTATACAGTGAGAAGACGTGTGTGTGCACTTGGGTTCCCTATTTGAGTCAACGAACTAAGCTTTAACTGAAAGTCCTGTTTAGCTGTGAAGCCATTAACACTCCTTCGAAGTGGTACCATCAATGCATTTAATGATCCCTGTCGTCTGCCAAACACCATGCTCAGAAAGAGTTCCCAGAAACAGGCACCAGCAGCTGCTCATCAGCACCTTCACTGTCGCCTAATGTCCTACAAACTCACCAACAAGCTCTTCCTGCATTCTTACTTCTAAGGTGATGAAAAGGTGCGAGAGAAAGAAGAGATGCGGGGGGCGGGGGTGGATTTGGCATATTTATGTCTTAGCATAAATGCACTGTCCAAGAATAGAAAATAATTGGCAACTCTCGTCTCCCTGGTGGTGCAGTGCAACCCCATTGGACGGCACGTAGGTAAGAGCAGGTGAGGAGATGCCAGTCGCAGGCACTTTTCACTGAATCTCTGAAAACTTGGCGGAGGCAGTTATTTCCCACCAGTCGTCAGACGCTGAGTCTTAGACTCAAAGGGAAGAAGTGGAAAAGCAGATGCAGGGGAGCTGGTTTCCAGATGAAGTTTCTGCTCGAGCTGGATGTCCCAGGGGTGTCCTGGGTGTGAATTATACATTAAAGCTTTCTACCATTTTCCTGGGCTCTCATCCTGTGCACTGTAATCACTCTCTCTGCCCTCATGCAGCAGCAGCTGCATCAAGGCTGACCCACAGGGAGCAACAGGTAGGGGACAGCAAAGCCGATAACATAGGAGAGCAAAAAGGGTAAACAGGACCCAATCAATCTTGGCAGGGCATCCCACAGTATCCGTATCTCCAATTTACATAAGGGGAAACCAACAGTTTGGTAAAACAGTTGGCTAACAGTTTCTATTTAAGTGACAGAGCTTAGCTGCATCTGGTTAGACTCGGCCCAACAACTTACTCTCATTCTCCTCTAACACATTCATCCTCTTTCCTGACCACAGCCATGTACACAAGGACGTGCAATGCATGTATTACACATTCTTACCTGGCTTTCTTTCAATAAAATAAATCATTTTCATTATTTTTATATACCTGTATGTGTGTGTGCTTGTGTGAGCATACGGCATGTGTGTGCAGGTGCTCGCAGAGGCCAGGAGAGGGCACCAGATCCCCCTGGGGCTGGAATTCATAGGCAGTTGTGTGCCACCCAGCGTGGGCACTGGAAACTGAACGCAGGTCCTCCGCAAGACTGTGAATTCTCTTCATTGATGAGCCGCATCACCAGCTCGTCCCATCCTGAACTCTTTTAAGACATTTTCGCTGCATCCTTTATACGCATAGCACGTCTCAATTTGGTTGTGAAATACCTACTAAAAATATCCGATGTGGATTTAGATTTCATAAAATTAGAGTCTCAGAGCCAAGGGGTCCAAGCTTGAGTAAAAGTTTTTCAACACTGATTCTTTCCACTGAAAGAGGAAGAAAGAAACACAAACAAAGAAAAGAAAGAAGTGAATTGAAATATTAACTTTGCACACTAGCCTCACTTCAAAATGTTCAACATTTTGCCTGGCTTATGGCTAACCTACCAAGTAGAACAGAATTATGTCCTAGGAAAAAGTATAGATGAATGCTGCAATCCTAGCACCCAGGAGGCCAACCTGAAGGTTTCACAAATTTCGGGCTAGCTTGGCCTATATAAATCGAGATCTTGCCTCAAAAGCAAAACAAAAATGGGAGCCAAAGAGATGTCTCAGGGCTTAAAAGCATTTGCTTTTCCAGAGGACTTGAGTTCAATTCCAAGCCCTCACTTTGGGTGGCTCACAAGCACCTGTAACTCTGGCCTGCATGGGTACTAACACACATGGTATTTTACACACACACACACACACACACACACACACACAAATAATCTTCAAAAAGTGAACCAAAGCAAGAATCAAACCATGTTCTGCACAGTGATCAACAAAGCCCTCTTGGCCAGTACCTATCATCTACAAGAACTTTGTAAGGGGAAAGAGCAGCAGTGAGAACTGGCTGTGTTTACAGCTTTGGAGCAGGGCTACCCAGGAAGAGTTCAGGTCTGCTTTCACTTGATCTTCACTGAATTGCCCACGTGTGGTAACTGACCGTCATCTCAACAGTCTACATTGGGAAGCCACACATCGAAAGGTTCAGGACCCCTCAATAAGCAAGATCACTAACAAGTGGCTGCTTTGGTGCAATAAGCTCATCTGTAAGTGTGAGATGGCACTGAAGGGCCAGCAAGGTGTTAGGACAGAAATTCACTAAAAGGAAGAGAATAAAGTCTTGCATATCTTTAAATGTATGTACAGCTTTATGCCTAGAAGAAAGTGATAGAAAGCATGGCCGACAATGTTCATGTTGCTCGACATGATGGCACATGACTCTAATGTCAGTACTTGAGACTCTGAGGCAGAAAGTTCATGAGTTCCAAGCTAGATTACATCACACAGAAAGATCCTAAGGATAGGAGGAAAAGAAGGAGGGGAAGGGGGAGGAGGAGGGGAGGGGTGAGGGAAAAGGAGGAGGTGGAGGAGGAGGAGGAAGAGAATGTTCATCCATATAACACTGTTATTAATTTCTCCAAATTGGAAACACATGTTTGTATCAACAGTAAAATAGGCCTGTGCTGTAGCTTAATAGTAATGCTTGCTGAAGTACCTGTGAAGCTCTGATTTTCTACCCAATGCCCAAAGTGAACTACAGGAAAACAAAACAAAACAAACAAACAAAAAACCACACACACATAGTGAAAGTATTTTAACAGAACATATTTTTATTCGGGTGTTCTGCTTTGTTTTTCACTGAGGCAGGGTCTCACTATGTAGCCCTATTTGACCTGGAACATGATTAGACAAGGCTGCCCTTGGACTCTAAGAGATCCACCTGTCTCTGCCTCTTAAGTGCTGGGATTAAAGGCATGCACCACTGACATTACAAAGAAGATTTTAAAGGAATGTTGAAATACGTGAGTCAGAACATAAAGCCCTCAGCTATATCTGATAATACTGATGAAACTCACAAATACTATACTAAACAAAAGAATCTAGATACAAAGAACAGAATGTAGGATTTTGCTTGCATGATGTTCAAAAAATAGAATTCATTCTTCATTAGAGAAGTTAGGCATCGACTTGACAAGGACTGGTGGCATTGATTAGAACACAGCATAACAGTGTTGTAGAATATTTATTAAATCTATAGGGCTCTACTGTGACCACCTAGTTCCTCAATAATTGAAACAGAAACCTATTGATTTATTTGAACAAGGCTTAAGAACAATACCTGGGCAGGTACACTAGTCTGGCTATACCTCCCAGATGAATTCCCCAAGTTACTGGCCAATACGAGTCCTGTTTGTGCTGGATCACCTCCATCAAACCATATCCTTTCTCTCCATCTTCTATCTTCCTCTGTTCTTGCTGCCTCCTCCTCCTGCTGCTGCTGGCCTTGTGGTCTCTACCTCTGACCCCAAGCCCAAACAGAACTTCTGCCTGTCACTATGCTGCCCAGTAATTGGCTGTCAGCAACCTTATTAACCAATCAACTGGGTGGTAAAGTTCACATAACATTGCCCTGTGTACTCCAGAATATACTGATCTGGACTGCAACCAGATCTTGGGGACCAGTAATTAGCATTTGTATACATAGCACCCCAACAGATAGAAATAGGAATGTAGCTCAGTGGCAGAGCATTCGCTTAGCAGGCACAAAGCCCTGGTTCAATTCACAGCCCTGCCAACAACAAACCTGGATTCAGCATGAGAGAGCTCCTGGGGTGCTGGAACACTGTATTTCTTAATCTGAAGAATGTCAGACAGACAGAGGTGTTCACTGAACAAAGATACTTGCTGTTTATGAACTTTTCTGAACATTTGTTATTCATTAAAGTGAAATGTTTAAGTCATAAGTTCATTCATTCATTTCACTGAAGACTGGTAGGATTCTACTGTCCATATTAGGGATCTAGAGAAAAATCAGCATGCAAGAAAGTCAATTGTCCCTTTGTGATTCCATCCTAAAACACTAAACATCTTTCCTGGACATTGCCTGTGTTTCAGGATGGTTTGCTTGTGTCCCACAAGGATCCATGCAATGGAAGTTTGGTCCTTGTTATAATGTAGTAAGAGGTGGTAGAGTTCTTAAGGGATAAATCCTAGAGCAGCAGATAGGGTTACTGGGGACACTGTTCTGGACAGAATTTGAATTGTCCTCATGGGAGTATATAATCAGTTCCCATGACATAGGTTGTTATGACAGAACAAGACCAGCACTTCCTTAGTCTCTTTGTCTTCCCTTCTCACTCTGATTTCCTGTCATCTGCCAGGAGGCCCTCAGCAAAGGCCAAATACATGGATCTGCTAGAATCAGGACTTTCAGCTCCCAGAACTGATACAAAGGCAAAGGAAGGAAAGCCAAGCTGACCTGGCAATCCAAAAGGAGAAAGGAAAGAGACCAAGAGTTAGTTTAATGCAGTGGTTCTCAACCTCCCGAATGCTGTGACCCCTTAATACAGTTCCTCATGTTGTGGTGACCCCCAACCATAAAATTGCCTTCATTGCTACTTCATAACTGTAATTTTTCTACTGTTATGAATCATAGTATAAATGATATGCAGGTGGTCTTAGGTGACCCCTATAAAAGGGTCATTTGGACCCCCAATGGAGCCATGACCCACAGGTTGAGAAACATTGGTTTAATGGATCTTGTACCTAACCTGCTCCCTCTCCTCTGCTTAGTGACATTGTCACCACCTTCAGGCTCCATTTGATGATGTTTCCTTTCCTTCTAAAGTCTTCTTTGGATGTCTCAACCAAAACTTATCCTAAACCTTTCTTCTAACCCTGTATTGTACCCGTTTGCATTACTCATTTATTCCCGTCCATTGTAGCAATATCTAGGAGTCTGAATGCTTAGACTATGGAATCAACCCAGGTTCAAGGACTTTTCTACCAATCCCTGTGTGAGCTAAAGAAAACCCACTGAAATTCCCCCTCCCCCTCAATTGTGAAGTGGAGATAACAACCACGGCACCTAAAACGGGTTGTTGTAATGATGGAAAAAGATAACTGACGTGTTGGTGCTGTGGGACAGTAACCCTTCAGGGACTGCTTCTTGCTGCTCTTACTAAATGTTATCTATAGATGGCATATCCTGAACAATGTGGAATATGACTTAGATGGCTTACATACATCATATCACACATAGCTTGTCTTGTATGTAGTTGTGTTCATACCTCTCTTTTTAGAGCAAGAACTCCAGCTTGATTGTGTTCACTTGTTTGTCTGGTTGGTTGGTTGTATGAGGAAGGGAAGTCCTGGAGACCACACACATCACACACTCAGTGGTATTGAGTTGCACTTCCAACCTAAGATCTACACTTTACACGTTGCAATTTCCAACACATTGCACAACACTGAGGTTCAGACTGTGTAAATGCTCCGTATTGTGGAGAATTCATTGAGAAATTCTGGATTGTTTTTAATCTGGCAGTGCTTAAAGCAACAACTAAGACATCTTTTGTGCATTTTGTTCTCTCTAGGGTGTCCAGCCATTCCTTGTAATTAGAATTGTCCCACAGGGGACACTGACAGTTCTGTGATCCAAAAAATCCTCAGTCTGAGGCAAACTTAAATTGATACTCACCCTACCTGTGTCTGTGCAGCATAATCAGCTAGTCCGCCGCCATAAAGGATAAGAAGCCACCCCGCTCCTACCTAAAGCCTCTCACTGTTTGGCATTTCCTCTACATACTCAAAATAGGCTCTTGAAACCCCCCCACCTCCCTGCATCCCCCATCTTTTCCCCTCTCTCTCTATTAACATTAAAATATTCCAATTTTTTTCTATTAAAAAAAAACTTTAAAAATTAGTCCCAGGGGCTGAGGCTATAGCTCAGCACCACAGAACTTCCTGAGCATGCCTGGGGCTCTGGGTAGATTCCCAGAGTGGTAAATAAATAACTACCAACAGAAATGCCTCAAACCTACCTCTTCCTCAAGCTACCACCCGAGCTCTTGAATCTTCTTTTGTAACTAGAAGCCCTTAAACGGACTGTTCACACACAATATCCAATTTTATTTCTTTCTCTTATCACTTTCCATTGAACTGTTTATATCAGGTTTTTCTCCCCAACTCTCTCCAAAATGAAAAACCCAGTCACAGTTTGCTAATGACTTGGAATTTTCTCAGACTGTTGAACAGTGAGAAATAAACTTCTGTTGCATTTACCCATTGTATTCAGTTATAAGCCTTAATCACAAAAATTTGCTTCAGCTTATGTGATGGAACTAATCACTTCCATATTCATATGTCTAGTTTATGTAGCTCCCCTGCAGTTTATACTCATCTACTCAACTGTCTAGGACACAACTAACTGAATATGCAACAAGAGTCTCAAACTTACCACAGCAATATTAAGCTTTTCATTTCCTTACCCAGGAAGCATCTCTCTGTCAGAACATAGCCCTCCCATTGTTGTTCTCGAGCCTTGGGGTGATCCCCCTGACCTCAACTCCTATTTGTCCCATTGGCTTTGCCAGAAAAGGTTGCCATCTTCCATGCTGCATTAGCTTCCTGACTACTCCAGCTGCTTCTTCCCCGCCAGCCTTGTGACTGTGGAAACAGACAGTCCCAAGAACAGCAGTCAATGTCAGTCATTTCTCTCCTCTGAAACTCCTCTAGAGGCTCCTCATCTCACCATCTGAAACACGGTGCCCTTACCTTGACCCCCAAAATCTAACCACACATCACCACCACTCCCCAAGCCTCACTCAACTCCAGGGTGCAGCTTCTTAGCTAGCAACCCCGGCCCAGAGGCTCTTCCTCTACAATCTGCCGTCTAGGTCGTATCGTGACTCACTCCTGTTCTTATCAGTTTCTCCTCAAGTTTTAAAGTCTGCTTTGAAACATTTCTCTATTGCTCTTTCACACAGTAGACACTGCCGTGGGAACATGGAGATGAGATGAAATGAAATGGTCTCCTCCCTCAAGAAACCGTTATATCAAATTGGAAAGTGGCCTTCCTGGAAAGTTTCCTAGAAGAGGGGCCCAAGAACTGAATCTCTAAGAGAAGGGGAAAAAAATGGAGAGGAAGGGAGGAGGTGATAAGGTTAGAACCTTTTAGAAAGACAGCATGTGTTCAGGCAGAGTGCAGGGGCTGCCAGAGGAGCCTTATCATGTCCCCAGAGCCTGGTCATGTGCTGTGATATGAGCACTAAGAACAGCTCAGTGACATGCCTGAGTGGAAAAAACTGACAGGTCACAAGGATGATACAGAAGAGGAAGCCAGGAAAGAGGCATGAGAGCTGCGGAGCACTGCCAACGGCAAAGGGGGACTCTCAGACAGGTGGTTCAAAAGAGGGGCCGTTAGGAAAAGCCAGAGATGGCTCCTCATGTGAGAAAAGCTCATGAACAGGAGTCCTTAGACGGGAAGGGTAAGAAACACAGGTCTGATGATACTGACCTTCACAGGTCTCCAGTGAGTCATTTTTCTTGGGAGTTAGCCCATTCTCTCCCTTGAATCTGAGCTGAATCTATTACTTGCTCTGACCCAGTGGTGGTCCTCAACCAAGGAAGACTTCCCCACCCTACCCTGAGAACATTGACAATCTTTGGAAACAATGGGGGATGTTGGAGGGGCTGCTAAAGCAATTTTCATGATGCCATCAGGTAGAATCTGGGATGTTACCATACACTGCATACAGTACACAGCAGAGAATCACCTGACCCACAAGGCCATGTGTGCTGACATCAAGAAGCAAGTAGAACACAGCTTAATCTTTATCTCAGCAGGAACGAAACTTTAAGTTGATCTAAGACCACCAACGTAGCTCAGTGGTAGAGTGTTTACCAAACACGCTAGAGCCCTGGGTTCAAAACAAAATCAAACAACAACAACAAAATGAGAAAAGTTCAAAGCTTTCTCTCTGGGAATGTGGAGTAGCCAGATGGTATAGAGTACAGCTCAGAGATTCATGAAGAGGTCACACAAGAGGCTATGTTGAAAGGAAGCAGTCAAGCCAGGCAGTTGTGGTGCATGCCTTTAGTGCCAGCACTCAGGAGGCAGAGGCAGGTGGATCTCTATGAGTTCCAGGACAGCCAAGGCTAGGCATAGAAATCCTGTCTTGAAAAATCACAAAAGAAAGAAGGAAAGAAAGAAAAGAAAGGAAGGAAGGAAGGAAGGAAGGAAGGAAGGAAGGAAGAAAGAAAGAAAGAAAGAAAGAAAGAAAGAAAGAAAGAAAGAAAGAAAGGAAAAAGGAAGGAAGCCATCCTAGCCACCCTGGAGGCCTCATGGACCTAAGACTCCAGGTAACAGGATACTTTAACACGAAAAGTAAGGCCACAGATGTTCAGCGTCAGGTAAGCTCTTGCAAGCAGCCTTTGGCCATCTGAGCCATCTTTGCTAATGTAGCTGACATGTGCGCTAGGAAGTTTTCATGGACACTCTAGCATTAGGCTTAGAAAGCAGAGACCTTGTTTTTCCTTATCTCTGTTCAAGTTGAATTATGAGCAAATAAATAAGATTTTGACTTAATAGCTAAGTTTTAGAATGATTTGTTATGCCACAATAGATAAAATCATAGCCAAAAGCAGACAGTATTCTAAGTATGCTGTATGAGATGGAATCTGCAATGAGGAGATCTAAGCACAGAAGTCCCCACTCGAGGTTAAGACAACTTGGAAATAGGTGTTGGGCTCTGACTCCAAAGGCTGCCCATGAGCAGTCAAGCCCTACCTGCCACAGTTGCGCCTCCATTCACTCAGCATTTACAGAGAACCTGCCATGTGCTGGGTACTGTTCTGTGCTCACAAGGCACTTATTGCTAGTGAGGCCTGAGATGATACAGAAGTGCACCGTTGGGTGGGAAGATTCCACCCATCCATAGCTCGGTGGACATTGACCAGCGCGTTGGCTGCCAGCCATCTAGTGGAGCGCATTCACTCACACTGAAAAAGTATCCATTCCACTAGATGGAATTTGTGAAGATCATAACTGAAGGTGACCAGCTCTGCTAGCCATGCCAGCTCCAGTGACTTTACTGAGGGATTTGGCTCTTCAGAACAGTAGCGGAAAGATTGAGAAGAGCTGGGGGTCCATCCCAGTGGCAGCTTCCAGATGAAACTATTGAGAGCTCACTGCCACACAGACTTACACACCTGTCCTAATTTCCAGCTATCTGTAGGCTCTGCTCTACACATGTATTGTTGGTTTTGTGGGCTACCTGATAGCCTCCACGAAAATCCCTGTGCTGAACTGGGAAGGGACTGGTTCCGAGGCTTCTGATGAAAAGGCTCCACATCTGAGTTCAGGAGAAGGTCTCTGGGCTAAAGGGGAGAGACTGTTGAGAACCAAGCAAACAATGGTGTCATCTCCTAATCATCCCTAGAAGTTCCATCTGCAGCATCAAAACGTGAACAACTGGTATTTCCTTAGTCTTACGCAAAATCTTACTGAAGCCAGCACCGCAAGCCATTCTCACAGCAGAGACTGAGGCACAACACCCCAGGTTGGTTAAACTGGGCTAAAACCAAACGGTGTAGAAAGCCAAGGTCAGGACTGAGCCTGGCTTCAGAACCAGGCCAACGGCAAACAGACAAGAAAAACCAGATTCTGAGGCCCCATCCCGACTCACCTAGTTGAAATCTCTGTCAGGGGCCAGGGATTTTCATTCCCACATACTAACCGATGATCATGACCCCCTCCCCTACCCCCTCACCCCCAGGTAAATTGGAGAGCCAAGGTTTTTCAGTGCTAGGCCAGAGCTCAGTGTCGTCTATTGACATGTGACCTCCCTAAAGTGCCAGTTCTGATCCAGAAGGTTTGAAGTGGAGCGAGAGATTCTCCCTTCTCTTTTAAGTTTCCAGATGATGACTCTAGATGCGATGCGTCACCGGGTCTGGGCGAAGCTAAGCCGGAAGCTGGCATCAGAAGGCGGGGAGGCAGGAGAGAAGCCAAAATGTAGACAGAGCTTCCCCCTCACGCCTTGGCAGACAGACAGAATGCAGCTAGGAGCCGGCAAAACCAACAGCTGAGCGTCTTAATTACAGCACTATTGCCGTCCTTCCGGCTTAACCTGTGTGGCTCAGAAGCAGTTAG
The DNA here is from genome assembly GCF_030254825.1 of Meriones unguiculatus. Classification (NCBI taxonomy): domain Eukaryota; kingdom Metazoa; phylum Chordata; class Mammalia; order Rodentia; family Muridae; genus Meriones; species Meriones unguiculatus. Next base: position 168,969,070 of record NC_083351.1, read on the forward strand.
TTACCAGACCCGATCCATTAATTACGGCCTCAAACGGCTCCTCCGCGGGCCCCCACTCTCTGCGATCCCCTTGTTCAGCATTTTAAGACGAAACAAAAACAAAGGGGTTATTCTGAAGGTCAATCTCATGCAATTAGGTGCTTTGTTCTTAATTAGAGTGTAGAGTTCTCCTTCGGTAGGCCTTTGAATCTGTGCAGATAATCGGTTTTGTGTTTACTGTTCTAATAAAAACTACCTCATATTGTGAAAACGAAAGTGTCTAAAAAGCTGACATTGATTCCAAATGCTGTTTGCGACGGAACCGAATTATTCCGAAGCATTTGTGCATGTTTGATTACCAGAGCTGGCCCTTCCCTTCTCCTCCAGCGAAGCGTTCAGCAGTAATTACCGCTCAGGTATTATGCTGATTGCTGGCACAGGCCACGCACAGCAGATGGTCCCAGAGGCCTCATTCAGAAACCTGGAAATTGAGTCTTTGCGTGGAGTTTAATCAAAATCTTAGGACCCACTCCATTGTTGGTTTTACTTATTTAACGGAAGACTATGTGCAAATCCCTGCTCTGAGTTCTCTGGAGGAAACCCAGAAATGAAGGTGGCATCCCGGATGGAGAGGGATAAACAACAGGTGGTCTGGAGTTTGCTCAAAATTTGAGTCACATGGAAAACGGATGCGGATTTGTTTCTGAGTAATTTCCATTCCAGATTTTAATGTGTACTGTTCAGCATAAAGTGGGTTTTAGATATATGGGGCATATATGTTTATAGGGTACATTTTAGTTTATTTTATGTGTGTTTGTATGCATATGTACACACATGTATACCATGTCACACATGAGGGGGTCAGAGGACAACTTGTAGGAATTGGTTCTCTCCTCCCATTATGTAGGTCTCAGGGATCAAAATCAGGTCATCAGGCTTGGTGACCACTTCACTGGCTCTATTTGAATAGCCACCACAGTGGTTATATATGAAGGCAAAAGTAAAATTGAATTGATATTTGGGCAAGTGTAGGCTGCATGTTCAGGGCAGAAGGATCGGAAGAGCCTCAGACCCTTTTATGCTGTACACAGAGGTATAGGAAGCCTGTTTGATACCTCTCTGATTCATACACAAATTATTTCTAAATTAGCTATTTTCAACACATACGAATAACATTAAAGATATATCTTAAGCACTGATATAAATTCTTTATGAATGGGCTAAGCTGTTTCAAGAAACTCCTGGAAGTGATTATGAAAGAACATGAGACAGGCAGGAAAGAGTCCAGAGCCATGTAGGACTGGGAAACTGGGAAACCGCATCGTGGGAAGGGTGGGGGTGAAGGGTAGTTGATCTGAGAAACAGGTAAGAAGTGTGGAAGACAAGAAGAAATTCACAATTACCCTGAAAGACCTGAGAAGAAAGGCAGAGAATCCAAAGCAGCTTTATCTTCTGGGAGAGACCACAATGGACCACAGTGCTAACCATTCACAAATCATCTGCTATGTACTGCAGATACACATCATCCATCGGTACTGCCAGTCCATGCGGTGCTTTCCATGGGATCTAATTTCTATGTCTTATATGTTTCTATCTTCCATTTTTCAATTAGACTACCCGACCATGAAGCCAGGAACCTGGTCCTGTTCTTGAATATATCCCCCAGATCTAGACCGGTGAGTGTCTAGAGTAAACACATAACAAAATATCAATTGAAGGAACTAATAAATGAGGCTGAGAAAGAGACTCGAAGAGAATAAAAGTCCAATAATAACAGTGATCAAAACAGAGTTAAAATGAGCAAAGATGGTGGAAATGATTGTAAATGAAAAATGCAATTATTATATAATTTAAGATTTAAGCAGTTATGTGCTATGCTTTGGATATGATTTGCCCTGGCCCAAGCTCATACTGGGGCCTGGCACCCAATTAGTAGTGTTAAGTGTTAGGGCCTTTATAGGGTGATTAGATTAAGAGGGATTATGAACATTCTCATGACACTAGATTCATTTCCTTGGAATGGATTAACAGGGTAACAGCAGGCTGTTATAAATAGAGCCAGGGGCTGTGTGTGTAGCTTTAGGATAAAGCCCTGACTAGCATGCACAAGGCCAGTAGTTCAGTACACAGAACTGTACTGCACGCCCAAGCCCCCATCTTTCTTCAGTATCACGTGTGTGCACTGTTGATTTCTACCCCAACTTGAGGCAGATCCAGGCCCTCGCTAGCAGATACCATTGCTCCACCTTAACCTCACCACCTCTGAAACCGTGAGCCCCAAACTCTCTTCTTTGTAACTTACCCAGTTTCAGGAACTCTGTTGTAACAACAGAAAAAAAGATGAAGACAATAAATGAGACCCTAAACACATTCCAACTCCAACAAAAGCATCAAGGAAACATTGTAACATATTTATGAGCACTACAATGAAAGAATATAGCAATTCTCAAAGAGAAAAACTGGTCCCTTGAGTCCAGCTTAAAGGACACACAGAATCCAGAAGCCCTCCAAGCCTTCTCACCCTTGGCTACAGAAAAGAGACTTTCAGAAAAGTTTCCTTGCCCTGGGGTACCTTTGGACCCTCTGTGTAAAGTCACATGGGAGGGAACATCAAAAGTTAGTGGAATCTGCTCAGAAAAAGAAGAAAATGCTAAGGGAGAAATAAACCTTATGAAGCCAGTAACCAGTCAGAAAAGAAAATTGGACTAAGCAGTCCTCCTACTCGTCAGACAATGTCCTATTGTTCAGATTATGTTTATCTGAGAGGATACAAAGCCAGAGCTGTGTGCCTGTGGTTGGGTGCCTCCTAGCACTTATTTTGCCAAATGTCTTGGTGGAGCAGAAGTGATGCTAAAGAGGCTGGAATAGGCAAAGGATGAAGGAGCAACTTGTGACTCTATCAGGAGAGACTATTCCAGGCATCTTCTCCATCAAAGAACTGTACCTAATTGGTCCTTGGCTTGTGTACTAATTGTCTCCAGATCTACAGCACATTCACAGTTTTCATCCGTGGAAATGAATGCAAAAGTCGGTGAATTTCATACTGGTGATAACCTCCTGAGAGGGAGGGTCACTTATTTTTTTTTATCAACTTTTATTTATTAGGAGACAGCATCTCACTATGTGACTCTGGCTATCATGGCATCACTCCTGTAGATCAGGCTGGCTTTGAGCTCATAAGATCTGCCTTACTCAGCCTCCTGAATGCTGGGATTAAAGGTGTGTGTCCATCCCCCCCATGCCTGGCTAGAGGATACTTACATTATAAAGGCTAAACAAATGCTGAATTGTATTTGTTTGCTTTCTATTGATGTTCTATTTGACACTACCCTCAAAGATTTATTTCAAGCCCCTCCCAGCTAGCCCTCCCCTAAAGGTAACTGATATGCTGACTGTTATTGTCACAAATTAGTTTTATACATCTTGAAATTCATATAAATGTAATAATAAAATGTGTATTCATTTCTGATTTATTTTTTAGACAGGGTCTCACCATATAAGCTTGGCAGGCCTGGAATTCAACTGGCCTTGACACACAGACATTAGACTTTAATCTCTGGTGTTAATGTGCTGTGGCAAAGGTGTGTGCTACCACACTGGGCTTCTCACTGCTTTTAATCAATGTTATGTCCCTGAGAGTCATCTGTGGGCTATGGATATCAGAAGTTTACTCTTTTCATTATGGTATAGTTTTCTAGTTTATGAATGTTCGAAACATGTGTCCTGGGCTTTGAGATCATGTTTAGTTTTGTAGTTGAATGGTTCTGTTGCCTTTTTCATACCTTTGAAATTTTTCGTTTACTCATTTTGAGAAATAGTCCTGCTATATAGTCCAGGCCAGCCACAAATGTAGTGATCTTCCTACACTGGCTCCCTGTTCTGAATGCTGGGATGATAGGTCTGTGCTGCCACAGCTGGTGTTTCACATTTCTTAAACCATCTCCAGGAAAGGGATGGTTGGGCTAGAGAATGGCGTATGTTTAGAATATGTAGACATTGCCCGTATTATCTAAAATGAAACTGCTAATTTACACTCCACAAGGAACGTGCAAGGATTCCTATTGCTCCTTGTCCTCAGCAGGTCTCACACTAGTGGGTGTGTAGTGATCTCTCACTGTGGCTTTAGTTTGGTTTTCCCTCATGACCGAGCTTGGGTACCTGTTAATGTCTTTGTTGGCCCTCTGGAGATCCTGTTTGGCGGATGACCTCTTTAAACATTTTGTTTGTTTTCAATGTGGTAACTTGTCTTTTTCTTGTTGCATTTGTAGGTGCTCTTAACTTTGACAGATGTATATAATCTAGTAGTTCTCATAGTTTAAGGCTTTCTCCACTCTGTGCATGGTATCTTTTAATACCGAATCCTCTTTAGGAATAAAAACATCATGTAACAAATGTAAAAGAAAGAGCTCACCTAAGTTAGCAACATGTATAATGAGATAATATTTATGTATAGCTTCTGAAATCTAAAACCTATTTTAGATAACTGTTATGGCTATTGAAGCACATGCTCATCCCGAGCTTATTATGTGCAAGGTACCATATCATAAGGACAAAGACAGCCAGGGCCGGTCTTGACTTCTAGGAATCCAATGGCCTCCAAAGGGAGACATTTTGCAATAATGTGCTATGATCCATGATAATGGGCATGTGTGCACATTCCTACAAGCTCAGGCTACAGTGAGCATGTCACAAATATGAGATAGGAAGACAGGAAGAAGGGCTCCAAAGCAGTTCATCAAGTCACATCTGCATACACTACATCTATCTATCTATCTATCTATCTATCTATCTATCATTGATCTATCTACCCATCTATGAAAAATGAGTCTCTCCCTGTAGCTAAAGCTACCCTGAACCTTGGTAGTCATCTAGACTGGCTTTGAATTTACAACCTTGCCTCCTCAGTCTGCCAAGGGCTAAGATTCCAGGTGTTCATCACCACAGCCCACATGCCCAACTTTTGGAGAAAGATGAACGAGTTCAGACTTGTGGTAAGACATAGAGGGATCAAAGGCAAGTATTTACTTTCACTGAAGCAGTGATTTCCAAAGTGTGGGTTCAAACTATTTGGACCAGGTTGACCTGGAGTCCTTGTGACAACTGTCAATTACCACTGCTCATCTCCTGCTTTCTTCATTAATAACCTACATTTTATTTATTTATGCATTAATTTTAAGGTTAGCATACAAATGAGTTTCATTATGACATTTTATATGTATATATCACTGTTCTCTGTTTTTATTCTTCCCATACGCTCTGGCTGGTTCCCTTCTTTTCCTCAAATGATAACCCAAATATAAATATGCCACTTGAGTTTCTGCTCTTGTTTTGGTTGTTTGCAGGTTGTATTTTCCCTAGAATATATGGCATTAATATTATAGTCCAAAGGACAGGGTAGAGCAGGTTGTAAAGAGCCTTTCCTTGAAGTTCATGTCTAAGTGTTTGGATTAAATCCAAGTGGAGAAGGTAAAGCCATGAGAGAAATTGGTAAATGGAAGAGAATTGAAAATCAAGAGAAGTGGTCTTGATAAGAGCAGCCCTTCCTACTGCCTACCATATTGGCCTCTATGATCCCTTAACTAAAGGCCAAAGCAGAAAGGGATATTTTTGTCTTTTGCTCCTGGTTAGGGGTCAGAAAATCTGCTCTATAAAAGGTTGTTAAATAAAACTGTAGGAGGGCTTTGGTTTGGCCTGAGCTCCTGCCGTAGATCCAGAGCAAACAAAATGGAGTCCTTCAAGCTGACTTCTCATGCCTCAAGCCACATCTCAGTTATCTGAAGTAAATGAATGAGGCAGGAGGTGAGAGCCCGAGAAACTGGTAAGATAAGAAAGTTCCTTCTAGTAGGTGACAGAGGAAAGGAAGGCTGAGACTGCCAATCCACTCTTCAGTGTCTCTCTGCTTTTCCATCATGTGTTTCCACCTAGGAAGCTAAGCACCATTGGTTGGTTCATTAAACACTCGTTCTATTTTATAGAATGAAGCATTGCCAGGTTCCAGGATTACAGTTAAAAACCAAGATGTGTAAAGCTGTAATTTTGTCTTCTGACAAGCTGAATAGTAAATATTCTAAGCTTCACAGACCATGTGGTTTCTGTTACACCTACACAAATGTGCCTTCATAGCAGGAGACAGAAAGTAACCCTAAAATATGTAAATGAACAAGCATGGCTGAGCTCCAATAAGCATCACTTGTGGAATTAGGTGGGCGGGATTTGACTGGTGCCAAGATTTAATTTGCCCAACCTGGTACCAGATCATTTCACTAGCCTAGTGAGAGGCTTAAAATGCAACATTTAATTCCAAAAAGCCTATCACATGATAGCAACTCCTACCAAAAGCTATGTGTAGTGGCTTCAGTTTTAAACAAATATAAATCTGGAACAAATTATAAAAATAAAAAACAACCCATGAAGTCTAGACTGTGATATATTCTACAAGATGAGAAGTGATGAGAAGCAGGAGTCGGAGTTGGAGGATGCAGAGGGAATCAATGCTTTAGTTTAGATTGAAATAAAATTAAGATATTTATTACCAAACACATGACACTTGCTCAATAAAGAAAATGCTGGGCATGGTGGTGCAGGCCTTTAATCCCAGCAGCACTCACAAGCAAGAGGCAGGTGATCACTGTGAGTTTGAGCCCAGCCTGGTCTACAAAGCAAGTCCAGGACAGCCAAGGCTACACAGAGAAGCCCTGTCTCAAAAAAACAAAAAATAAACAAAACCCAATAAAACCAGCTTGAACAGAGAGGTCAACTAGGGACATTTGAATATGACCAGTAAACTAGATGGTATATCAGTGTCTTATTTCCCAGATATGAGAATGGTTTGGTAGTTTTATAAAGAGTGATTTCGTTCTTGGAAGACCATGATAATGTTTAGGGATAAAAGAATGTCCAAACTGCTTTAGTGAAAAACTGAATGGGAGAAAGAGAAGGACTACAGATACATGTAGGTGATAGTACACATGGGTTTTGTTCTGTTTTAGTTTGGTTTTGATTTTTTTGAGTCAGAGTCTCTTAGTGGGACTATAACTCTGTATGTAGTTCAGGCTGGTGTCAAACTCTCAGCAATTCTTCTGCCTCATGCTCCCAATTCCTGGAATTACAGTTATGAGCCACCATTCCTGGCTCAATATGCAGTTTTTCACATATTATCTCAATTCTTTCTTGGCTTTGAATTTTAAAAAATTAGTAAATGTAGTGATCAGTCTATAGTAACATAGTCTATAGCATATAGAAACTATATGTATAGCTAACAGAAACTACAGTCTACGTTCTCCTTTTGAAGTCTGGGGTCAGAACCTACAACTGTCGTATTCTGCTTACTCCCATCCTGGTGCCACCCCTTTCTTCTCTTTGTCTCCACCCTTTTGAGTCTCCCTCCTTCTACGTGAGGTGTAGGAAGTTGAACAAAATGAAGTGACAGGCAGAATTGCCAAAGATAACAGAATCCTCTGTTTACAAGACCCTTGCCTCAGGGAGGATCCTCCTTTATCTTCTGCTCTTTTCTGGAACAGCCCAGATTCCCCTTCAGTCATTTCCAGGGTGGAACTGAACTTCTCACTCAGGCTTTCCATTTCTTCCTTTTTTTCCTTGGCAGTTACTGAACACTGCAATGAAAACTGAAGAGTGTGATGGGGGAGGGGAGTTGGAGTGGTTGCCAGTCACAGATTAGATGCATCACCTAACTTCTATAAGCCCCAATTTTATAATTTATAAGATAGAGCAAATTATTTTTCTTCCTATAGTCGTATATATGTATATATGCATATATAATGTATTTATATTTTTTTAATTGGGTTAGACATTTCTAGATATCTCAACATTGATCTGGGACAATTGCTGAGCTCAGTTTGAAGCAACCCTTAATGTTCCATAAGAATGACTAGAAACACAGTAGAAAGGGAGAGAAAGGAGGAGAGAAGAGAAGAGAGGAGAGGAGGGAAGGGAAGGAAAAGATAGGGAAGGGAAAAGGGAGATGTTAATAGGTTCCCGAGGGCAAAGTGCAAGGCCTTTTGAAGTCTTTTATGAGTCCAGTCTGCCCAGATCGCGTCTGTGGCTTTTCGAGCCTTTCTGGGAGAAGAGTCACCAAGGCTCTTGCTAAACTGTGATTTTGGTTCCTTGAGTCTGGAGGGGGCTTGAGCTCCGAACACCCTGGGTTCCTGGGGATGTGGATGTGGGTCTTCCTGCAGAACACCAGACAGGGTAGCAGGGAGCCAGAGGAAGCTCAGTGTTCTTCGTAGTCTCTCTTCATTGTCATTCTCTGAGGCAGCAACCCACTTAATGTGCCCATTTACAGTTTTCATTCAATTAAATGTGGTGTTCCTTTCACCACATTTTAATGAAGCAAAACTGCTTTTCAGAAAGAACAAACAGTAGGGTGAGCTGCCAGCTGAAACCTCACTAAAGAATAATAACGAATAAACAACACACTCTCTTCCTCTTCCTCCGTTTCTCTCTCTCTCTCTCTCTCTCTCTCTCTCTCTCTCTCGCTCACACACACACACACACACACACACACACACGGAGGGAAGGAGGGAGAAATGGAGAGAGAGTAGGAGAGAAAGAATATGAACGTAACCATGTAACCCTGAGTTCTCTACAAACTTGCGGGGTGAGCACTGCTGTGTGAACTAGGCAATGAGAGGAATTCTGGGTACTGTCTTGATCCTTCTGCTCCCACGACGGTTTGGAGCCCCAAGATCCCCAGTAATCAGGAAAGTGAAAAGGCAAACAGCCAAGTTTTAGAGGAATTCCTGGCTTAAGCACACAGAAGCTGAACTGTGGCCCTTTTCTTCCAGTCCCTCTGGGGCCTACAAGTCAGTACTTGCAGCTTCTGCTCCCCGGGAGGGCGGGAGGGCGGGAGGGCGGGAGGGCGGGAGGGCGGGAGGGCAGGGGAGGGTGAACGCTGGTTCTTCAGAAGTCTTGGAGGCCATTCACTTGCCCAGCAGGTTCTGCCCAGATCAGGGCATTCCTTCATGAGCCCCAGTTTCTGGTAGAGCCCTGAGAATTTATAATTATTTCACTTAGCACATTTAATAGCGGTGGGGTGTTATAGGATAGGGATTGAATGATATGCACAGTCGTCAAAAATAGTTGAAGATCACACACACACGCACACACTCACATTAACTGAAGCAACAAACGCATATTAGAGTCTATTGAAAAGCCAAGATTTGGTTAAGAACTGTGGAAAATAAAACTTAATGATATACCCGACTGTCTATTAGGGGTTTTAATAGTACTAAAGTAGACAAACACATTTAAAAAGGCGTAATACTCAAATCAGTGCTACAAGTGAAACAAATAAGGAGCAGATGAGCTTGGAATGGTGAAGTCTGCAGCAGCTAGGCCCTTAGAATGCACACCGCCTCCCTCTCTGCCCTTATCTTTAGCACACGGATTTTTATACTGTTGTTTTCATCTGCTGTGCTTTCCTTCCACTACTAGGGGCTATCCTAAGAAGAACTCAATAGGTTTAGAAACAACTGCTGGTGACTCTTCTAGTTGAAAAAGAAACGTTGTTAGCTATCATATATTGAAACCTTATTCCCAATGCTGTGGTATGCCCTCCTTGGGGCAGTCATCAGGCCACGGGATGGGGTAAGAGCTTCCTGAATGGGATTAGAAACCTCTTAGAAGTGGCTCTGAAGACCAATGCTCTTGCCCTCCTCCCACCATTGTGAGAAAAGTTATCAAGGGAACCATGTGGCTTGTATACTTGTAGCCCAGGCACTGCATTTTATAGCCTTATTTTTAGTTGAATATTTTCAGTTGACTAAATACTAGCCAATGAGAAGTGAGCTAGGGAGTGAGATGTACAATTTCTTTTTTTTTTTTTTTCATTTTTCATTTGCTTTTTAATTAATTGTTGGTTCTGAATGTTTACTAGATTCTACCATTACCCAAGTTTTAACCCCAGCCCTCCACACACACACAGGAAAAACTGCCTAAGGCCCTTTGAGGTTGTGACCCACAGTTGAAAAGGCTGAGGTCCAGGGCGGGAGTCGCCCAACGTTGTTGTCGACTTGAACAGAAGGATGGGACTCTTCAAGCTACACAGTGTCTCAGAGCAGATGCCAGCTGTCACCCAGTCCCCAGGCCAGCTCATCTGGGATGCTGGCCTCTAAAGAGGCCTATGTGTTTCTATCCCTGTGGGCAAGATCAAGAGGTAGCCTAGCGAGCCTGCAAGTAAATACCGTCAAAATTATGGCTAACATACAACATTACCTAAAAAGCAAGCCGGTGGGCCGGTGAGATGGCTCAGGCAGTAAAGGCACCTGCCACCAAGCCTGGTGACCTGGGTTTGATCCCCAGGATCCACGTGGTAGAAGGACAGAAATGACTGCTGCAAGTTGTCCTCTGACCTCCAACATATCTCTCCTGAAAAATGCACGCACACACACACACATACACCTAAATATAAAATAATTTTAAAGTGTAGCTACTGTCCTCACTCCATAAGCACAGAGCTTTAGCACCTGAGGTTTCTTAAGCACTGCTCACACCTGTGCCTCAGTGTCCCCTCGGTGCAAGTCTTACTTTCTGGTCCCCTTGAATTGCCCCTTTGTTTTTACCCTAGGACTTCAGATGATAATATTACCAAGTGAGTCTCAGGAAACAACTTCCAGGTTATCGGGGTGTCAGTGGTATGGGCTGCTTAGATTCCGATGAGAAAGTGAAAAGACTAGACTTTATGATGCTGTTTTGAAGCTCATCATTTTGTACCCCTAGGTGTAGGATCTAGAGGAGCTGGCCAAGCACTTAATGTTATTCCTTAGCAAGGTTTCCTTAAATGTGTTTATTTATTTATTATGTTTGTGAGGGCGGGGTACGCATGCCACGCTGAGGCAACTTGCAGAAGTCAGTGTGGGGAGATCAAACTTAGGTAGTCAGGCTTAGCAGCAAGTGTCCTTACTTGCTGGGTCACCTCTCCAGGCCCTCACCAGCAGTTCCGAAGCTTCCTGTGAATAGGCCCTGCTTTCTCAGGAAACTGAGGCACGGCTGTGCCCAAGAGCTGTGACTCATCTGATTCACCCTGATATGGTGGTTGGTGGCATTTCAAATGCGACACTATCTAATGGCTTACATTTGCAGAGTCATACTGTGTGCCTGGAGCCAGCTCTTGGCATTCTTGGAGCACTCCCCATGAGGCCCACAATACAGTCCCCATTTTAGAGATGGTAAACCGAGGCTCTGAAGTCACGTAACTTCTCCCGAGTGAAACAGAAGAGTTTACACTTACATTAATCTGGTTCTTTGGTGTGTATGCATACATCTTGTGTGCGTACTTGCGTGTGCATATGGAAGCTAAATTCAGCTTTAGGTGTGGTTCCTCACCAGCCATATATATATATATATATATATATATTTTTTTTTTTTTTTTTTTTTTTTTTTGAGAGAAAGAGTTTTTCTCATTGGCTCCTGCTCACCATTTAGGCAATTAGACTGGCCAGTGAGTGAGTCTCTGGGGTTTGCTTTTCTCCACCTCCCCAGCACCAGCATTAGAGATACAAACTGCCATGCCCAGATTTTTGTGTGGGTCCCGAACCCAGCCATCTGCCCGGCCCCTGGCCCCTTAGCTTAACCAGATTCTGTAAGTGCATGAACTCCCAAGTGACTTGCTCTGACTTCCTCCTGCTTTCCTCACCAAGCCTTTGCTGTTTTCTCAACAGACTGGACAAAATGAAGCCGGGAGGCTTCTAGCCACACCTTGCCCTGCTTGGGGTTTCCCTGCCAGCTGTGCCAGCTGTGGACCAAGGAGCCGGCAGAAGCCCGAATGTGGTGACTCTCTCTATGCAGAGTCAACACAGGCAGAGGTATGGTCCCGGAACTGCTGACATAACTTCCCACACAGACTGCTCGAGATAATAATTTCTGAGTGATGTTGTTAAAGAGAAGTTCCCTCTTGCAGCCTGGAATGAGAATATTAGCATGAGCCGTGCTGGACCAAGTAGATAAGGCAGCACAATTGGCCAAGAAGAATTAATGTATAGAAGGGTCCTCAGTCCTGGAAGAGTGCCTGTACGTTTTTGCATCTGGGTTTTGAATGACACAAAGAGGCTTTTTCCTACAATGGCATTAGAGTTGAACCAACTCATGTTTCTTCCAGTACTTGTGTTCTTTGGTTGTATTTACATTTTTATCTCTGATTTACCTAGAGCAGCAGTTCTCAACCTGTGGGTCGGCAACCCTCTGTCTCCAAAAATATTTATATACAATTTGTAACAGTAGCAAAATTACAGTTATGAAGTAGTAAGGAAAAAAATAATTTTATGATTGGGAGTCACCACAACATGAGGAACTGCATTAAAAGGTCAGAACATCAGGAAGGTTGGAAACCACTGGCTTAGAACTTATTGTGTCTTTGTCTCTGTCTTTCTTTTCTCTCCCTTTTCCTCTAGTGTTTAGAAATGTACCTGGTTTGCTCTTCTTATATACTATATGAGAAATGAATGTCATTTCGTCACTGTCAAAATGGCCACCTAGATGTTTTGACACTATTTGTTATAGCGTTGATATTTGTCTCAGGCATTTGAAAGTCCACCATCATCACATACAGGACACATGTATCTAGTTAGGCCTCCTTCTCTCTGAGACCTCAGCTAAGGTCCCATGGGGTTCAGATCTACTTCTGTCTGGTTGTGTGTTAGCACTGAGCAGATCTTGCTGTGTATTTTAAAAGGTAATACTAGCTAGGCCCTTCTTCTGGCTCTGTGTTATATTTTCCAGAACATACTGGTACGTTCATATTTTCCTACAAACTTATTTTACATCAACTATTTTAATTCCTGGAGGTGGGGAGGAAGGTACTTTTTCAGGATTTGGGGATTTCATTAAAATGAATTAGATGAGGAACCAATAACTCGTCTTGATAATTTTGCAATTTAAAAAAATGTATTTGTTTACGCTCCTTCCAGTCTTCTTTGTGTTTCACATAATTATTTTATTTGATTTTACTTTTTTCAAGACAGGGTTTCTCTGTGTAGTCTTGGCTGTCCTAGAACTCACTCTGTAGACTAGTCTGGCCTCCAACTCAGAGATCTGCCCTTGCCTCCTGAGTGCTGAGATTACAGGTGTTCGCTACCACTGCCTGGCCCACGTACATGTTTTGCTACATTTTAACTTATTTTGTGTTTGTGACCATAGTCTGATGTTCAACTGGAAGCCAAAGAACAAAATTTGAGGGTCTGTTCTCTCTTTCCATATAACTGAAAAGGGTTGATACCAGATGTCTTTACCTACTAAGCCATCTTGCAAGGACTGTTGTGTTTCTTTCTTTCTTTCTTTCTTTCTTTCTTTCTTTCTTTCTTTCTTTCTTTCTTTCTTTCTTTCTTTCTTTCTTTCTTTCTTTCTTTTTCTTTCTTTTTTTCTTTCTTTCTCTCTCTTTCTCTTTCTTTCTTTTCTCTCTCTTTCTTTCTTTCTTTCTTTCTTTCTTTCTTTCTTTCTTTCTTTCTTTCTTTCCTATGCACATGCAGCCTCCAGCTGGCCTCCAGCAACCAGTGAGTTCTAAGATTATAGGGGCACACAACCACACCCAGCTACCACACCCAGCTTTGAGATTAGATATGTGTGCATGTGTGTGAAGTCTATTTTTATATTGTAATTTGAGACAGGGTTTCTCTGTGTAGCCTTGGTTGTCCTGGACTCACTTTGTAGACCAGGCTGGCCTTGAACTCACAGAGATCTGCCTGCCTCTGCCTCCCCCAGTGCTGGGATTAAAGGCAAGCACCACCACATCCAGTTTATGCTTTTTTTTTTTTAATCTGTCTTAAATAAACTTTAAAAGAAGCATAAAATATAAGGGTTTTGTGCATGTGAAAACATAGGTTTGCATACTGTTTGTTAGTTTTATATCCTGGTACTTTACTGAGATATTTCAGTTTTGCCTAAATTTTATAATTGATTATCTTGGGCAGTAATGTCCAATAGGCAATGTAACACAGCCTTGCATATGGCTTAAGTTTTTTTAGTAACTAAATTGGTAATATCTTGAGGAAGTCAATGTTAGTACAGGTTGGTTATCCTTCATATGAAATGCTGGACACAAGGAGTCAGATTTTGGTTTGCCAATATGGTATAACAAAGTTTATGCATATGGAAACATCAGACCCATGCCATGTCAGTGCATAAAAATGTGAGATTTTAGAGCATGTCAGATTTTGGATTTGGGTTGACTAGAAATATTCCTGGTTCCCACTGACTGAATATGTCAATGATAATATTACTTAGGTCTATAATCAGCACAAAATTATTAATAAAACTCTTTGTGTTCTTTCTAATGTAAAGAATTCAAATCCTGCCATATTTGCACATTTACGGTACTTGCAATTTAGATCTTCAACTCTTATCAGAAGTATTTTATGTCAATTTAGACTTTATAGCATTTAAAGAGCTATATTCACAAAATATCCAGATTTTTCCAATCAAAACAGTTTTCTCACTGAAGTGAGTACGAACAAAAATCTAGGCAGAGTGTATGGGTACTCTGTTCAGGTAGGTTTCCTGTAAATACAAAATTATTTCTAAACTAAAGTATTTAGCTATCACAGATTTTTCTTTCAGAAACAGCAGACCCCAGTCATTTAGCACCCGGATCAGCAGCCTTCAGTATTCAACCGCTATAAAAAAATATCGTTCTGGAAAGGCTTACTAGTTAACCTTTTCGAAGCCATCAATGTGGGGCCACTAAGAAACAGAGGAAATGTTCACCCAGAGATCATAAACTTCACACATCCATCCTCTGGTCCTCTGGAAACTAAACGGGCTGCTGCTGATTGGCCTTAAACAGTCCGCTGGACTTCTCCTTATCTTAACTGCCTGGCCAGCAGATGTGCTGTGAAAACCGCCTCAGAGAACAGTAAAACAGTTGAGACTTCAAGTTCAAAGGTCACGAGCTGATGTCATTTCTTCCCCGAGGCTTCTTGGAAACTTCAGCCAGGAAGTACCCTGCTGAGTCAGTAAGGCAACCCAGATGTGAAGCGGAGAGGGTCTGGTTGGAGAGGGTCTGGTCGTGAGAAATTTGTTAGCGACTTGCACAGATGTGTGGGGCGGGCCAGCTCTTCCTTGTCCAGGCTGGGAGGGCTTCAGCCACACCCTCCCTTCGCGCCTGAGTTCTACATCCCGGTGCAAGCCGCACAATCAGCTGCGGCTTCTATCTTGTAGTGTCCCTTCCTAGCCTAGGTTTAAATACGTTCAGCAATAAGCACCCCACTGTGTCTCTCTTCAGACAAAGGTGGTACCCATTTCGTGGTTATTTTTAACAGTAAAACAAAAGTATCAAGAACATAAATGTCAGTTACTAGGGCCAGTCAATTCACTGAATTCTAAGAATCCTTAAAAAGAATAAGTTAGCCCAGGCTTCATGTAGGTCAGTGGGAGAATGCTCACCTGGTATGCCCAAAGCCCTAAGTGTGTGTGTGTGTGTGCGTGTGCATTCCAAATGTACTGTGAAACACCTGTGTGTCTGAACCTGAGTTTTATCCCTAGCATCACAAACACGTGCAACATGTTTTTTTTATTATTCTTATTTTTGTATGAAAAAAAAAAAAACGTAAGAAGTTGACATACTTTGCAAAGAAGGAAAAACATCTGCAAGAATAAATCCTAAATAAATACGGACACTCCAAAGAATGGTGGAAACAGTTGTTCCAATTCCTTTTGTTTCCTTTGAGAAATTTCCCTAGACATTGCTAACCTCCTGACCCCTGTCATTCCAGTCTTTGTATATATACTCTCCGGTAATACGGGGAGGGGGGCTTTCCCCTCTAACTTCCGATTGCCAGTAAGGACAGACACTAAAGGAGTACCGATTTCGGGTGGGGGAATAAGCATGTCAGACTATCAGATAGTTTTGTAGAAGTGAATACAGCTCAGAGGTATTTTCTCAGTGGCTGTTTGTATTAGACTCACAACCCAACAGATGCCATGCCTCTTCCCAGCACTCTTACATTTATGTGGCAGGGGGACCCTTGTATGAAGGAAACTGTAGCCATCAATGCTCCCAGTAACTTTTTCCCAAATATGAGCTATCCTGGCCAAGTGCAACTGGGGCCCAGGCCACTTTTACTACAGTTATATAGTAACAAAACTAACAGTTTGACCGGGGCACCTGACTTTCCATTCCACCCATTGGCACTGAACATGGATAAGTAACAACATATCTGTCTTAGTGTTTCTATGCTCTACTAAAACACCATGACCAACATTTTGGAGAGGAAAGGGTTTGTTTTGCTTACATCTCCATATCACAGTCCATCATCAAGGGAAGACAGGGCAGGAACTCAAGGCAGGAAGAACTGAAGCAGAGGCCGTGAAAGAGTAGGACTTCCTGGCTTGCTCCGCCTGTTTTCTTAGAGCACCAGGAATGGCACTGGCCGCAGTGAGCTTGGCCCTACCATGTCAACCATCAATCAAGAAAGTGAACCACAAGCTTGCCCACACGCCTATCTGGCGGGGACATTTTCTCAACTGAGGTTCCGTCCTCTAAAATAACTCTAGCTTGTGTCAAGTTGACATAAAAATAACCAGCACGATCCCATTTGTCGTCAGCCCTCAAATATTAATAAAAACAGTATTGTCAAAGGTGCCAGCTTTGATAGAGCAGGAGGATAAAAGGTGTTTCTTATTGTTGAGAAATAAATGTTAGCAAAGCAATAAAGAAATAATTTCTTTTCATTGTTATTATTTTGTTTATGCATTTATACTACGGTACTAGGGGGTCAAACCTAAGGCCTCTCACACACAGACAAATGTTCCAACCCTCAGGGACATTTCAGCCCTATTTTTTATGCTTCTGTACTTTTTGAATTTTTATAATAACAAACATGTTACATATCTATATATAGATCACTAAGTGGCCTTTTGGCTAAGATCAAGTACCAATGTAGATATTTTTAGATAAAGTGAATGAGGTCACAAAAATCTATATTCTTAAAAGTTTTCACCAAATAAACAGGATTCCTATGTCCCTTGGTTTATTGACTTAGGTTGTTTTCTTGAGATGAAGTTTTGTGTGACCCAGACTGGCCTCTCACTCTCGTGTATCTGAGGTGGCCCACGATCTCCTGATCCTCTTGCTTTTACCCAAGAGCTGGGATTTCAAGCTCATGCCATCACACATGGCATGGTGCCCTTGCCACCGTGGTGCCCTTGATGTTTCAGCCGCCGAAAGCATTGTCTTCTGAGGCTAGAAGTGGACTTGGCCTTGACCTACCCTCTACCCTGGTGGCTATAAGACACAAATTCTCTTGTTTTATATTCTTTCCCCTTCTGATTGAAGCTATCTAATTTAGCTTCTGTGGAGGCCATTGCCTGTGTGCTTCAACATGTCACCCCTAATGTGTCCTGGGAAAAAGCTCTCCTTATTTTTCTAGCCTCCACAGAGTAGTTTGTTTTGGCGACTGCCTAAGAGCAGTCTTCCAGACATTTATGGAATCTATCCATGCTGTACAGCCTAGGTTAGAATGGGTAAAATATTGCTTCTCCTGAGGTCTGTTTTTCTCAAGCTATAGTAAACCCAGTTTGTTTGTTTGTTTGTTTGTTTTTAGCTAGGCATCATATGACACGGCTTTGATTCTGTATAATTTTGGTGGCTTTTTCCTGAATGGTTCCCAGAGATCTATAAACTTAAGCAGGACACTGAAAAAGCTCTTTGGGTGATCTGATCAGTGCTGGATAGACTGGGATCATTAATACTTCCTATCAGGCTGATAAGCTCTACCACAGCAGTCAGAGTGGTGCTACATACTCACAGGTTATACAAATTGGTGCTTATCTCAAGCTGCAATAACAAAATGCTATAAGCCAGATGATGTATACACCACCGAGATTCATTTCTCACAGTTATGGAGGCTGGGATGTGCAGCCCGAGGGTGAACTCAGGGTCTCGAGAGATCTCCATTTCTCATAGATGGTGCCTTTCCTGTGTCTTCAAATTATGGCAAGCATGAACAACATCCCTTGAATGCCATTCTAAGGGTGCAAACCCCACCCATGAGGGTTCTCCCCTCATGACCTGCTCACTTCCCCAAGGCCCTTTTGCCAAATACCATTGCCTTGAAGGTTGACATATCAATATATGAATTTGGGGAGACACAAGCACATAGACCACAGCAGAGATGGTGTCAAGGGTGTCCTAAAACTGGGCCTCCTATGACATTGAGCACATCCATCTCCCTTTTCCTTGTTATTGGTAGAGTCAGTTCATTCCTCCTGATATAAACTATCCCAAGTCGAGTCACGGCCACACTTAATTTTAACATGGTTGTAAATGCCTTCAATCCTGCCACTGGACAAAGAGCCAGGAGGGTCCTGAATTCAAGGCCAGCCTTAGGAGGTAGGGCTGTATTTTCTGTAATGATCTTTGCTTCATATCCAGATACCTTCCCTTCATTAACCTTTTTTAACTCATTGGACCACATGACTTTCAGTGACTTCAGATTTCAGTAATTTGATATCTGTCTTAGTTAGGGTTTCTGTTGCTGTGGAGAAACACCATGACCACAGTAGCTCTTATAAAGGAAAATATTTAATTGGGGCTCACTTACAGTTCAGAGGCTTAGTGCACTATCATCATGGTGATAAGCATGGCAGCTGAAGGCAGACATGGTGCTGGAGAGAGAGCTGAGAGTTCTACATCTTGATCTGCAGGCAACAGGAAGAGAAAGCGATAACTTTCTCTGATAACTCCACACATATTGCATTAATCCTACACTGTAAATGACATTTTTATTTTCTCAGATGAGGGGATGAGATGAGAGCTGTACCCATGCTTTATGAATACAAAGTGACTTGGGCTGAGCCCAGAACATTTCTATCTGACTATCCCTAGGCCTGGAAGCTTCTAGCCTTTGTACAATCTAATCTTCTGCGAGCCTGGACTTTGTAGGCTTCAGCTTCCAGCCTCTACCTGCTAACCTACGCCTAGAATGTTTTCAGCCTCTGAGACATTTGAGGTTTCCTTTCAGCCACATTGGGTGCCAGATGTAAATGAAGATTTTATTTGCCAGATGCAATGGCTATCTCAAAGCTTACTGCAGAATAACTGGCCCTTTTCTGGTTCTTTCTGACCTGTGGCTGGTTGGTTCAACTCAGTTGTTCTGGCTCAAACTTCTCACCAAGCTGATTGATTCAATCTATATTCTCTTGACTTCTCACTGACTTGCTTGGCTCAAACTAACTCTGGCAATTTGTTCTAAAGTTCTGGCTCCTTCTTATTCTCTGGCCTCAACTATGTCTGATGACCTACACTGAACTGCCTGGACTGTTCTGTACTGAACTCAGTTCTATTCTACTGTCTTCTCTACTGATCTCTCTACTGTACTCTATTGTCTACTCTCTCTACTGTATCCTACCTACTGTCTCTACTCTACTGCTCTTAAGTAGCTTCTCTTTCCTGTCCTCTTCAGAGTTGGGCATATCCTATCTCTGGCTCATTCTGTCAAGTCTTTGCTTTGTCTGCCCCTCAATTAGATGTCACTTTCAAGCATAGTTTCTTTCTTCTACTAACTAACCTTACCTTCATTGTTTGGCATCAAAGTTGTGTACTAAGGGCATGTCTGTATTCCAAACAAATCATACTGTAATCCAGGGTATGTCTGCCTTCCGGCCGGATAACATAAACCTAGATCTTTGGATGTGATCCCTTGCCAGAGTAGCCACTTAAGAGCCTACAAGGACCTTTTTTTTTTTTTTTTTTTTTTTTTTCCCCAAAGCACCACAATGTTATTCTGGCAAATATTGATAAGAAGAAAAACCTAGTGAACCTAGTGATCTCTTTTGAGCTCTGATCACAGACTCTGGGCCAAGTTTGACATTATGGCCTTTCCCTCTTCTCTTAGTTCCAGACAGTACTGCGTCTGTGCTCACACCATTTCCCAGGCTTTCCCAAACCTATTCTCTTTGAGCTAAGTCACCCATATCTGCCATCCTGATGGAAATGCATCAATGTTTTCACATTAGAGATGGCCTAGCTTTTGTCCAGTCTCCTCCAGAGGCACCTGAAATGAGCATATGCTTAGAAACTATTTCTCACATCCATAAATGGATACATGTATTTCAGGTAAAATAATTTTAGTTATTTAGACTAGGAGAAGGAATAGATTATGTTATAGTATAATTGAACTAATTCAAGCAAGAGGAAAAATTCACAGAGAAGTCTTAATGATGTGACATTGGTGACACATGGCTATATGCATTGGAGATCTGTTTATTTGTAAAATGTGTCATGGCCAGCAAGGGGGCTCAGTGGGTTAAAGGCACTTGCCAAACATGTCTGTGACTTGAGTCTGAGTCCTGGAATCCCCATAAAGGTATAAGCAAGGAACTGACTCCACAAAGTTGTCTCCTGACCTCCATACGTGTGGCCACACAAAATAATAATTAATAAATAACTTTAAGTGCCAAATGTGTAGTGATTCTTTTTAAAAATTCGCGTGTTTAAAATGCACAATTTAAAAAAATTGTGTGTTTAATATGCATGGTTGTGTGTGTGTGTGTGTGTGTGTGTGTGTGTGTTATCTACATGTCATGGCATAAGAGTGGAAATTATAAAACAACTTGAAGGAGATGATTTTCTTCTTCTACCATGTGGGTCCTGGTATTGAGTTTAGGTCTTCAGGCTTGAGCGCAGGTGCCTTTTTTGATGAACCATCTTACTAATCCACATGCTTTAACTTTTTCTAAATGTAGATCTGCACAGGGTTGAAAGATATTTACCCACTCAGGAATGCAAATACCGTTCCAAAAATACTTACAATTAGAGATTCTGACCTGGGGCTTCAATCATCAAAAGCAATTATCTTCAGTGTCCTGGTTACCTAATATATTTTCACATATGTTTTACATGAAAATATATTTCTAAATTCACTGAGAACTCAAAAAAAAAAAAACTGTGAAAATGTTCCCATGGCAAATGAAGGAAATGTGGCAGGAGCTGTAGATGTGGCAGGAAATGTAGAAGGATTGTGAGTTTGAGGTAAGCTTGGACTGTGCATGGCGATGATGTCTCAGAATCTGAAAACAAAACAAATAAGAAGCCTAAGTAACTTCAGATGAGGTCTTTTGTGTTTTCTTTTTTCTTTCTGATACTAGCTGTTTCCAGTAAATTTGGCAGAATCCCATGGACTGTGAGGCATGAAAAGTGATACAGGAAGAGGAGAAGTTTAGAATCTTCTGGAAAAACAAAGAAAGAAAAAAGAAAAGAAAAGTAAAGAAAAGAAAAGAAAAGAAAAAAAGAAATACTTGCTCCTTATGAAATCTCTTGCTTCTCCAGGTCTCCTTAATAATTTTAAGGTTTATCAAAAAGTGATGGTCACATCAAGAAGGGGTCAGGCACTATGAGATAAATATCATCATCAATTATCCTGACAAATTGCAAGTATAACCTTCCATCAGGAGAGAGAGCCTTCACCACATGCCCCAGTGGGTGGTTCAAAGCGTTATCTTTAAGGAATTAGTCGAAGCATTTGAACTGCTCAATTTGGTACTGAAAAGATCACATCTCTTCAGTTAACCATGATTAACTGGAAAGCTCAAATTCTGACAAGGCATTAGCCTGCAGTAATCAAGGATTTTTGGCAAAGAAAAAAAATTAATCTTGTTTTCGTGAACTAGAAATAAAATACATTATTAATGGGGATGTATGCTGAGTACAAGCAGCGGCATAAACAGTAACTGTGTGTGACACAAAGCCAAATGCTCTCTCTGCCACTTTAAATATTGACTTTGCCTTTCCTGTCTCAGATTCATATTACAAAGAAGAGAAACGAAAATGAAAATGTCTTCAAATACAAGTGAATCTGCCAAGGACAATTAGCATTTGGGGAAAGTTTGGAAATACAGAGTTTAAAACATGCAAGATTTAAAAAAAAAAAAAAAAGAAGAAGAAGAAGAAAATTTAGCTCATTCACTTTCTTCAAACATTTCCCAGCATAGATCAACATTTGTTACAGTTACTCGTTTATTTTTCTCAATGAAAATGGGGGTGGGGTTTCATTAAAATCACATTAAAATTTGATGGTTTCATAACTTTTAACAGGTTTTAATATAAAGCTAAAAGCTCTTGCAGCCTTGTAGCAGGCGTGGGAATATAGACATTTTGTATCCATTCACAAGGTTTCTGCTTGCCTTTCAGCCAGCGGTGAGACTACCCCTTTTTCTAATGAATATTAATTTTCCTGTATTGCAATCTGCTCTGCCACCTGTTGTTGAAAATACTCTCTTTCCAAGGAGATAATTTTGTTTACGTTTTGATTGCATACAACTTCTGTGAGCCTTTCATTAGAAGAAAATCAGTTCTGTAGCTCCCTTAGAGACAGTATTTGTTTAAATGCTAACCAGTCGGAGCAGTAGTGGTTCAAAATGGGGGCTGAACGAATCCAAAGAGGGAAAAGAGGGCTGGGTAGACAGCTTGGTCCGTCAAGCGCTTGCCACATATGACCGTTGGTACTGTTACACTGGTGCACTCTTAAATCCCCTGAAAAGAGTCTGTGAGGGATTGTCTAACCAGGTCGGTTCATGGACCTGTCTGTGGAGGACTGACTTGATTATTGTGGTGGTTTGAATGAAGATGGTCTCCATTGGCTCATAAACTTGAATGCCTCGTCCCTGGTTGATGGAACTCTTCAGGAAGAATTAGCAGTTGTTCGAGGAGGTGTGTCACTGGGTGTTGGGCTTTGAAGTTTCAAATGCCCACGCCCTTCCCAGTTAGCGTGCATGGGCTCTCTCTCTCTCTCCACTCTCTCTCTCTCTCTCTCTCTCTCTCTCTCTCTCTCTCTGCTCTGAACTTATGAATAAAGATGTAAGCTCTCAGCCACTGCTCCAGTGCCATGCTTGCCTTCCTGCCTGCTACCATGCTCCCTGCCATGATTGTCATGGAGTCGTGACTGTCAACTGCAAGTCCCAATAAACTCTTTTTTTTTTTTCTATAGGTTGTCTTGGTCATGATGTCTTCACCCCAATAAGAAAGTAACAGAGGCAATTACGTTCATTGAGATGGGAAGGCCTGCCTATGGTGGTAGCACCATCCCCTGCATTTGGTCCCTAGACCGTGTATGAGTGAAGAGAGCCAATCGCTCTACCCGTGCACGCATTAATTCTCTCTCTGCTCACGAATGTAGCGAGCTTCCTCAAGTTCCTGTCACCTTGACTTCCCCTCAATGATGGACTGTAGCCTTGGATTGTGAGCGAAAACAAACTCGTTATCGCCTAAGCCACTTTTGCTAGGGTATTTTGTCAAGCAACAAGAAACAACAGTAGGACGCTGCGCAAGCCTGGGGAACTCGGTTTGATCTGAGCTCCATGGAAAGCTGGGCAAGGGGCAGGCACATGTAATCCAAGGCAGAGAGACCTGGAGGCTGCTGGCCACGTGAAATACCCGAGGAGAGATGACCCCGTCTCAAAGCTTAAAAAACACGGTGGGCACTGCCTAGGGGACACTGGAAGTTGGGAGTTGACCTTGGGTTCTCGCATCTTTACCCCCAAAAGACACAGTCACACACACACACACACACACACACACACACACACACACACACACACAGAGAGAGAGAGAGAGAGAGAGAGAGAGAGAGAGAAAGAGAGAAAGAGATTAGGTAACTTGAAAGCACATAGAAGATGTCACTGGTCACAAAAAACAACTCTGTTTATCCTGAGTTGCCTGCTCCTCTTGGCTGGCAAGATATAAATCGATGCTGGTTTTAGTTTTCCAGGCTTAGGATAGACAGGTGGTTTTGGGCGCAGATAGTGGAATTTCCCTTCTGCTCTGGCAATGTTAGCCACAAGACCAACAAGCAGTGAAACGTATAGCACAAAACTCTACAGGAACCAGCTTGTTTCTGCTCCTCTGGTGAGTCTTATCCCACATTGAGGCACACGGAAGCATCTTTCACAAGGATGGCCCTGGGAAGGAGCCAGTAACCTTTGAAAGGCAGCTCTCAAAAACCATGTTCTCCATAAATAGAATTGAACCATATTATATAAATCACATAAATAATTTAGACGCTAACTTATCGCGTACTTTTTTTGGAGACAGAGTTTCTCTATGCCGCCCTTGGCTAGCCTGGAACTCCATACACATCAAAAAGATCCACCTGCCTCTCCTTTCCTGAGCACTGGGATAAAAGCGTATGCCATCACACTGGGTGCTAATTTACTTTACGTACTCCTATTAGAAAAGGACATTACATGGCTAGCTTTTTTAGTTCTGGAAAAATATTTCCTATGTTAGCAGGAATAATATATGCGCGCTCTTTTAAGAAAGAGATATGAAATAGACCTCCCATCAGAATCTACTGATTTTAGAGGAAGTGGTGAAATTAAAACCTATAATTACACTCCTATTATAACAGAAACCCACTTCACTCTGTGTATTCAATCAACAAAGCAGCGTCCCTGGTGGTCTAGTGGTCAGGACTCGGTGCTCTCAATCAACAGCAAATTTTGTTAAGAATCAATAAAAACTTCTGTGGTTTTGTTTTCAGTCACATAAGTAAACAAATACTTGAAGATTATTCAATAAAATCAAAGAATGCTTGTTGTTATTGTCTTTAAGGCATGGAGAAACATGTTCATTAGGAAAATGTGAGAACCAAACCCCCATGAACACAGTAGAACTACCTCTAAAGCCTGGATTTCAAATACAACCATGATTGTTCTCTTGCAGGTTTGTTGGAGTTTTATATGCATGAATTAGATAGATGCATCTAAATAAACCAAGCTAAAATTACATGTGCTAGTTCACTTTTTAATTAAAAAAATATTTCCTTTACATGTAAATATGTATAATGTTTGCCTGCATGTATGTCTGTGTACCAGGTGCATGTTTCTTGTCTATAAAAGTCAGAAGAAGGCATTGAATCCCCGGGACTGGAGTTACAGACTTTTGGGAGCCACCATGTGGGTGCTGGAGTTAAACCTGAGTCCCGTGAAAGGGCATCCGGTGCCATCTATCTAGCCTGTTATTTATTTGTTTGTTTGTTTGTTTGTTTTTACTTCAATAATATATGTGACTTGTTTTCCTTTATTCTACTAAACCTTTATTCTACTAAACCAGTCTTATAGTCACTGTATACATTTTTTCCCGGTGTTTTCTTATAAAAATGATGCTAAAATAAATGCTTGTAAGTAAATGTGTATCTCTTCTTTAGGTCTTTTAAAAAAGAAATATTTACATTGGAATTCTAAAATAATTATTAAGGTTTCTGGAACACTTGGCCTTTCAGAAAACTTGAATTGAATTATACTCTCACAAATCATGTTAAGAAAACTCGTATAGCCATTATTGAAATCATCATGGCAGTTCGTCAAGAAGACAGAAATCAACGTACCTCAAGATCCAGCTATACCAGTCTTAGCCATATACCCAAAGGACCCTTCATTCTACCTCAGGGGCAGTTGCTCAGCCATGTTCATTGCTGCTCTATTCATAATAGCCAGAAACTGGGAACAACTTAGATTTCCCTCAACCGAAGAATGGATTAAAAAAAAAAAAGTGTACATTTACACAATGGAATAATACGCAGTTGTTAAAAAAATGACATTATGAAATTTGCAGGTAAATGAATGGAACTAGAAAAAAATCAATGTTACTTTTAAAGCACAGTTTAAAGCCTGCCACAGAATTAATGTGGACTAGGAGACAGACTATAAATATGACGAAAAATGAAAAAGAAGAAAAGAACGAACTGAACAGCTGACTTAAGCGATTCATCTCTATGACCAAGTTCGACTTGACCCATCTTGTTCAAGGATTTCCATTCTGAGTTTTAACATCCTAGGCATCTTTAACGGATTCAAGCAATAGCAAAGTTTCTCATCATATTCCCCCAGATGCCTTTCCTTTTACTCCTATTAGAATAAAAATACATACTATGTCAAATAGTGAGAATTTATGGGTAAATCATGCTTCCAATGCATGTGCAAACTCCTTCAGAGTTGGGACAATGAGCTATATAAGCGGCAATGTTTGTTTATTTACTCACGTGTCCCCTTCTAGCATTCTCCTGTATGTAATTCTACAATATCCTATTCCCTCAGTTCAGAGCCAAGAAGTTCTTTGTAACCATCTGACTTATGATCTCATGAGGTCTACTTTTTAATATAAGTAGATGCATCTTTCATGGGAAGATGCTTTTTAATATAAAGGAAAAGAACAGGTTTGGGCAATAACCATTCTTTTAATTAAAAATTATTTCTTAGCTGGGTATGGTGGCACATCCCTATAGTCCCAGTGCTCAGGGCAGGAGAGGCAGGCGGATTGCTATGAGTTCGAGGCCAGCCTGGTCTACAAAGCAAGTCCAGGACAGCCAAGGCTACACAGAGAAACCCTGTCTCAAAAAGCCAAGAGAGTGAAATGATTTCTTAAAATTGCCTAGTATGGGGTAATATTTCTCAACAAGAGTTCTGTAAGATCAGTCTTCAGGGTATTAATAGTTGAATTGAAGAGCTTTCTCGAAACACTCAGAGGGAGAACACATTTGGCCTGTACGACTCCCCGTAGGATGAAATGAGTGGGGAGCTAGAGTAACTGTGAAGGAGCCATCTTGGGGTGCTGCTTCTGACAAGGTTACCTCGGACATGCCACTCTGCACCGCTGTGTGCTGAGACTGGCTATAGCAAAGGGAAGCATCCTGTGTGTCTGGGCTGTCTTCTCTGGAAAGTATTAGGTATCATGGCTTTACTCTGTAGGCAGCCTGAGAGAAGCCCAGGCAAATGACAGAGCCAGCCTTGCAATTTGTGCCTTAGTGGAATTCCGTAGCCACAAGTCTTATTGGAAGCGTTGAAATTGCTATCTTTTTTAGTATTTTATAGAAGACAGAATATACCAAGTATCCATAAAAAGGAGATGATTCAGGGAGGGGCTAAATTCATTTAACACGCTTGGCATCATCCCTAAGTACACAGAGAAACTTGGCTTCACTCTGCTGTGTGGATTAGCCACAATTTTGAAGTCTGTAATTTTCTGTTATCTACCCAGTCTTTTTTTTATGTGGATAAACTGAAAATTGAATGTAACTATGAAACCTAACAATCTTGAGACCGACCAGCCACGCGGTACTCTTTAGAAACGATGTGAATTGAGATGTTTCTCACTAGATGACTCAAGTCATGTTTGCTCATGGCTAAAGAAGGCTAAAGGATGTGATTATCAATCACAATCCCCCACACTAAAAAAAAAAAAAAAAAAAAAAAAATTCTGTCTTAAAAACAAGCCTAGTGAGACAGGGCCAACATTAGCAACAAAAGAGAAGTGAGAGGTGATTTGAGGAAGTAAAATAAGGTTTAGTAAATACTGGGAGATTTCCGTGGAAGCTACTGAAAGGGGAACTCCAAGATATGCCTGGCATTTGTACTGATCTCGACTTGAGTTTGCATATTCTGCCATCTCAGAGTGCATTCTGACTAAAACAGCGAAGATACCTAGTATGCGTGGTCAGTGAAGCTAGCTAGCAGAAGGGTAGGTGTATCCTGTTACAGTCCACACAACGACACCAGAGCCACGTTTGGCCAACTGCTCCCACGGGCAGGCACTGTATGGAAGCGTTTCACATTGGGTTAACTCAGGAGTCCTCCTACCAAGTCCGTGAGGGATGTGCTATTCTTGACTCAGTTTTCAGGAAACCAAAGCTTGGAGAGGTGGACAGATTTCCCAAGCCGGTAGGCATTCAACCTCATTTTGAGAGGCCAGCCCCGAATTCACCAGTATTGTACTAAAGTGCACACTATGCCCTCTCCTGCCCTTGAAACATTTGCCGTGGAAGTCATTCTTGTCTTAGTTCATTGTTGATATCCCAAGGCCAACTTTTGGGACACAATATGCTTCTTCGTGTTAACCCTTCCAAGAATCGCCCTCAAGTTTCTTTTTCTTTCAGGGCCTGACAGATCAAGGATGTACTGTGAAAGAGGTATTCCTTGCTTGATGAAGCAGGCTTTAGTCAGAATACCTATAAGCACGATCAACAAAGTCTTCCAATGCCTGACTTGTTTACTTCATGTTGAGTGCGGGTTGTACATGCTTCTGGGGAAATTGTGACCCATCTATTGAAGATCTTTGTACCTAAGCCAAGCCATACATGAAAGCAGGTAGGCATTCAAGATACTGAAAGGGGCACTTGCCACCAATTTCCCCTCAGAGTCACAAATTGTTCTGTAATTCTCACCACTAATATTATGTGTTTAGATAAGACCCCTCCCCACCTCACACCACACAGTAAGGATACAAACATGGTTTTGAAAAGATAAATACATCAAGCCATCACCACTCACTGTAAAGACTAGTGAGCTACAATGCTAGGAAAGATAGCTGGGCTCTGAGGGAAAGAGAGTAATGTGGGCTAAATTCTGATACAAAATGAATATGGAAAATTCACTGAACTGAGTCTGCAAGTGACATTTCAAGATAAAGTACTATATTTATTGTAAAGCATGGACAATAAGAACAGTATAGTAGTTTTTCATTAAAATGGTAAATTCCCAGAGAAGTCCCCACGGATTGATCATATCCCCTTCCATGGATGTACCATGTCATTTCTCTTATTAAATGATTCTCATGGAAGATATTGTATTTTTTTTAATTTAATGGCTCTGTGTGACAAAATCAATAGCAACCTTTCTGCTAATCTTTAATGTGCTGAGTGCTTTATATGATCAATATTGTATTTAATCTTCTCAATAACTGTGTTGGGAATGTGCTGTGACCATACATATTTTGTAGGGAGGTACATTAGGCCTAGAGGATAAATTACTCCAAGTCATAGAGCTACTAAGGAGCAAAGCTGAGGTTACTGTCCTTGTTCCTTTCTTTTGGGAGAGACATATTGGGGACATAATGGTAAAGATCCATACTAGAAACAGACAAGAAACGCTAGGGAACTCAAATAGAGAACATAAATGTCATCATCTTGGTTTTATCAAAGACTTCCTAGGACTTTGCTTCTAAAAATATTTTCTATTAGAGTCAGCATTTAAAAGCTAAAGTTACAAAATCCTGAAAGGCTAAGGTTGGGAGGGGGAAATCATCAAGTTCACCCTTCTTTTAATAAATAGGGAAGTTTAGAGGTAGTGTCTGGCTTAAAAATCTGCATGGTTGTCGATTAACAGCTCTTAGAACTGTTTACATAAAGCAAAAGATATGAGGTAATCATCACTGGTAACATAGGAAAGAAAGTAGCAAAGAAAACCACAGTCTCATTATATTAGTTAAAGAGTGTCTAGTCCAGCCAGCTCAGCAATCCAAGGCAAATGAATACCTAAACAGAGACTCCTCCTTCCAGTTAATTTGAACTGCAAGCATGTAGCAAAAAGTTGATTATTTAAAAAAATGAATTTCTCATTTTGTAATGTTCATCATAACATGAAGAATGTACATCCTTTCTTGTTTCAGAAATAAACAGTTGAGGACTTCTTTCTTTTCTTCATTCTTTGTTTCTTTCTTTCTTTGTTTCTTTTTCTTTCTTTCTCTTTTTCGAGACAGGGTTTCTCTGTGTTGCCTTGGCTGTCCTGGGCTTGCTTTGTAGACCAGGCTGTCCTCCAAATAACAGTGATCAGCCTGCCTCTGCCCCCCAGAGTGCTGGGATTGCAGGCCAGCTCTACCGCACCTGGCGGCAGACTTGTTTAAATGGTAACCATGAATACGTAACTCTTACAAGGCTCCATCCACTTTGATTGATGGCCATTAAATACAGATGCGAAATGAGAGCATGCTAATTCAGACAAAATGTGTATAATAACAAAGACTTAAAAGGACTATCATTCATTTGACATTTTCCCAGACTCTCTGCATTTGAAAGGATTTTCCATTACTGAACCTCTTTACTGCCAGAGACTCCAAGTCAGTATAGAATTGAAATTTCTTCAGGGAGGGTGACAAGTTCACAACCCACAGAGACCTGGTCAAGTTCTCTTGAGCTTGCTCAGGACCATATACCCTGGAATTAGAATAAAGACTGAAGGATATGACGAGCCTTTCCACACCCCTCTGTATTCACAACTGGAAGATTCTGTTGATCAAAAAGACAAGGTTTAAAACAGTTTTTTTTTCTACTTAGAGAAACAGCAAATAGAATTGTAGCTCTGAGGTGACTGTGGATACAGAGGGCCCTTCTACTCTGTAGATCAAAATGCTGTCTGTTATGGTGGGATCTCAGGAGCCTCAGCTATCAGCTTCTTTGCTTGATTGAGCTTGTGTGGAAGACACAAAACTGCATTTGGTTCCTGAAAATTCGTGGAGATCTGTAGTTTTCAAGCTGTTTTCTTCATTAACTGGGGGTCTGGAAGCATTGCCTCTTTTCCCTCACTCTAGAAGAAAGTTGATAGTGTTGAAGACCATCCAGAGCCTACCCCTTGCTTTCACTGCCTAGCTAGATCCTTCACTGAGCTGTGGCAAGCCTGGAGGGTGAGACTGAGACTTTCTCTCTCTGTTCCTGTCTTTTGTGATGCCAAGAGGATGAACCACAGGTCTCCTGCCTGGTAACCCCTTCCTCCACCAGCTACTTTCTGCAGCCCCTCAGTTTTTATTCTTTACAGAACTGCCTGCTAATTCCACACATTGGATTTCTGCCCAGCAGCTCTGTCTGTTACCAGAAGTTCTAGCTGTTCCCCAGTTCTTATTCCTGCTCCAGACCTTGCATTCCGGAAGGAGTGAGAGGCTCCATTGATAAGACATCCTGGCCAGCAGCTACTTAAGAGGGCTGTGGGAGGGTCTCAGGCTGGCTGACTTTGAACTTAAATATCAGGCTAAACTTGAACTTGAGAGCAGAAGACTAGCCTCTAACTAGAAAGCTGAACTTACTCCTTCCCCCTCCCCCAAGCTCAAGTTTTCTAACACTAGAAGGGTCAAAATCTCTAGTATTTTGGGGTTCATTTCACAGAGGATCTGAGGGTGCTAGGTTAAAGACTTTCCCTTTAAACCTCAGTCTCATACTTAATTCACTCCAGCCAATGGGAATGGTCTATTGGGAGTTGTTACTTATTTTATCAGATTTTTTTTTTCATCCAAAAATTTCTAGGTCAGTGTCTGATTAGATAATCTCCTGAAAGAGCTACCATATAGGAAATATCAAAACCAATGCCATGGCTGCCAATCCGTAAAAATGAAATCTATTTCAAATCAAAGATCTTGCCTTAATTTTCTTTTTTGGCCTGCAGTGCATAGCAATGTTCAGTTTACAGTGGGAATTTCACACATTTATTTCACTGAAGGAAGAAAGCCCTGTGGTGGCTTTGGAGTCTTCTGCCTTGGGCTTTGATTTCTGCAATTATTTGTTTCACACTTTCTCATTTGAAATGTTCTCGAGCCAGTGAATAGTGATATTAAATAGCAATAGAATAACAATTGATTTTACTTTTAAGCTGAGAAAATCTGCCCACTCAGTAGCAAAATTTAGTCCATAGTATTCACTTACTTTAATGGCAGGAGTTCAGCTCCGGTTGCAGTGTTTATCAAGAATGCTGATTTGAAGCTATTCTGAAGCTGCATCTGCAATATTTTCCATGTGCCCCAATTTCCCTGTCCATAACATCTGTTACAACTGGTGATCCTCCAGGAATACCTGTGGAAAAAAATATGAGCTATCAATTAGATATTTCTATATACGAACAACACCTGTTACTTCCAACCCCAATGACTTAATATGCCGATGTGCTGAAATCAGTTGTATTCAGTAAGCAACCAAGTTAAGGGGATAAAAACAGCACACATTATTAATTATTAATTTTCCCCCTGTGCTCAGGATTGAATCTGGGACCTCATACATGCTAGCGAAGTAATCTACCACTGAGCTATACTCTCAACTCTTGCTTAGTTTCAAAACCCAATTCCTGGATAAGAAAGAGGGAGGCAGACAATGGGCAGAGAGCTGGGAGTACAGATAGCTGCCTGTGGGATCATGTGACCTGTGGGGGTCATCAGTCACGTGCTTCACAGTAGAGAAAAGGTCTGCCAGGTCTCGTAACATAGTCACTGTCTTTGATTACATTAAAATCACTTTGGACACGTGACCCTTATTCACGCAACAGAACAACTGGTCAGCATTAGAAATAAGTCAGCGCTGTGTTCAACGGTATTCCTTCAGCTATCCTCCTGCTCCACCCTGCATTTACCTCAGTCTGTGTCCACGTAGAAGCCTGAAGACAATCTCCTGTGTTGCTTCTCAAACATCCTCATTCACCTTTTTCCTTTTTTTTTTTCCTTAGGCAGGATCTCTCACCAGCCCCCCCTCTTTCTCTCTCTTTCCTCCTCTCTCTTTCTCTCTCCCTCTCAAAAACTTTTTATTGATTCTTTGTGAATTTCACATCATGCAGCCCAATCCCACTCATCTCCTCCATCCTCACAACCTCCTCCCCCAAAAGAAAAAACAAACAACAACAACAAAAAATCCGGTCATGGAAACTGTAGTACGTCGTGGTGTGTCACGCAGTATACCCTTGTCCACGCATCTTTACTTGCAGTGAGTCATTGGTCTGGTTTGAGGCTCCTGGCTTCTGTTATCAGTACTGGATCCTTACCAGGACTCTTCTGTTATTGCCTGTTATCCTGTTATTGCCCTGGGTCATGGAGAGCGTGTAGCTTTGCATCTGCAGGACTGGCTCTTTCACATACTCCAGCAGTTCATAGATGTTGGGGTGGACCAACTCGAAGCCCTGGATCTGGGCCTGCGTGGTAGTGGAGATGGTCAAGCTGCCAGCTCTCCCACACCCACACTGCCAGGGCCAACGCCCTGCCCCAGCTAGCTCACCCACTGCCCCAGCTGGTAAGGATCGGGGCCAGCTCTCCTGTGCTCATACCCTCAAGGCTGGCTTTCCCGAGCCCGTCACCAGGGCCAACTCTACTGTGCTGCCCAGGTGAGGTTCAGGAACCACTCTCTCAAGTGCTGCAGCGAGCCGTTGGGGCGGGGCCAACTCTCCTGAGTATTGAAGTCAGTGCAGGGTGGGGCCAGCTCTGCACAGCCTTCGGACATCGACGTGGTCTCTGGTGCAGCCCAGACCAGGGATATCCACATGGCTTTTGGTGGTAATATGAGCCATGGACGTTGACACTGACCCCTGCTGCTGCATGACCATGTGCCCGGACATGACCCTCAGTGGCAGCATGGAACGTCGCCTCGGCTTCAGATAGCAGGGCAGGTTATTCACATGAGGCTATTCTTCTCCACCCTGGCCTCTCCAGTTCTGTCTCTCTTTCTCTTTCTTCTCTCCACCACATACTTGCTCTTCCTCAACAAAGTGGCTCCCGCTTTGGGCAACCACGAGGCGGACCTTTGGGCGTCTTCTGCCTGCCTGCCCCACTTTTTTTTTTTTTTTTTTTTTTTCTAAATGCGGGGTAGGGGATCAAATTCAAGTCCTAATCCCAGTGATCAGGGATTTCTTTGTATCAAAATATGTAGTTCGATGAACAAAAATGTCAGAGCACAGCTTAGTGGGGGCAGGCAAATAATTATGACGAATGTAAGATGTGTTATGAGAGCTACGAAGAAGGGGAAAGCAGCCAGGTGGTGTGGTCATGGCGGTGCACACCCATAATCCCAGCACCTGGGAGGCAGAGGCGGGCAGATCTCTGAATTTGAGGCCAGCCGGTCTACACGGAAAGTTCCAGGACATCAAATAAATCCTGTCTCAACCCTCCCGGCAAGATTAGGGAGGGTCAGATGGTAGGTCTGGGGGAGTTTGTGGCCATATGGTAGGCAGCAACTGTTGGGATCACAGCTCTTCTCCACCACCTTCCCCCAGGCCACCTCTCGGAGTGCTGCTAAGAACCTTCATAACCCCCAGTCTCTCCTGCTCTGCTCCCAGAGCCCTTCCTGCCTCTGCTGAAGCACTCAGTGTTCTGCCTCGTGTGCGGTGTGACTGCATCCGGTTTTTCTTCAGCTTGTAACTCCTTAATAAGGAAGGAACATTTTATTTAATTTATTTAATTTAATTTATTTAATTTATTTAATCATTTTATCCCTTTCGGAGTCACACACAGAGCTGCTGGCTTAGTGACTGTCGGTTGACTGATGGATCCTAAATTGAATATGAATTGGAAAAGTTCTGGGTGGCTTATAGAAGACAATCTTGATGCTAGAATTCAAAAATGTAAATTTGGCATATGGATACTTGGTGTAGATGCTTTGCTGGAAAATGTCCTTATTTTTTGCTCTCACAGAATTTCTAGTTTTTTACAAACCCCACATATTAACATGTCCAACAAATCAAGCAAAACAATAGTATCATTGGGAGCTGTTTCTGTAGTTGAAGTGCATTGTTCAAATAGCCCACAAAAGTAGCTGCTACTCATCACAGTTGAGACAGGTTAACCGATGCCATTGCCTTTATTTGGCAACACGCTTTTGCCTGAGAGGATATTATTTATATGAAATTGTCAGTCTCCATGGTTCTTTGACAGTGAGTAAAGTCACCAAGCTATATTCTTCTGTGTTTCATTCACACACACACACACACAAAAGAGCTTTACACATTCAAGAACTGTCGTGGAGACTTGTGGGTGTGTCTTACAAATAATAGCATAGTTTCTTGAAAGTATTATTATAAGCATATTTACCCCTCATTACTAGCTAATGAAGCAAAGCCCTTTCTGTTACACTCACTGTATGTATGCTAATGGGATGGTGAGATAAAATACTTCTACGGGAGCAACTAAATCATACT
Organism: Meriones unguiculatus; assembly: GCF_030254825.1. NCBI lineage: Eukaryota > Metazoa > Chordata > Mammalia > Rodentia > Muridae > Meriones > Meriones unguiculatus. Next base: position 169,003,699 of record NC_083351.1, read on the forward strand.
TTTTGCATTATTCTTAAAACAGCAGTTCCAGAATTTAAAATATTACCAGCACATAATTAGAATATGCTTGTAAATTGTTAGTAATATGACAGATGGAATTAGTGATCAGCACTGCTTTTTTGAATAGAGAAATGACAACATGAAGTATTAATGGATACTCTGCTGGCATTGCTTGTGATGGATCCTTCCTATTACTTTTTTCATTTTAACATCATATTTTTATTGATTATTTGGGAATTTCACATAATGCAATGCTCACTTCCCACTTCTCCCAGGCCCCTCTCCCTACTGTTGTGCCCTCTCCCCTCAATAAACAAACAAACAAGCAAACAAAAAACACCAAAAAACAAGTCCAGTTATGTTGTTCATATAATCACCGGAACATGTTCAAACTCCCAACAGCCAGTCCCTTACAAAAAGTGAGTCCTTCCCCACTTCCACTCCCACCAGCAGCCATCTATTGTGGAGAGCCATACTTCAGCATGCCTTTTTTGTTTTGTTTTGTTTTGTTTTTTTTTTTTTTTTTTTTTTTTTTTTTTGAGACAGGGTTTCTCTGTGTAGCCCTGGTTGTCCTAGACTTGCTCTGTAGACCAGGTTAGCTTCAAACTCACAGAGGTCCTCCTAGGAGCCTCTGCCTTCCCAGTGCTGGGATTAAAGGCATGTGCCACCATGCCCTGCTCTACTTTATAAGATTCCCTTTGATGGCTTTCTGTCTAGGTTGTTACTTTGCATGTGTGTGGGGGGTATCACAGAAGCCTTCTATGTCTTTCTTTCTCAACCTTGGGTTTGCAGTCATTAATGCCACTGCAGAAGAAGCTTCCTCGTCCTTTATAGTCAGCGGGAGCATGAATCATGAACTTCCAAATGGTATATGGCAACAGCACAGACCACAGACATTAACCCCGCCTCTGGTGTTAGCACGTGCCATGGCCCCCAGCATGGTTTCCTGTGGCAGTTTGGGCCATGGACATACACAAGGTCCTTAGTGGCAGTCTGACTCTCAGATATCAACATGGACCAGGGACATCCAATGGCCTTCAACAAGGGCCATGGACATCAACACGGTCTTCCTGTTTTTCTTGATTATTTGGGACCACAGCAGGACCTCAGAGTGATGTCTCATTCTGATGAAGACTTCTTTTCTCTTGAGGAGTCCTGCTGTGTTGCCTATACTGGTCTCCAGCCACTGAGCCATGTGGGCCTCTGAACTCAGCCTCCCAGGTAGCTGGGATGATGGGTGTACTCTGCTCCACTTGCTGCCAGATGAGGAATTTAAAATGAACTTTGAAAACAAGAAAATGTGTTTGTTTTCGTAATTCCTTTGGCTTCTTCCGTGTCAAACACCGAACCCTAGAACCTTGAATAGACTACACGAGTGTCCTGCCACTGAGCCATGTCTCTAATCCTCATTAATAAATTTTTTAAGTTAAATTGAAATTTTTTAAGTTAAGTTAAATTTGGCTTACAAGCATTTATTTTGTATCCAAATCGCAGGTAAGTTATATGCTCCAATTAATTTCCCTTTTCTGCAGGGTACTCACTATATTCATTTTCATGTTGCTAAGGTAAGAACTCTCGTTATTGGAGATATACGGTTACAGAAGGGCTTAGAGCATGTATCCCAAGCAAGAAGGCAACATCGGTGAGAAGAGGGAATGTGTGGGTCAGAGACCGAGACGGTGGGAAGACATGGGGTGCACACCGGGAAGAGACTTGATGCTGACGCTGGAGAGCCCATGCCAGCAGGTGTGGGTGTCACACTTCCCTCTGTTTCCCACATTGGTTACTACAGCACCGCGTGTGTGTACATGGCTCTGCGATGAGCACGAGTTTAGTTAATTGAGCAACTTACACAGGACAACCCCTGTGTGTGTTACTCTTTGTTCTTGGAGCTGTGACTTTTACCAAAAGCAGGGATTGATGACAAGAAAATAAAAATGGTGACTGTAGTTTCACTTTTCCAATGTCTTAATCACCTGTTTGATGTCACATGAAAAAGTTCAAAGTTTGTTTTGGTTTTGTTTTTGTTTTTAGCCAAGGCTGCAGCTTAGCGATAGACCATGAGTTGAGCCGGAATGGAACTGGATTCAGTCCTCAAGGTGAGAGGAGGAGGACAAAGAGGAGGAGAAAATGGAGGAGGAGGAAGAGAATAAAGTGGAAAAGTTGTCTTTTTAAAACTACTCCTAGCCGTAAAAGTTAAAAGTTCAAGCAAGTCAAATTTATAATCGAGGAATCTTCTTCAGTACAAATTTTGGTATTACTTTTCTTATTTTGATTTAAATGTATCATTAGAGAATTTTTCAGATATCAAGTGTGTTAGTTCAAGTGTGAAAGTTTGAATGAGGCATCTGTGATACAATATGAGCACTTTTAACATACTGCCCAAATACACATCCATGTCTATATTAAATTCATAAGTTCTAAGATCACAGTAAACATACTTACTATCACATGGGGCCAGCATGGGAACTCAACAGATAACATTATGCTTGCCTAAAAATACAAAGAATTTTAATAAAACGTGAACCATGTATAGATTTCTTCAGTTATACAATTCCCTTCCCTTGCCAAAGTGAAGTTACTGAAGAGTGCAAGATTGCCCTTGTATCTTCTGAGGCTCCGACTCACCCCTGGTTTCTCAGCCAACATCAAGCAGCAGATGTTAGGGCAAACACCTTTGTTATCTATCCAGAGAAGCAGGTCCGCTGCTGTTAGCAGATAAGAGAGGGCATGGGAATAGATGTGGTATTGGAGTGTAAAGACTAAACATTGTTTAAATATATTTACTATTTGTTTTTACAGGGTCTCACGTGTAGTCCAGGTTGGTACAGAGCTTACTATGTTACCCCAGCTGGCCCTGAATTGGGGGCAGTCCTCAGCCTTCAGTGTCCCAAGCACTGAGCTACCACCACACCCTGTTCTTCCTGAGCCGTTATAGAGTGATTATCTTGAATGCAACATGCAAGTGACGTAATTGAAGAAGTTCAGTAACAAAAAATTTACACACAGCCTAAGGTTAGAAGTGGGTAAATAAAGGTAACATACATTTCAGCTTAGAATAGGCTTACTTAGGTGGTATCTGATTTCACCAGAATGAAAACAAATGACAAAACTCACTTTTTAAAAAAAGTAATTTTTATTTTTTCTTCACAATTTTTTCATTATATATCCCTATTGAAGCCTCTCCCTCAACTCTCCCCAGTCCTGCCCTCCCTCTCTCTTTTCCCCATCCCCTTTCCCTAATCCACTGAAAGAGGGAGTTCTCCACCATTGTCACCTGCTCATAGCTTGTTGGGTCTCATCAGGACTGCCTGGATCCTCTTCCTCCGTGGCCTGGCAAGACCGCATCACCAGCGGCGAGTGATCAAAGAGCAGTCAACTGAGTTCCTGATAGAGGCAGCCCCTGCTCCCCTCACTTGGAGATCCACATGGAGACTGAGCTGCCAATAGGCCACATCTAGCAGGTAGTCTATATCCTCCCCATGCATGGTCCTCCACTGGTGCGTCAGTCTCTGCAGGACCACCTGTGCTAGATCCTTTAGCTTTGTTGTAAAACCATGTTTACACAATTTCTAGTTATACTTCATAAGGGTTTCTGAGGAAACATCTATAGTTGGAACGCCTTTGTGCCTTTAACCAACAATAATGAAGTTAATCTTTATCTACACTCTGCTCCGTACTAACTGTCTCCCTAATGCATGTGTTTCATTTTTTCTGAGTCCCAAATACAAAAGACTAAATGGCATTCATGGTTTTTTTGTTTGTATTTTAGTTTTTGAGAGCTTCATACATGAGTACATTGTATTTATATCATTTCCATCCCTCCCTTCTCCTTCCACCTCCCCGTGTACCTTCCACTCCCTCTTGACTTTATGACCTCTTTCATAATTATTGTTTATCAGCCCAGTGGTTCACCCACTTGGGGCTAGATAACCTGGCAGGAGCCAGTCCCTGGAAAAAGTGGGTCCTCCTTTCTAAGTGGCCACTGGTGGCTTATAGCTCTTCACAGAAGGGAGGGCCGTTGTGAAAATTTCCCATCCATGCTGGTGGGTCAGCTGAATATTATGCAGGTCTTACGCAGGCAAACATGCTGTTAGGAATTCGGAGGTGAAGAATACTGTACTGCTGTACTGAGTGAGGTAAGTCAGATCCAGAAAGACAACCACCACATGCTCTCGCTTATTTGTGGCTGCTAGGGTGTACTCTTTAGATTTGAGTCTATAACCTGTAACCTCATGGGGGGGTAGGGGAGGGGGGACTTAACTGAGAAGAGGCAGAGGAGAGAGAAATAACACCGAGGGTGCTGAAAAAGCCACACAGACACATTATTTTAAAACCCATGGCCTCGTGGTTGTGGTCCACACCCTTAATCCCAGCCCTCAGGAGGCAGAGGCAAGTACATCTCTGAGTTTGAGGCCAGTCTGATCTACAAAGCGAATTTCCAGGAAGATCCAGAGCTATACAGAGAAACCCTGTCTCAAAAACCAACAGAACAAAACAAACAAAACTTACTTAAAACACACATCTACGTATATACATACAGTTATATATGTGGGGTTACATCACATGTGATAATATTCCTCCTAGGAACCACAGACTTTCTAACAAAATACCACTGCCAGGCCAGAGAGAACTCCTTTTGAGTGGATGGGGGTGGTAGTATAGGTTACAGACATTGCTCTTAGTTCCTTACTGGAACTTGAAGATCGGACTCACTTGCTGAAGACACCACACACTTCAGGGTACAACAGTGGCACTTATTTGGGTGTTACCAACAGTTATTTCATTGGGTTTAAGACTACGTAATAGGAGAGAATTCATGCCTGGTATTGTGAATCTAGCCAAGTATCCATGGTTGGAGAGGTCACAGACCCTCCAGACGAACCTACTACTGCAGAATTACAAATCAATATTACTTCCTAACTGTATTCCAAACACTTACCCCTGTACCCAGGGGCATGCACAGCTCTCACCTCTCATCAAAAAGCTCCTTTTTATAGCAGACAACACTGCCATAGAGACTGGTTAGATGCAGAGAATAATCATCTGGGCCTGTGTCAGCCTGACCTGGGACATCTAAACTCAGCTCTCTCGTGGAACCTCTCAGAGGATGGGACAGAACGGTAAGAGAACCAAGATGCCTACTGCAAGACAGTGTCTTTGAGTGGGGACAGGGGAGCTGTCATGGCGGCATTTTAAAATTCAGGCACCATGATGTGGCAAAGAGAGACAGTGAGAAAGGAGGAGGAAGGCAGAAAAGAGGGAGAGAGGAAGGGAGGGAGGGGTAGGAGAAAGAAACCATGAATTATATTTTACTTGACAGTTAAGACTTACAGGCTTATATGCACTATCCAATTAAGAAACACATGCTAGGCTTCATATGCTGACAAGTGGTAATTCTAAGAAACGCTATATTATGAAGTGGGAGAACTGAAACATTACTTGAAGGCATGTCAGGTTAGAATGCTGAGTGTGTCAAATAGATGGTTACAAGGGGGAAAATGAATGCTTAGCATCAGGGGAAACACAAGAACAAATTGGGTGACAAAGGTAAGATGCTTTAGACAGAGGTAAATTAGCTAGTTCAGATCTGTGGAAGCAGGTTTTCATCACTTCCCCAGGCATTCTTTTAGTTTTACTTCAAGTTTCTCACTTATTTTTATCTTGCAGATTATATTGCTTGCAGCGGTCTGTCCTGATTTTTACATCCTTCTGTTTTTCACTCCAGAATCAGAATAAAATTTCCTTCTTATGTAGATAATGTGTGTTCTCTTCTGAGCATGTGTGAATGCATACATGGACCCATGTGTTCATGTGTGTAGAGAATATAGAGGCCAACCTTGAATGTCATCCTCAGGCATACTGTTCACCTCTCTAGGGACGGAGTCTCACCCGTCAGGAGGCAGGCTGAAATACATCTCTCCCACCCCACCCCAGTCTTTTTTTTTTTTTTTTTAATTGGTGCTGGATATTGAATCCACAGGTCCTGCACATGACACTTAGGTTCTAGACACTGAGCTAGAACACCTGGCCACCCCTGTGACTCTTGCCACACTATAGGGATCTCACTGTAGATCAGTTTGCATACCACCTAACAAAGGCTTCATATCCACAGTTACAGAACAGTGGACAGAAGCTAAAAGAAAGTGTGGATTTTGACAAAAGACTGAAGCAAAAGCTGAATCTGGTTGTCAGTCACTTGAGTAGATTAGGGTGTATATCTACCTGAGTGCCATGAGTGTGTAGATTCAGCACTATGGGACAAATTCAAATTTTTCCCACGGGAAGAGCTTAGTTGCTTTTAAGCTTTCTCCCTCTCTACCCCCCCTCTTCTTTCCTGTCCTCCTGCCTCAGAGCCCTGAGTGTTAGTATTCTAAGTGTGTATCAGTCATCTTGCACAATGATAACAGAGGCCAATCTGCCAATCTTCATTACATGGTTCTATGCATACTTGTATCCTAAGAATGGGATCTCTGAAACCGGGATTTAGATTATTCAACATATTCAGCCACTGAAGATGTGCAACAAGTATTTGTTAAATAAATACCTAGCTAACAAAAGACTAAAGGTAATCTCACTCATTATGGCAGGGTTCCCTGAGCTCTGGCAGGACACTTGTGTTGGGGGTGTAGCCAAAGAATAGGAGGTACCTTATTGTCGAAAACTGTGGTCATCATGTTGTGTATTTTGTGTTTTCAGAGTCTGCATATGGTTAAGGGCTAGTGCGTAGTCATAACGATCTGAATTTGAAGTCTGTTACAGGTCACAAGGACCTGAGGCCTGTGGCCTAATCTTGCATGTCAGTGTTCTCATCTGCATAATAGGCACAAGGAGAGAATCTCCCTTCTAGCTTGTCAGGGAGACTGACTGAGCTAACAAACACAAATCACTTTAGAATTGCTGTTCCTTTACCAGTGCACTACCTTGGCCACAGGAGGGAAGCTACACTACCAAAGGGCAGCATGTGCCTGCAGTTCCGGTCTAGGACACATGCCTCCCTATGAAGGATGATATGCCTGCCATCAGAGTAAGTAAAAGGTGTGTATACGTGGTGGCAGAACTTTCCTAACCCTTCCCAAGCAGGCACGTGGGGACCAAAATACAGATCCTGATGTTGAAGTTGTTGACTCTTTAAAATTGTTCTTAAGAGCATGGAAAGGGGACAGGAGAGATGGCTCAGTGATTAAGAACAGTCTCCCACAGGAACAGGGTTCAGTTCTCAGCCCACACCTGGGTACTAGGCATGTACATGCTGTACAAACATATATGTAGGCAAAGCATCCATACACATAAAACAATATTTTAAAAAAAATTAACCCCTCTCCCCAAATAACACAGTCACTGTTGGAACACAGTCTAAGAATGGAGTCATGAGGAAAATTCTGAGTGCTTGTGAGAAAACTCCAAGAAAATAAGTCTTGGGACCTCAGTTTCTTCAAAACACAGAATTGTTCATGGAATGTGTTTTTGTGCTCCTCCAAGGTGTACTGGACAGTCTACTTCAGCTGTTGCTATTCATGTGCTTCTATGGAAAAAATGTGTTTTTCCCATGTGTTGTTTGTCCTTGTGATTGTACACTTTACTCACGGGACTATGCTTAATCCTCAGAGTATAAATTGTCTGATGCTCTGAATAAAGTTGTCTATTCCACGAGACTTTAGCCTGCCTCATTTTTAGGCCCCGTCCTCCCAGGCTCAATCGGCCAACTAGAGCCATAAACAGGTCAGGATATAGGTGAAACTGTACTGCAGAAATGCATTTCTGGTCAAATGCGCCACTGTGTCATTTTTTCCAGAGTACCTCTGTATCTTAAACTTATCTATTTTTATCTTATGCTGTAAATGCCTTGACCTGCTGAGCCATCTCAATGGCTCCACCACCTTTAATTACAAGATATTGTCAAACATTTATGTAACGAGCATGTATGTATGCACAGTCAGAAGACAACTTAAAAGGGGCTGGGTTTGTATCATGGGGGCTCCAGACACTGATCTCAGGCTGTGAGGCTTCTATGCATATTTGCTCACAGCTCAGTGGATGTCTTGGTAGTGTTCAGTTTTCGGCAGGGTCCTAAACATTAGCTTTCAAAATCCCAAGTAGGATATGTGGGCTCAACGAAGTGATTTTGTTTACCAAAGCAATGATGGCATTATGATTATAGACATTTATTCTAGTGTTCTGATGAGGTTAAGTTGTATGAGGCCCAAACTGCTTGTTAAGCTGAATCCAGTTTTGAATCGCACTAAGTGACTCAATTTCTCCATTATTCTGCTTGAAAAACACAACTAACTGTTGGAGGAATGTGACTCCTGCGCCTCCTCACAGTAAGGAAGATGGCCAGCTCATTTCTAAATGGAAACTCCCAAGTGCCACAACATATCAATCATCTGACATATAATCCGACTTCCACTGAGCTGGAATGCACTTTAAAGGTCAGGCCTTTGGATGAAGAATGTCAGTTTCGTGGGTTGTGCGGCAGAAATGCCTAAATCTGGAGCACTGTCTGAGTGCTGGAGAAACAGCTTCTCTCTCAACAGCAGAGGGGAAGAACGAACAGAGGGTTATCAGCTGACAGACTTTTGCTTCATCACATTTCCTAATGCCTCTGCCTGTATCTCATTAAAAAGAGAAAGAACTACGGATGGAGTATCACGGTCATCTACTTTCACAGGTGGGCACTGGAACTGGGAAACATTATCAGGCCTATATTTTGAGAAAACTACATCAGGGGTGGAAAAAAACCTAGACTTTTAAGAAATTGGAACCTTTCAACACAATTACTATTATTACTACTTTAAATAAAAAGAACTTGCCATGCACTCCAAGCTGGTCTCGAATTCATGGTTCTCCTGCTTCAGCTACGATCTGACTTGGGCTACCGCACCTGCTTTCTACAAAGCAGGTCAAACTAGACCTGGTAGCGATGCATGCTCACAATCCCACTATCTGTGGGCACAGTGGCGAAGACAGAAAGATCCCATGTTCAAGGTTAGCTCAGGTACGTAATGAGTTCCAGGCCAACCCAGGCTACATGTGACTTTATCTCCACAAAATAAAACCACCACCAGAAAAGTGGGCTGGAGCGAAAAATCCCTTTTCTCTTTGCACACTTTCTACATTTTGCCTTCCTTTCCATTCCCAAATACATTCTACCCACATTCCCGTGCCCATCCCGCAGACACGAGACTCCTTTTTAAATTTCTGAAAAGTGAAGCAATCAGGCATTCTAGGCAAATCTTTTTGTTAGGGTGGGACCAGAAATTGCTGCCCCTGTTTCCAAACAGTCCTAAATCTGCCTTACTGTAAGGAGCTGACCCTCACCTACTTTTTCAGAATGGCCCAAAGCGAACAGCTAAGAATTTTGATGCTCCAGGCTACAAGCCAGCTGCGTGACCTTGGGCGATTGGATTGTTTTCCCAGCCAATAAGGATTAATGATCTTTAAAAAAAAAAAAACAACAGATCTTAATACCTGTTCTGAACACACAGAGGGCTTTTAAAGCTCTCCTAAGTAATTTTTAAACCGCAGAACACTTCCGAGAGCAAACATCCGGTACTGTGCGAGGACACCTGGTCTCTGCAAATCGCCCATGGGAACCTGCGAGCTTCGCGCTCCTCCTTCGCCCACGCTCCGGGGCGCCCGGAAAACCGATTCTCTTGGGACCGAGTCCGGAAAGCTGGCTGAGACCCGAGGCCCGCAGTTTCCGAGAGAGGGTCAGGTTGTTGGAGACGTTGAGGGACCCCAGAGCGACGCACACAGTCCTGACCCGGGCAGCCCCGCCCACCCGGGCTGGGACCACCTCCTGTTAATAACCCGGACCCCGGACTCCACTCCCATCCCCAGCCCCCACCATGATGTTACCCCGGTCCTCCTCCACGTGACACGGGCCGGAACCGTCACTTCCGGCGGCGCGGACGGCGCGCCTGCGCGCGGCGCCAGGCTCTGCGAGCGGTCGGCACCGGCGCCGCGCCCCCCAAAAGCCGCGAGAGGCGGGCGGCGTCGCCCCGAGCCCGGCGCGGACGCGCTGCGGTCTCCAGGGTGCGCAGGCCGCGAGGCCCGGCGCCACGCCCACCTCGGCCGGCCCCTCCCTCTTCCCGGGCGGCCCGCGCCCCGCGCGCCAGGCCCCGCCCCGGCCCCGCCCCGGCCCCGCCCTCCCCGCCGCGCTCTGCGGGCGCCGGGCAGCTGCAGCGGGCGGCCGGGGCTGCGCGCTCGGGACGCGCGGAATGTGAGGCGCGGCGAGCCGCTGCGCACCGACGCTCGCTCCCTCGCTCGCTCGCTGGCCGGCTCGCGCGCGCGAAGGGCGGCGACCCCTCGCGGACGCACGGACGGTCGGCCGCGCCCCGCGCTCCGCGGGTCCCGGCTCTCGCCCTCGCGCGCGCCCCCGTGCCCTCCCGGTGCCCTCCAGCGCGCCGGCGGGACCATGAAGAAGTTCTCTCGGATGCCCAAGTCGGAGGGCAGCGGCGGCGGCGGGGCGGCGGCTGGCGGGGCCGCGGGCGCCGGGCTCAGCGGCGGCTTCGCGGGCTCGTCCATGGGGGTCCGGGTGTTCGCCGTCGGCCGCTACCAGGTCACCCTGGAGGAGTCGCTGGCCGAAGGTACGGGCGCGGCGGGAGGCAGGTGAGGGAGGCCGGGGTGTGGCGGCGGCGGCTAAGAGAGGCTGGGGCTCGGGGCCGCCGGCGGCCGCGGTGCGGGCACGGTTGCCTGCTTAGGAGTTTCAAATCGTTTGCTGTTCTTTCTTCCCTGGCGCGAGGAGAGAAACACAAGACGTCCCAGTAAGTGATGTGGTGTCGTGATTGGACCCGTGACTCATTAGAGGGTCAGATGGAGCCGTGCTGGGACACTGCTTTGCCAGCTGTGGCTCTGGCGGGCGTCCTGCGTTGCTCCCGGGTCCAAGTCTCCGCGACACGCTGGGCAGTGGACCTCGCTGGGGTTTGTTTCTGCTGAAACCCCAAACAGCGGGACTCCCAAACCCCTGTGTATATGGCTGTATGTGTGCAGATGATGTGTGTGTGTGTGTTGGTTGGCACGGTCTCCAAATTCAGTGAAGTGGTTGCTTGGGGGTGGGGTGGGGGAGTAAACTTGAAGTGCGTTTATCTTTGTTGCTTAGAATCTTTTTCCCGGGACAAGGTCCTGTTTTCGTCCTCCCAGTGTGTCACTTTGTTATTACATTGAAAGGCGAAGTGGAACAGTTTAACTTTCTCTTGTGAGGTTTTCGGTGGCTCTTTTATTGTCTGAGAGATGTTATGACAGCAGGTAAAAGTCTAGATAAAAAAGAAAAAGTTTACTCCGTGTTAAAATGTCCATGTGAAAAACATGTTTGACTTTAGTTTTGTATTTCTGGTGTAATTGGCTTTTAGAAAATGCTTTCTGAGTTGGAAAAAAAATCCATAAGAAGTATTTCTTGTTGATAAATACATGACACTTTAAAATAAGGTTAAGGAATAGTTTTATTTGTGTAGGGATTAAAAAACTGTAGGGAGAAGTCTTGATATTATGATTTGCTAGTTAAGCTGTTGACATGGTTTAGAAACACAAGACAGATTCCACTTGTAGTCTTCAAATTCCAGGAACAATAGGAAACCAGTGTGAGAAAAAGCTGAGGGATTCTGTCTGTAAAATAAGGGTGTGTGTCATGGTTTTGCAAGCCAGTGCTCGGATTAACCACCCTTTCGGAGCCTTGGTGAAGTGGAGGGAAGGATCGCCAGATTTTCAGAAGACTGTGAGTGGTTTTGATACATCTGTTACATTGCAAACTTGGCTGGCTCTTGATTCCATAGGAATTTTCAGGTGTTGGTTAAGCTGGGCTGTAGGTGTTGAGCATTGGTGGCTGTTAACTCAGTGTGCTTTCGGCTGTTCAGTCCTTCACTGATGTGTAGCTTGAACAGTGATACCCTCCTCACTGAATTTCAGTTAAGACTTTTAGTTAGTATTAAGAAAGTACCAACATTTCACCAGTAGACTGCGAATTTCAACCTAGCCCTATCTTACTGCACACTCAGTCACAAAATACTGACATCCCTGCTATAGTGTTTGTGTGTGTGTATGTGGTAGTAGAGATTGGTGGCAGGCCACTCCAGACTTTTTACCTTTTAAAACTTTGAGACAGAGTCCTGTTAGGCAAACCTTGAATTTCCCATTCTCTTGCTTCAGCCTTCCAGTGCTGGGATGGCACACAGGTTGTTAGTAACGTGAATGGCTCCCACTGGCCTTTGCTTTAAGCGTTCATGTTTGTTCTCCGTGTGTACCTGTTTGTGTGTCTGTGGGTGCATGTATGTGTACACTTGTTTGTGGAACGGTGTTAAGTGTCTTCCTCATTGCTTTTCACCATTTTAAGACGTTGAACCCTGAGCTCATACATTTACCTAGGCTCGCTAGCCCACGAGCTCCAAGAATCCACTTTTTTTTTTTTCCTGCCAGCATAGGGGTTACAGAAGAAGGCCACAGTGCTTAGCTTTTACATGGAAATCGGGGTTCTGAATTTAGGTCCTGATGATTGCTTGACAAGCACTTTACCTTTTGATTTCTGCCTCATTAAAATTTATTTCATTAATTGGGGGCCATGACGGTGGTGTTCTTTAATCCCAGGCAAGTAGATCTCTGGGTTCAAGGCCAGCCTGGTTTACATAAGTAGTTCCAAGACAGCAGGACTACAAAGACCCCGACTCAAAAATAAAACAATACAAAAACACCAAAAAATCCGAAATACCTACTTATTTACTTACCTGTTTGGTTTTAATGAGTGACCAAGTGCTAGGTGGAACAAAGGTTGAAGACATCCTTGTGAAGGAGGGAGTTTCCTGTGATTTCACTCTGACGCTTGGGACCAGGTTTAAATCTCTGGAAGCCAGGGCCGACTCGGCTTCCTTCCTGTGTGCAGTTCTTCCCTTTCTAGAGCACATAATTGGAATAATACTTTTGTTACTTTCAGTGAGTCTGCAAGTTTAAGCACAAGTCTGGTTCACATTTAAATGTGGTTAATCAGTAAGTGACAGATTTGCTTGTCATTTGAGGTGAGTGTGTATGAAGACTTCCATTCAGAGTGACCCCTTGTCTCCGTCTTACTCTGTGTAGTTAGCTGAGTTCCTGAAGTCAGAATGAACACTGGCTTAGCAGATACTGCATCACTGCTTCAAGGGGAAGTGGAGGGTTAGATGGCAGTAAGCCCTGGGTCACAACGTTGTCAACTGATTTATATGTGTGCCTTGTCCTGTGTGTGCTTGTGTTTAAAGACACCGTATTTAATGTGAATTAGTAATTCATTAGCACATCATTACCTCTAACTCAGGTCACAATGAAGATGATCTAACACATTTTCTTTGTAGGAGAATCATAGCCTCGTGCACTTGTGAACTCTAGGTTGTAGTGTGCTTGGGAACCATTTTACAGACAATAAAAAGCAAATGAGAAAAAGATCATACTACACTCTCCCGGGAAGAACACTTACAATATGAGAGCTAAAATAAGAACGTGCAAGTAAAGAGATTCAGTTTTCACCTCTGTGTCCACTGTAAGTGACCATCGGAGTGCCAAGAAGAGTGAATGGGGGATTAAAGTATATTTTAGCAAGTTGACAAAGTGACAAAGTGGTGTAGAATGCTGAAATGATGATCAACTATTGTCATACACATGTGTTCATGGATTTGTGTACTTTAGTTACAATCAAAGCATTAGGGCTGCATGTTTGTATGTATTAAACTGTTGATGTAGTTTCCTCTGTGAAACATTTTGTATTGTCTTCCACGTACGTCAAGCATGTATATTCATGAAATGCTTGTAACCCACCACCCCCTTTAGTTTCTATTGAAAGTTTGGAGGACTGATACCATAGTAAGGTATTTCCTTGTGTTTTCTCAGAAATGATTCAGTTTCTGGAGTTGAACTGGTTCTGTCCTGACTTTGAGCTTTAAAATGAGGCTGGGTCACATGCCAGTGTTAGCCTGAAACAGCATCCATTTGACAAGCACAAGTGATTCAGTGCAGCCTTTAGGCTTTTATTAAAAGGTAGGACTACCTTGTCATCTGTTCATGTGAAAGAAGGGTTTTAATGCTAGTGTAGGGAATTTGAAAGCAGTTAGAATTCGTGTTTGTTCAGTTTTGTTTTTTGAAACAGGACCTTATGTAGCCCTGGCTGGCCTCAAAACTTGCTGAGTAGCTCAGCCTCAAAACTTGCTCGAACCTCCTAAAGTGCTGGGATTATAAGCCTGTGGCACAGTATGCTCAAGTTGGTTCTTGATTGTGGTTATTTTTTCCGCCTACATATTTCATGTGCAGAATGGCCTTAAAGGGGATGACAGTGGTTGAACACTGATGATGTGCTGAGATAATTAATCTCAAGGTTATACCTGGACTGTGTGGGAAAGACACTGAGCGTGAGAGATCTGCTGACATGGATATGGGGTTTATGCTTGTCAGTGATTGGAGGCGGGAAATTCAGAATCTGTAAATGCAATTTAGTAATTTCTCAACATTAACTGCTTGGAGTGAGCAAATTTGTCTAGATTGAATGTTAACTTCCCCTCACTGTTAGTTTTATAGGAACGGAGTTTTATAGGAATGGTACACTAATTTTGCAGGAAATGATGATGTTAAATATCTTACCTGAAGAAATCATCTTTGACTACTCAGTGACTTAAGTTAATGTTCCCAAGAGAGGACAGGAGGGATGTAGGGGAGAATTTCACAGAAATCTCAACCGTTGTTGCATTCCAGGTCATTGTACTAAGCATTCCTCATCTAATGAATGCAGCCCAGCCTTTCTCTAGTTTGGTAGTGTAACATGGAAGACAGTCGTTAAACAATCAAAAATCCCTTGGTTAATGTGGTTAAAAGTGGAGAGAAAGCTTATGGTCTCAGAATAATGGAGTTTAGGGAACTGAGAAGAGCCTTTCAGCATTTTAGCAGAAGCAAACGGCTGGACGTGATGAATAGGTGAGACGTGAAGCTAGGCCAGGAGGGAGCAGCCCCTGTGTGAAAGAAGGCTTTCAGGAGCTGAAAAGTGCTCAGAGCAGCGGCCACAGCAATGGCCCAGGCTGAAGAGGCTCACTCGGGCCGTGATGATGGGTCATGTTGAATAGGGCTCCAAGGTGATGTTAAGGAGGGTACCAGTCTCTGCATGTCAAGCTGAGTTTGGGTTTTATCCGAAATGTAGTAGGAAGATACTGAGCAATGTAAACTGGTGCACTCTGATTTTCCTTTGATTACGTCGATTGCTAGATAGAGAATGGTTGAGAATATGTAAATTACAATGATTAAAAATGACAATGAAAGTGGAGATTAGAATGTTCAGTGTTCAAATGCAAGGGCCTTGGAGGGTTGTGCAGAGGCTGAGAAGGGTCAACATGACTTGCTAATGCAGCTAGCTCCTGGGTGGAGGTAGCATTTGCTAAGCTAAGTACAGGGCAGATACGGGCGAGGTATTGGGAGGCTACGGAACAGTTTCAGATTTGGTGAGTTGATGTGCGTGAGAGGACATGCCTAGTGGAACTTGGGTATGTGGTCTGAGGCTGGTACTGCCTGGGCCTAGGGATAGGGTCTGGCTGTTAAAAGAAGCCTGAGGAGAGGCTGGGCATCCGGAGACAGAAAGGGCTTATGGGTGAACTCTGTAGAACATTGGTCAAAACCAAAAGCATCCTTTTAATAATTTTTTATTTTATTTTATTTTTAATTACACTTTATTTACTTTGTATCCCCCTTCTAGTTCCCTCCCTCCTCCCCTCCCAATCCTTCCCTTCCTTCCAAACCAAAAACATTTTTAAAAGCAGTTTTTTTCACTGACTTACTTTCTGAGTGCACATGCCTGTGCCACAGTGCACATGTGGAGGCCAGAGAACAGCTTGTAGAACTCAGCTCTCTCCTACCATCTTGGCTCCAGGTTGGAACCAGGGCGTCAGGCTTGGCAAGGGCTCCCTTACCTGCTGAGCCATCTTGCCAACACCTTGCCTTAAAACGTTTCAATGCACCAGAATTATTTGGAGAACTTGATTAAGACTTTGAGGCTGCTTCTCTCATCTCAGTTCTTATGTTTGGCCAAGGCCCGTTACCATTGCTGCAGCATCTGGATCCACTCCTTAGAGCTATGGATTTAGAACAAGTGGAGCAGACGAGACAGGGTTAGACACAGGTGTGCATTGATGCCTGGCAACCAGGGCTGTTGCAAGGAGGGAACTGGAGTTGGGCTTACTTGATCCATTTCTTGTCCTGGCATTCACAGCTGTTCGTGCTCCTCAGCCCATCCGTGCAGTTTTGCCCCTGGACTCTGCTCTAGCCTCAGTGTACTCCACTTCCTGTTAGTCTGTGACTCACTCCTGGGTTTGCCTGTAACTGTACTCTGTGTAATCCCTGCTCCCTAACTAATGGTTATGCTAGCTTCTTCCTGCCTATGGGTACTTGTGGCCATTTGCTTCTTTCTGTTGTGTCACACTCAGTCTTTTGTTTTGAAATGTAATTATATTAGCACTTAGAAACACTGAGGTAGTTAATTATTACTGGGCTCTTCCTCCGCTAGGAGGTAGTAAACTTTGGGGGACTAGAAACACACACATACTCACTGTCTTTTTTTTTTTTTTTGAGACAAGGTGTCTTTGTGTAGCTTTGGCTGTCCTGGAACTCACTCTGTAGACCAGGCTAGCCTTGAATTCAGAGATTTGACTGCCTTTTTCCCCCAAGTGCTGAAATCAAAGGCTTGCACCATCACCACCACCCGGTTAGAGAGACTCCTTAATTGCTGTTGTATTTACAGGTTGCTGAATTCTTCTTACGTGGTCATTCAACTATAATGATGTTGACTTTAGAAATAAGCTGTATTTTATTTTATTTATTATTAATGTAGACGTGAGAGTGCTGGTGCATGTCATAGCACCTGTGCAGAGGTTAGAGGGGCAACGTTTGGGAACTGGCTTTCTCTTCTGTGGAATTGAACTTCAGTCTTCAAGGCAAGTGCTATTTACTCACTGAAGGAGCTCACAAAGCTTTGGTTTCTGTTTCAAATCACATGTTTTTAATAGAATTAAAGACCTAATTTCCAAGTTGAAAAGTACCAATGAAGGGTTCTTTATTGGACCATCAAAATCTTTTACTTGGGCCAGGGGACCGTGAATTTTCCACTTTTGTGAAGGCAAGTTAATTCAAAGTGCCATTTCACTTAATCTCTGTAAGTTAAAGAATAGCCATGGGGTCCCCTTATAGTCACCTGACTCTAGTGACATCTTTTTGTTTGTTCTACAGATGTGGCTTTTAGAAAGGAGAGCATGGGAAAGGAGCACAGAGAAAGGTCCCTTCTGTGCACCTGTGAGATAGTTTTATGATGTACCTGTGAGTAACGAGTAGGAGGCTAATTCTGTAGCACCCTGTATCCTTGGCTCTTGTCCTCTAGTACTCATCCAGTAATTATTATTTTTTTCTGTGTTAAGTTAAACTCTTAGGAAATATTTCCTCTCCTCAAGCATGGATTTGCTGTATTTGAAGATTGAAAAGGAAATGTGTGCTAGTATCCAGCAGTGCATTGCATGGCAGAGGTCAGTAAGTATGGGCAGAGCTTAGCTTTATGTTTAGTGTTGAGTGTTTAGTGAGAGCTGATTCTAGAATTGTGATAATTTACTTGCTCCCAGAGCAGGCCCCACATTTATCCTGTCGGTTACTGCACTGCCTCTGCCGGCCTCCTTATCTTAGGCCACTTAGTCACTGTAACTATGAGAAATGAGTTTTTTGTTTACACTCCAGCTGCTTAAACCATAGGTCCCCACTGCATGGGTTATATAACTGTGTGTGTGTGTTTCTCTCTTTCTCTCTCTCTGTGTGTGTAGGTGTATGTGTGTGAAAATTTTTGGCAATAGTAAAAATCTTCTGAATGACCAAAGACCAAAAATGAATGGAACCTCAAGAGTGTAGTGAATCTGAGGGGCTCTGCCAGCTTGCCTCTGCTGCAGTGGGAGTCCCCGCTGCCGTTTCAGTCCTGAGAGGGCACCCGCCCTGCGTAGCGCATGCTGTTCGACCAGCAAATGCTGCCTGAAACATCATGGCTCCATCAGAGACTTGAAGTTGCATTGCTTTTACTGAACACAGTTTTCTGCTTTTCTAGAAACACAATTCTTTTTTAATTAGAGAAAAGCAAAGATTTAATATTTTCCCATTGTCATTTCTCTTATCAAATTAGTTTCTGTTTGGAGTGTGTTAGATTAGATTAGAATGTTTAAAAATTATTATTTGAATTGTTGGTCTGAATTTTGTAAAAAATGTTTAATGAATTTTGGCTTGGGTCTGGACAGACTTTCTGACAATTTCTGAAATGGCTTTAAATTTAAGTTTGCCATTTTGCACTGAGTATTATGTGAGGCAGTGTTGTCAGCACTGTCGATTACAAAGTGAAAATATCAATCATCTGAAAGACATTGAAAATACTCTGTGTTCTGCAATATCAAATATTTAGCCAAAAAAATATTTAGCCAAAATCTGATTCCGTATGTATAAACAAATGAGGACACCCATCTCCTTAGTGTGGACATTTGCTTTATTTTACTAGGCAGGGAGCCATGACTACTGAAGACTCCTTTACATTTCTCTCTAATGCTCAGCAGTAAAGTTTGGTTTGAGTACCTGTCGCGTGTGCTGCGTGCCTGCAGTTGTGACAGGTTCTCATGCAGCAGGGGCGTACAAGTCATGTCTGATGTAACTGGCAGGTAAGACCAGTACATTTCTGCTTTGTGTTTTTACTTATATTGTTACATTTGCCTACAGTGTAGATATCTGTCATTGTGTCCCCTGCTCCCTTGTTGAAATTGGGTATTGTAGGAGGCATTTAAAATAGTTACATTTACAAATCTTTCGTTTCCTTCTGAAATCCCTCTGCAACCTTTGGCATGTGGCAGCTGTCTCTCATATAGCTAACACGTACTCAGTTTTGTTCTGTTCCAATAACATTTTTCTTTATTTTAAAAGTTAGCCCATTTAAGGTTTGGCTTGCAATCATCTTTTACCTCTCACAGTGTTGTGCTCACAGCAGGTATTCAGTGTATTTGTAAAAGACTGAGTATTCACTTAAAAAGTGGCAGAAGGCCTGAAGGTTCCTGCGAGCTGACACAATCATGCTTGACACGTCAGTCCATAGCTGCCGTGTTACAGCTGCTGTTTGTTCCCCCGCCCCTTTCTCCGCTTTTCTACACAGGGTAGGCACGCTCCCATTGAGCCCCAGCCCTGTTTTTATGTCTGTTGGTGGAGAATAAAATAAGAAGGAACTGAAATAAGATATTTGATAACAATAATAGTGTAGGTATAGTATTATCTAGACGGACAAAAACACAGCATGGGATTGTTTTTTGAAGGTTTGGGTTTTTTTTTTCCTGTTTACATGTGAAGTTAATATTTATTTTCTAGGCTTTTATCAGGTGTGACTTTCAAAATGTTCTTGCTGGCATTCCCTTGACTGGCGTCACTCCACTAAAGAAAGTTATTATTGTGGTACAGAAGGAGCTGGCTGTCCTGACTGGGTGCTGTATAACTCTTCTTACTCAAGAACTCTTTTGGAGACTGGTCAGTTGTGGGTGTGTAGTACCGAGCCTTAGGAGACTGGCGGCTGAGAGGGTAGAACATCAGGGAGAAGAAACATTTCCAGCTCTCTTCTAGCAGGCTGCACCGGACTTGCTTACCTTCTGTGTAGATCCTGACTTTGCTCTTAGATTAGGATATAATCTTGGCACAAGGTCAGAGCAGAGCAACTGTGTTTCATAAAGTTTTGTTCATGGTACATTATCATTATCTTGACATTCTTCCGTTCTCTGATTTCTGAAAGAGTTCTGGCACACCCGTTTCTTGCCTAAATGCTACAGTTACTTGTTTCCCGCAGGCCGTGTTGGCTAGGCCATTGTTAAGACTGGCTTGGACTTTTTACACACTTAACTGATTTCTTGTGAATGAGATTGTCAGTAGCCTAGATTTACCATTCATTAAGATACCGATCATTAGTTTATTCATACTAAAATTGTTAAACAAAATAGTGAAATATTTCACTCCTGAATCCTCTAGGAGGTCACTAGCATTGTGTGGCCTGCATAATAGACTCTCTCTGCTACTGAATGTCAGTGTCCCTTCCTTTGTGCAGGAAAAGTGATGGTAGTGATTTGTAACCTGGAGAGTGTGTACTTTGAATGTTTATCAGAATTATGGTAAATACATATATTCAGCGGTACATAGCCATTTGATGGTGTCTTCTGTGATTAGTAACAAATTTATAAGGCAGCTAATTGAGTGGAGTAAGTTTTTAATCTTATTAGTACAGTGTGATAGTTAATTCGTCCATCCAGCCCAATTCAAATCCTCACAGATAGCCAAACGAAGTGCTAAGTGTTTGGCATTTAAAAAAAAAAAAAAAAAAAACAACTTTTTGTCAAAATACTGTCTATATATTGCAAATGAGAAGCATCAGACCCTCAACCCAGATGAGTGGTTTTTATTTCTGGTCTAGCAGAGGCAGTGCGATGGTTTTATTTTTGTGCTGAGTCTTGATGGGAAGAGTGTAAGGGGAGAGGAGATTGGGGCTCAGGGTTCCGACAGCTGTCAGACAACCTGTGGCCCCCAGCTTTTTTTCTGGACCTGGGGAGGCAGAGCTGCTCATCTCACAGAAGGCCCTGTGGCCACATACAGCTTTCTGAGCACAGTCCCAGTGCTCATTTCCTCCTCGGGGGCAGGCTCAGCTCCTAGACTATCACCTCCCAAGAATTCACTGAACCATGTGACTATGATCCAGCGGGCTAACCCATGGATGCTGTCAGAGCCGTGACTCAGGCAGTCCTCAGTGACTTCCAGCTACTTCTTATTCATATTAGAACACTTTTCATCTTACTTAAATGGTGATTTTAGAATCTGTGCAAGCAGTGCAGACATGGTGCCTCATGGGAGCCTTTACTCGAGGCTGAAGCAGGAGTATTGCTCAGAATTTGATTGTGAGCTCCTGTCTTAAAAAAAAAAAACAAAAAAAACAAAACAAACAAACAAAAAAAAAACAAATAGAAAAGTAAAAAACCCCTCACAAATTTGGATTTTATTTCTTTTTGTTAAGATTTATTTATTCGTGTATTTTGTGTATGTGAGTATTCTCTTTTCATGCATATTTGAGAAGGGAATCAGATCCTAAGAGCCACCTGTGGTTGCTGGGACCCCAGGACAGCAATTAGTGTTCTTGACTGCTGAACCATCTCTCCAGCTCCTGGATTTTATTTCTTTTATTATGTGTTTGTGCTGGTTTTATCCAAAGAAAATGTAGGAAGCACATTTATGAATTTTTTTTAAATTAGATTTTTACTAATCTCTCTTGAATGTCTAGAACAAGAAACTTTATCTGTACTTGAACAATTTAAGTTTGCATCCCAGCACTTGTGTTCTTTTAAATGCTGCAGACATTTCAAAAAGGTAATGTTGCTGTGACAAAAGGCCCATGAAGACAGCTTAAGGGAAGACTTATTTTAGCCTGTGGCTCCAGAGGAGTGTAGTCCGTTTCTCTGATACCATTGCTTCTGGGACAACATTGAGACAGCGCCGCTTGGCAAAGAGCTCCTGCTGCACAGAGTAGCTCCTGTCATGGTGGACAGGAGCCAGAGAGATAAGGGGAGACCAAAGACCAGTGGTAACTTTTGAAAGTACACCTTCACAGGCCCGTCCCTCCTGCCAAGAGGTCCACCACCTCTCCAAATGCTGCCAACAGGGGGAAACTGAGTGCAAGGAGGCTTACCCAGTTGGGTGTGTTTCATATTCAAAATTTAGAGCCAGTGTGACTGATGTGAAGTCATGGCTGTTGATTTTTTTTTTCTTTTGGAAAACTAGAGCTAGCCTCCTTTTGGAAATATTCTTAATATTCTGTTAAATG
This sequence comes from Meriones unguiculatus, assembly GCF_030254825.1. Taxonomy (NCBI): domain Eukaryota; kingdom Metazoa; phylum Chordata; class Mammalia; order Rodentia; family Muridae; genus Meriones; species Meriones unguiculatus. The sequence continues at coordinate 169,025,549 of NC_083351.1, forward strand.
GAATTAGTATTGTTGGAATAACAGTTTTTAAAAAATGCTAGTGCTCCCATGCCTCTCTCCAAGTCCACTTATAGGGGAAGGTCCTCCTCCCCTTCCATCTGAACATAGCCTATCAGGTCTCATCAGGACTGGCTGCATTGTCTTCCTCTGTGGCCTGGTAAGGCTGCTCCCCCATCAAGAGAAGATGATCAAAGAGCCAGACACTGAGTCCATGTCAGAGACAGTCCCTGTTCCCCTTATTAGGGAACCCACTTGGATACTGAGCTGCCATGGGAGGAGATGAGGGAGGAAGGGTGGGATTGGGAGGAAATGAGGGAGGGGCTACAGCTGGGATACAAAGTGAATAAACTAATTAATATAAAAAATAAAAATTAAAAAATAAACAAATAGCAACTAAACAAATTGCTGGTGCTTCGTCAAATTTTTCATAATTTGAGCTGATTATTTAATTCAGGTTCCCTTGTTTTTAACTGTGAAGTAAGTTAAGTGAAGTGGTGGAGCCTAGAGCCACACTCATGCTGTTGATTAGAGAGTAGACCTCAGGTCTGACGACGGCCTTAGCCCAGCACATCCTCTCATAGGCTCCTCCTGCACATAAAGGATAAAGACAAGAACTTGAGAGCTGATGTGAGTGGACTCGAGGACTTCGGTATCTGGGAGACAGCTAGAGTATTAATGCCTGAGGAGTATGGGGTGCAATGTTCCTAATCATTTTTGTCTTGAGTTTCAGAATTAAAACTTGTTTATTCTTTTTGAAGATCATCAAATTAGGTGTTACAGCTTTTGAGACAAGACTGATTAATTTGAAAAGTTTAAAGCTTTTCAGAGTATCAGTTGCTTTTCTTTTATTGCTGTGATAATGTCCTGTGGTACTTTGACCCATAATTCCAGTGGGCTAGAGGTCCACAATGGTATTGTAGGGAAGGCATTGTAGACAGAGCAGGAAGCGGAGAGACCATCACATCTCTGCTTTCTTAGGAAACGGGGGTTGGGGAGGGTAGAAGATGAAAGAGCCTGCGCATGAACACACACACACACACACACACACACACACACACACGGAGGGAGGGAGGGAAGGAGGGAAAAGGAGAGAGAGAGAGGGGGGGAGAGAGAAGGGTGAGGCTATAAACTCTCAACCGGCTCCGGCTCCCTTATCCCCACTGATGTGCTTCTTCCAACCAGGGTCCATGTCCTAGAAATTCCATAAGCTTTTCAAACCAGCTAAGGACCAAGGGTTCAGCCTTTGGGGGACATTTCTCATTCACGCCACCACACCCAGCTTCCTTGACTTTATCTGTTGTCCCAGGTTAGAGAAGTTCTGTCCTAAATGAAATAATGTAGTCGTGATCTTTATGGTAAGTAGTGTAGAACTGCTCCAGTTTCCTCAGCTGAACCCAGCAGAGCAGTAGGAAGCACCTACGCTAGCGCTGGGAACGAAAGGGAAGAGATGAAGATGAGCAGCGCTCCTCTTAAATGGGAACTCCTGGCTCTCCTTTCAGCTCCTGATAACCACTAGCTGTTTCTAGGATTTGACTCATCTTGGCACTTCCCAGAAGTAGAAACAGACAGCGATTGTCATTTGTGCCTGCCTTTCTTAACATAGTATCTTCAAGATTTTTTCCCTGTACTAGTTCGCATCAGAATTTCATTCTTTTATTTTATTTTTTAAAGGGAGTGCTGAGATCACTGACATGGGCCCATCAAAACCAGCTCCCCATGCTTTTAAAGACTGATGCTGTTCGCTCCACCATGTATTTATATCACAATTGGGTATCTATTCACCTGCTCATGGACATTTGAGTTGTTTCTACCTCAGGCTACAATTGCTGGATACGTGTGCACGCGCACGCGCGCACACACACACACACACACACACACACACGTGTCAGATACTTGAATCCCTGTTTTTACTATTTTTTGTTAGATGTGCAGAACTAGAATTGCTAGATCATATGAGAATTCTGTGCCTATTTTTTGGAGGTACTGCCATTCTGTTTTTCCTAGTGTTTGTACTTGTACTGTTTTACAGTCCCAGATTTTCAGCATTTTTGTCTCTTCAATATTCATCCATGTTCTGTGCTTGCTGTTAGCATATCCTAATGACATTTCATGGTTTTTGTATGTTCTTAATCACTTGTGATTTTGAGCTTTTTTAAAATTACCTTACTGGCTATTTATGTGTTTCATATCATTAGAAGGCATGAGAAATGCCGTGTAATGATACCTGGGGAATGATTGAGAAAAAGCATTTGAAATCCTGCTTTGTGGAGTATCATTTTTGTTTGAAGGAATGGCTGACAAACTGATTATTCACTTAGATTTGGGTATCTGGCAACCAATTTTCTCAGATGCTGGGGTGAATGTCATTCCTTGAAAACAACTGACAGGTTAGTTATTAATGTAGGAATTTGAACTTTCAATAGACAATTATAATTTTGGAATATGTGTGTCTGCCATTATAAGGTTGACAGCCTCATTAGTGTAATGGCTGAGGAGACAGGTGATGTTAACAAATGAAATTAAAAAAAAAATGTGTAACAGAACAGCTGTATAACTCTGAGCTGGTATTTTCTAGTAAGTGATTTACAAAGGGTATGGTTAGCACATGGATATTAAATGTAACAATACAAAAAAATTAATGATACAGTTTCAGATGCCACGTTGCGACTGATCTTTAAGAAACAAATTTTCATGTTTTGCCTGAGTTGTAAAGAATAAAATAGACATAGTTTTCTGAAAAGACTATTAAAATAGTCTTTACCTACATGTATGTGAAACTGAACTTTCTTTATATGTTTACAGATTTACATGTGCAGATGTAGCACTAGTAAGAACCTCTTGTTCTATACTCTATGTGTGGCAAAACCTTCCCAGGTTAGGAGCGAGTAGCTGCAGGTGTCTGCTGCCTAGTTTGGTCAAATATATATGGTGTACATAAAACAAAGGATTTTAAAGCTTTAATGTTAAAATCTAAAAGACACAATATTTCTGTCTGTCTCTTTATCTATCTATCTATCTATCTATCTATCTATCTACCTACCTACCTACCTACCTACCTACCTAAAGATGTTAGTGCTAGGAATTCAACTCAGCTATTCAATTCAATTCAACTATTAGGTATAGCGCCTAATAGTTTTCTAATAATGGTTACATGTTGAAACAAAATTATTTGTATATATTATGTCAAATGAAATGTATTATTAAAATTAATGTTACTAATCTTTTTACTGTAGCTGTCAGAAAATGTAAAATTGTATATGGCTTACATTGTGTTAGGTGTGTGTTGTTTAGGGCTGACCTATTGTGCATTGTTGGTTGTATGGACTCCTTAACTTTGCAGGATACTGCTTGTTTAGCGTTTATAGTTACTTGTATCTGGTTTTCTTTTTAGAGGATTTTAATAGTTTTTTTTTCCTTTTCTCTCTCTTTTTTTAAATTATGTTCTTAAACGGGTGCGGGACAAAAGAAACCTTTCTTTTAATTAATAATTTTAGGTATTTTGTTACAGTAATGGATAGTGACCTGCTCAGTCCATTAATTCTAAAAATGACTGTTCCACTGTAGGAAAGAAAATACAGATAAACAGAGAAAAAGTTTTATCTCAGAATAGGGCTAAGTCAAAATATATGCTCCATTCAAGCTTTGTGAATGGGAGTTGTGTGTGTGGGGGTTCTGTCCAAGTAGCTGGCCTGGTGTAGCTGTGTTACATTTTAAGAACTGTAGCCTTTGACAGCTGTGCTTCTGAAACTCATGGCTGTATAAACGACCTTGGGTTTGTTACACTGCAGCTCCTGAGTGGGGCTGAGGGCCTGCATTCCTAGCAAGTGCTGAGGTCATGCCAGTGCTTCTGGTATCACAGGCCACATTGTCCTATATGTCCATGAGTGTGAGCCTTACCTCTGAGCAGTGGAGTCTCTGCTTTGTAGTGTCATGAATCATTAGTAGATAGGAAGGGTCTCACTGTGTAGCCCTGGCTTACCTGGAACTCACAGATCTGCCTGCCTACTCCTCCTGCTTGCTGGATCAGAGATGTGATAACCAAACCCAGCAACTCCTAGCAACTCAAACACCCTTCAGGCTCGTCTAGGTCTTAAGTCTCAGGTATATTAATTCTGTATTTAGGGCAAGACTGTAGGTTTATTAGGAATTCCAGGTATTTCCTCAGTGTTGGGAGTTTGACGTTACATGAAAACTATGCATGAGTGGATTGACATCGACAGGGTAGAGCATACTTTTCTGGGGGCAATCTCTTTCTTTCTCCCCTTCCCCCGACCCTGAAGTGTGGGTGGATGGTAGTATCAGGGTCTCACACTTTTGCTCAGGTTGCTCTGGAAGTTTTCTTTGGTTAGGTCCCGCAACTCCATAAGCTTAGTCACATATGCTTATGTTATAAGTGAATTAACTTTGATCAGCTCAAACATCATGTTGGTTGGTTTTTGAAAGATAATAATTTGCCCCTTTTTGGTTATGTAGTCTTAGATTAAGTCCTAAGAATCAAAGATAAAATGACAATCCCTATTTAGAAATGCCTTGTCTGGATGTTTTTAATGTACTGGTTTCCCCAAATCAAGGGGGAAATCATGTTGGTAGAGAAAAACATACTTAAGTCAGAAAGTGTGCATGTTAAAAGAAATTGTATAAATTTAGTGGAAGGAGACAAAGGAGAATGGAGTGTCTTCTGGCAACCCAGCCTGAGCCTCACAGTCTCAGCTTCATCGTGTGGGCTCCTTAGGGGCAGAGACGAAGGCCCAGTAAGGACCCTTGAGGTTATGGGAATAATTGTAAATTGTCAGCTTTATTTTCTTTGCCAGACATTCCCTTCCTGTCCTCTTCAAATTCAGACTCCGTCCACCTTTCTGTCTGAATTTGACTATGATAGCAGGTTCATATACTTGAAATCACACTTTATTTGCCAGTTTGCGATAGGCTATTTCATTTACGTGTGCCGAAACACACATAAGAGTTAAAACGCAGCAAGTGTGCGATGGTACCGTTAGGTTCATGTAAGCACATACTAAAAAGAATACAAAAGAGTGAAAAAGCAAAGTTAATGGATTTTACCAAAATGAAGTCATTGTGAAAGCAGATGCTCACTGTGGTGGTGAAAGCCTGTAATGCCAGCACTTGGGGGTTGACGGTAAAAGGAACAGGAGTTCAGGGTTAGCTGCAACTGCATGGCAGGTTTAAAGCTGGGCTCGGCTCACGGGGTCCTGTCTCTAAAGAAATGGATGGATGAAAGCAGGTAGCGACAAGTTGAGATTTCTGTTCTTATCCACCAACTAAGGAAATGTTCTCCCTTTCTTTCTTTTTTCTCTTTGAGATAGTCTAATTGTGTAACCCCAGCTGGCTGGGAACTTGCTGTGTAGACCACAGTGGCCACAGATTCAGAGACCCACTTCCTCCTTCTGTCCAGGTGCTGCCATTAAAGGCATATGCCACCTCACAGGTTACGGGAATAGTTTATAAATGTGGTTAGCCATAGAAACCTTTGGCAGTGCTGAAAATGACTTGCTTTATTTCCTTTCTTGATTGCTTTCTAAAGCATAAAAAGTGGTTTGGTTGTGGAAAGAAATTGCTTTTAGAAAAACTTACAACGTTTTTTCCCAGGGGCAACTGTCAGCAGGCAGCCCTGAAGCATACCACTTGAGATGTTTTGGGGAAGTAACAGTGAGTTCTCTTACCCAGAGACCTTCACAGAATTTCACTGTGATAATTTTATTATCCAAAATTGTATGTGATGAATTTTAGGGTAAAATACCTTCTGTAAACTAGCCACACATCATGAAGAACCGTGTCTAAGCTGAGTGAGAATTTATGCTTGAGTACTGAATGCTTTGAAGACAAAGTACTCTCTGTTTGTGACACTTGGTTCTGTCTAAAATTTTATTTTATTTTGGAGGTGCTGGGAATCAAACCCAGCATATACATGTTAGGTAAAGGTTGTACCTCCCAGCTGTACCCTAGTCTTATCTGAAAACCTAAATGTCTCTATGTACTGTGCTCACACAGATAAAAAATGTCAGTGATAATATTATTGTTTTTTATTGGAACATTTGGTAGAAACTTCTAATGAACTTTCCCGTTCATTGTGATCCCCCCAATTTCCCCATTAAGTTCATTACTTACTTAAGTGTTCTTGGGTGTTGGGCCTGCCTGGGAGGATGGTCAGTCTACCAGGATCACACCATTATTGACTGCCTCTCCCAGCATCTATCAGATGCTAGAAGGTCATCAGGTAGGAATGGGCCCTCTGGCTTACCTTCCCTGTCCATACTGTAATTTTGTCTGGCGTGAGCCTGGGCAGTCTTGTTGATGCTATCACATCTTCAGTGAGTTCACAGTGCAGCTGCCCCTTTGCATCTAGAAAACAGTATTTCCTAAATCATCCAATACTTTAGCTCTTATGGTCTTCCTGCCCCCTCTCCCACAGCGATCCCTAGCCTTGTGCTGGAGGGTATTAGACAGATGCACCATTTAGGGCTGAGCACTCTGCAGCCTCTCGTTCTCTGCATATGGACCTGTTGTAGCTTTCTGCTAATTGCCTTCTGGGAGAAGCAGCTTCTTTGCAGATTTGAGCAATACAGTGATCTATAGATAGAATAGTAAGTTACTAGGAGTCGAACATTCTGTCACTTTAGCAGAATAATGATAGCAGATTCTCCCCTAGTGCCCATCATCTATCTAGCTACAGGTTCTTGGCCCATTAATAGTGCCACAGTTGGGTTTTAGCTTGTGGAATGGGTCTTAAATCCAATCAGGACATGGTTGGTTACTCCCAGCAGATACCTACAGCCAATAAGAGACTGGTGAGAAACTAGAAGTTTGGTGCACGGATGCAGAGGAAAAGTGCATATACTTGTGGGTGCCTTTGAGAAACTATAACCCTATAACCCATCATCCTTTGTTTTTTTTTCTTCTTTTTTCTTTTTCCTTCTTTGGTGGGGCTGGATCCCAGAGCTTTGTACACATTTGGTAAACTTTGAAAGTGGTTGAATAGATACTTTAAAGATGGGGATAAATACATGGGACTGGAATTTAGATAAAACAGTTGGTTACATATTCAAATTTATATATAAATTAATTGTATGTAAAAAGTAAGTGTAGCTAACATTTATTTTGAGATTGTATTTTAATTACATTTCTCCCTTCTCTTTCCTCTCTCCAAACCCTCCCACATATCCCTCCCCATCCTCCTTCAAATTCATGGGCCTCTATTTCATCAACTGGGTAACTCTGATTCATATAAATTCATGATTTAAAATCCTGCTCAAATATTTTAGTAGCAGCTGATTTGCATAGTGTCTGTAGACATTTATAACCATCACGATTATATAAAGAATGTTTCTTTTGTCATCCTGTTTTGTGTCTCTGCTCCAGTGTCCTAATTTATGTATAACTACTTTTTTTATTGGTAGAGATTTTGATGTTGATTTTAATGTTGAGTGTGTATGTGTTTAATATACAGAGTCTATCTCAGCATGACTGGCATTTTAAAAAGAACATTTAGCAGTTTAACAAACTCTAAAACATTCATTCATTCATGCAATTATTCATTTATTCGTTCATATGTGTATGTGTGTATGCACACATGTGGAAGCCAGAAGAGGCCATTGGAGTCCCTGGAGCTGGAGTTACTGGCTGTTGTGGCCCCATGTAGGTGCCAGCGACAACTCTGTTCCTTTGTAGGAAGCCAGCTGAGCCCTCTCACCAGCCACAGTGACTGGCGTTTCTTCAGACGTGCACAAATTGTTTGTAAGGGTGCACGTTGGCCTAATGTGGCTGTCATAGGCTGTGACTAACTCTACCCTGCTGATGTGCTTTGATCAAACTGGTGAGCCACAAATATGCTAGCCAAGTGTGTACTAAAAGAACTTTTTCTTAGCAGAGTTCCTAGACGACTTGGGTATTGGCAGACTTTTCTTGTTAACCCAGGTTAAACGAAGTCCTTCTTTTGTCTGCTAGCTTTTTTGTCCGTGTTGTTGGAAAGCAGTGATAATATAGGCTGTTTTTTCCTCACCAGTGGGTAGAGGATGCATTTAGTCTGAGCTATTAAATTACGCACAGGGATTTGGTATGTGGGATGTGTTTGCCTCTTCCTGACAGATCTGATAAACCACCATCCAGAGGGGCTTTCTTTGAAAGGGAAGAAGTGTGCACACTGCTCCTTCAGTCTGAAAGCCTTGATTGTGTTTAGTAACATGGAGGTAAGCGTGTTTGAAACACTAGCATGTGCTTTTCTGTAGGTGAACACAGAATTGGTAAGTATGTGTGTGTTTTCTGAGCCACGGTTTTGGTGTCAGGCCCTGCAGTTTAACAGAAAGTGACTCTCCTGATACCTTGCCTCTCGTGGAGGTTTTTCTTGGTACCCTTTTATGAAGTAATTACAGGAGGTGCTGTGTTTACTTGGTACAATTGAGACTGTGTCAGTGCCAGAATAAGCTTTGGCATGTTAGGGCCAGGAGAGTGGTAAAAAGGGAGTTAACATATCCTGTTGGTTGTACTTTGTGTCTTCTTCTACATTAAAAAAAAAGTTTATCTTTATTGGGGTGAATGTGAAATACCCACAGACCCTGGCCTCTTCATGTACGGTCAGCACACATTGTAGTGCTTTCTGTTTGTTAACCTTAGTCTATCACGCGTATTTAACTATCTCAAGAAACAGGGAGTGGAATGTAGTGTGTAGAAGTTATTTAATGTCAGATTAGCTCAGTTTCCAGGTATTCTAAGTGAATTTTGCATCCTGGAATCACCTCATGTTAATGTTTTAAATTGGAATGGCTTAAACTACACAGTACAGTTCTGAGGCAGGACTGGGCATTTTTAGCGCATTGGCTAAAAGCTCTTTATAAAAGCACACATGAAGCCATCACATCAGTCCCCAGTCCTACAGAAAACAATAATACAAGAAGGAAAACTTTGAAATAGCTATTTTTTGCCTAGTAAAAATAGTACTTTTGTTATAGATTAAACATTTAAAATAAAAATGGTAAGTTTACCCACTATAGTAGTGAACTTCAGATTGAATGACATTATTTTTGTTCAAGAAATATCAAAAGGTAATAAATGCCAAACTATTTTTCATATAAGGCTTTGGAGGGTGAATATATTATAAAACTTTAGTATATAATTTCAAAACCTTTTCTACAAAGAATTCCAGGATTTCTTTTAAGGGGAGTAAAAAATATTTTAGGATGGATGTATACGTTTTGTAGTGCTAATTAACTGATCTTTCTTTACCTTGTACTGATGTTTTACCTGTCTGCTTATTCGTCCATCAATTCTCCATATGATGGGTCAGTTCACAGACATCAGGCCTGTACAGGTCAGCTGTGACACCAGACTTAAATGTGAAAGAGCTTGAAGTTCTCAGCACGCTGGCTGACCTCCTGGTGGAAAGGGAGGCCCACTTCCGAGTAAGACTGGACATCGTCCTCTGCCTATTCTCTGGGAAGTCCCCAAGTTAGACTGTCACGCTGTGTATGGTGTATGTGTGTGCTCATGTCAGTGTCATAGGTAGCAATAAGTCTTCATTATGAAATAGATACTGGCCGTCTTACTCACTCCTCCTCAGGGTCTTTAACTATTATTTTAAGAATTTTCTCTTAACACTGAAGTAACTTCCCAGTTTGTTTCCTGATTCTATCCTCCATCCTATTAGTCTTCTCAAATGGTGCTTGCTAACTGTCATTTTAGTCTTTCCTTGCTTTGTTTTGGTTTCTTGTCCTATGCTTTTCTTGTTTCACTACTAGTTAGTTAACAGAAACTACAGTACAAGACTTCAGACAAATGTGAAATTCTTAGAATGCTCTTAATTCATTACTCTTGTCTCCTCCTGAGAGAACATGATGTTATTTTCACAGCTTATTAATCTTTATTTTATAAATAAGATGGTAAGGCTTAAGGCTTTGTAAGTCAGTGCTTTTATTTTTATTCTTTTCTTTTGCTTTTTGAGACAGGGTCTCAACTGTGTAGCCTTGGCTGGCCTGGCATTTGCTGTATAGACCAAGCTGGCCTTGAATTGGGAGTGGTCCTCTTGCTTCTGCCTCCCAAGTGCTAGACTTGCATACACGTAGTGCATATCCTTATCACTCTAAGGCGGGCAGCAGTGAGCAAGATGGTGATGAAGAAGGCGCTCAAGCAGTGTGCAGAAAACAGCACTTGCACTTAATGAGCATGCAAAACAGAAAGCCCTATTTTACCTCAGAAGACAAGCAGCTGCTGAGGCTAGGGGAAGACAAGCCATGTGCATTCCACATCACCACTGCCGGTGAACACTTCCTATTCCGCCAGCTTTGTGCACTGTAAATCGTTGCTTCTGATCTGTTTGTAGTCTTCTTTGTTTTTCAGATTTCTAGACTACCTACACTAGAACACCATTCAACACATCCATACTACATGCTCATAAGTGCCAAGCCAGCGACACAGTGGGTGGAACAGAGCGAACCACAGGCAGATCATTGAATTACTCGTGAGCCTTGTGCACAGAGATTGAGCACAAGGCAAGTAAAGTAAATACTTCATACAAGACAGCAATAAGTCCCCAGCAGGAAAAAAAAAATTAAAGCAGGGATTGATGGTTCCTTGGAAAATTGTGTTTGAGAATATATTGTGGAGATTTAAAAAATATTAAATTAAAATTAAATGCCTGGGGAAGGTAGAAGGTGACTGAGTAAAGATGGGAAGGAAGGGAGAAAAGAGGCCTTTACAATCTTAGGCGAGTGCATTCCAGGTAGAACAAAGGAAATGGAAAGGCCCTGACATGGGGGTAGGGGCCAGAGAACACAGGCAGAGTCAGATAGTGCAGTCTTCTGTCATGGAGAAGGTAAAACCCTTTCTCACATTTTTCTGACTTCAGTGAAGTAGGAAGCCACAGGAAGGTTATGGATATAGAGTTGACATGACTGGGACCAGCTTTTAATATGGCCAATGTGTGGAAGATCAAATGAGCATACGATTAGAAGCTGGAAACCTCCCGGAGACTATGATGTCACTTTGATAAAGGTGACAGTAGTTTTGACTAGGGCAGTGAGGATCTCTGGAAAAGGAACTCACACTGTATTTTGAAGGGAGAGTATAAAGGCCTAAAAGACTGAAAGCATACCAAGAATGCCCCCACCTCTAAAGGAATCACAAACACGGAAGTTAATGGACACTCAAGCGAGCCAGAATTGCACAGGCATTTAAATTTGAGAGAGAGAATAAAATCAACTGTTTGAGGACTTCATTTGTTGAGAGGGTAAGAATGTATCCCTTGAAACAAAGATACACACCCTTCATCCTTATACTTACTTGCTTATCCCTTGGCTGCATGCTGATGTGAAATAAGAAATGTAAGCTCTACTTTTTTTTTTAACTTTTATTAATTACACTTTCTTCACTTTGTATTCCCCCATAAACCCCTCCTTCCTCCCCTCCCAACCCCACCTTTCCTCCCCCTTCTTCAGGCATGCCCCTCCCCAAGTCCACTGATAGGGGAGGTCCCCCTCTCCTTCCTTCTGATCTTAGTTTATCAGATCTCATCCGGAGTGGCTGCGTTGTCATCTTCTGTGGCCTGGTAAGGCTGCTCCCCCCTCATGGGGAGATGATCAAAGAGCAGGCCAATCAGATTATGTCAGAGGCAGTCCCTCTTCCCATTACTATGTAACCCACTTGGACACTGAACTGTCATGGGCTACACCTGTGCAGGGGTTCTAGGCTATCTCCATGCATGGTACTTGGTTGGAGTATGAGCCTTTGGGAAGACCCCTGTGTTCAAATTTTCTGGTTCTGTTGCTCTCCTTGTGGAGTTCTTGTCCTCTCCAGATCTTACTATTTCCCACTTCTTTCATAAGATTCCATGCACTCTGCCCAACAGTTGGCCATAAGTCTCAGCATCTGCTTTGATAGTCTGCAGGGCAGAGCCTTTCAGAGGCCCTCTGTGGCAGGTTCCTAACTTGTTTCCTGTTTTCTTCTTCTTCTGATATCCATCCTCTTTGCCTTTCGGGATGGGGATGGAGCATTTTAGTCAGGGTCCTTCCTCTTGATTAGTTTCTTTAGATGTACAGATTTTAGTAGGTTTATCCTATATTATATGTCTATATGAGTGAGTTTATACCGTGTGTGTTTTTCTGCTTCTGGGACAGCTCACTCAGGATGATCCCTTCCAGTTCCCACCATTTACCTGCAAATTTCATGATTTCCTTATTTTTCATTGCTAAGTAATATTCCATTGTGTAGATGTACCACAATTTCTGTATCCATTCTTCAGTTGAGGGACATCTGGGTTGTTTCCAGCTCTGGAAAAAAAGCATCTTCAACAAATGGTGCTGGTCTAACTGGATATCTACATGTAGAAAAATGCAAATAGATCCATACTTATCACCTAGCACAAAACTAAAGTCCAAGTGGATCAAAGACCTCAACATAAAACCAGACACATTAAATTGGTTAGAAGAAAAAGTAGGGAAGACCCTAGAACTCATTGGTACAGGAGAGAACTTCCTGAACAGAACATCATCAACACAGGCTGTAAGAGCAACAATCAATAAATGGGACCTCATGAAACTGAAAAGCTTCTGTAAAGCAAAGGACACCGTCATCAAAACAAAACGAATGCCTACGGATTGGGAAAGAATCTTCACCAACCCTTTATCTGACAGAGGGCTAATATCGAGTATAAATAAAGAACTAAAGAAGCTGAAAAGCAACAAATCAAGTAATACAATTAAAAAATGGGGAACAGAGCTAAACAGAGAATTATCGATAGAGGAATATCGAATGGCAGAGAAACACTTAAAGAAATGCTCAATCTCATTAGCCATCAGGGAAATGCAAATCAAAACAACCCTGAGATTTCCCCTTACACCCATCAGAATGGCCAAGATGAAAAACTCAAGTGACAACACATGCTGGAGAGGTTGTGGAGAAAGGGGAACCCTCCTCCACTGCTGGTGGGAATGTAAACTTGTACAACCACTCTGGAAATCAATCTGGCACTTGCTCAGACAACTAGGAATAGCGCTTCCTCAAGATCCAGCCATACCACTCCTAGGCATATATCCAAAAGAGGCTCAAGTACACAATAAGGACATTTGCTCAACCATGTTTGTAGCAGCTTTATTGTAATAGCCAGAAGCTCTACTTTTTATGTAACCTTGGTATTTAAATTCTAGTTCTATTGATGGTTATGATCTTGGAGAACTTGCTGAAATTTTCAGTGTTTATTTTATGACTTCTCTTTTAAGATTTTTATGCTTTTATTTATAGTATTGGGGATTGAGCCTAGAACCTATTGTACTGTTGAGTATTATCCCTTCAATCCCTTGTATTTTGAGACAGCATCTCCTTATGTAGTCCATGCTGGCTGCCACCTCCTGATTGTGAAATTACTGGTGTGTGCCACTACGTCTGGCTTAGCTTTTTAAAACTTATTTGTGTAACTTTATTTGGTACAGTGTGATATTTTTATATGTATACAGTGTGAACTTACTAAATCCATCAACTTATTTGACATCTCTCTCTGTCTTTAAGTCCTCCAGTTTAACATTGTATTTTGAAATACATAATAAACATTGCTGGCTGCAGCCATGCTACTTGTCTTATAGATGGAGCTTATTCTTACTATCTAACTACAATTTTGTAGTGATTGGAATAAGATGGTTTCTAGTCTTCATTTTCATAAAGCAGAGAAGTGAAGTGAATACTGAAAATAGGGTATAAGAATTAATTGTGATAATTATGTGAAAGCATATTATGTGGCCTAGTGTTGAAAATTTTCCACAAAGTATGCTAACTCCTTCATTTTGACCATAGAGAATATTTTTGCTTCCAGGATGAAATACCAGTACTTGAAATGATAACTTGTAATTAACTGTCAAATTGAAAGTAGTTTTTCTAGGAAGGAACTGGAAGGCTGTTAATACAACTTGTTATAGTTAAACATGGTTTATGTGAATGGACTTGTATTTGTTATACTTTGTATACGCCATTAGGAAATAGTCAATATCAAGGAATGAGGACTCAGATTAAATAGAACTACTTCCCAGCAAAATCCATTGATTAATATTAAGTTATTCACTCCACAGATGATTTGAGTGTAGGCAAGATGATTGGCATCGGTAGTGTTATAGTAAAGGTGGTACTCAGCAGACCTTGTTTTTACAAGTACAGAATCCATTAGAGAAGAGTGATCTCAAATATTACCCAAGTAAACACTGTGGTGGGTGAATTTGCGTTAGTCCCATTTGTAAGGGCTGTGGACTCAGATGCCTGCAGTACACAGAATGGGGACTAAATGGGCCAGCACATTGAAGTTATAGGGAGTGGAAGTGGCCAAGGTCAACTGCCTGCTATGTGCCCTGGGAAAAGGATCCAGGGCAAGCTGATGGAAGAAAGGGTCCCTGTTTATAAAGTTTTAGAGAGATTAATAAAAAATCTGATTGCTGTCTGAAGTATTATAGCTTAAAAACATTTGTATAAATATTATTTTAGTTGGAAGTTGTTCATTGTACATACTCATTTTTCAGGGTACCCTGTTGCATGGGGACATTTCTGTCTATGTTTGAGGTAGGGTTTCCTGTGGCCCAGCAGGCCTTAAACTGATTCTGTCACTGAGGATGATCTAAAACTACTGGTCCTCCTGCCTTTATTTTTCAAGTTGTTGGGGTTATAGGCACACCTGGCTAAGACTCTTTTCTTTTTCAAAGACTTTACATAGTCCAGTTTAAGCATGCTTCGTCTTTTATACATAAGGTATTGTGCTTATTAAGTAAAAAATTCTTAAAAATTTGGGGAGGGCATTGTTCTTTCTTGGCTTCTTCATTTGCCTTTTGTTCCTCAATTCTGTTATTTCTAGAACCTTCTATTGGTAATTATATATATATATATTGTTATATTTGTATCTGTATAACTATATGGGTAGTTGTTGGCTATAAAGTCATTAGACCATGAGATTTATAGGGGAAATGAAAGACCTCGCTCTATCTTGTTAGATTAGCTGCCTGCCTCCTTTCTCAGTGTTTGGTCTGTTTCTCATCTATAAAGTGGAAATAAGTTAAACACTGTATGTGTCACAGGAATGAAATAAAATATGCCTTCCCCTCAATTCTGATTCATTGCACTTACTGGTAACAGTTCCTTTGGCAAGAATGTAAGATAGTAATCATTCCTTGTTAGAAAGGGCCTCACTTTTAGGGGAAAGCATTAGATTTGCTGACTTAACCTCGGGCTCTTGTAGCAGAGATAAATAGTCAATGGGAAGAACTTCTCTGTGCCTCAGTCTGCCTAGACACACATAAGTGCCTTTCCTGCTTAGCTTAAACAGAGCCCCCCTCCCCTCCCCTCCCCTCCCCTCCTCACCTCTCCCCTCCCCTCCCCTCCCCTCCTCACCTCTCCCCTCCCCTCCCCTCCCCTTGATAGGGTCTCTCTGTGTAGCCTTGGCTGTCCTGGACTCACTTTCTAGACCTGGCTGGCCTTGAACTCACAGTGATCCATCTGCTTCTGCCTCTCTGAGTGCTGGGATTACAAGCATGGGCTCACATCGTTTTCTTTGGCGAGGGAGTTGATAGTTGACTCTTCCGTCTGTTTTTCTGGGAAAGTGTACAGGGAAGTCAAACGACCACATGTGATGTTATCCTCTCCCCCCTTCCCCCGCAAGGATCCATTTCATGGGAGTCATCACCTATGGCCAAGTCTTTGATAAACATTTGTGTTTCATGTGCTGGGATGCTGAAAGCTGAAGGTTTCTAGGCTACCATAAACATTTTTTGTCGCAGGAGACTTATGGCCCCTTTGGGAAGGTCTCGAGTGTGTAATCAGCAGTAGTGTCTGTCTTACGAAAAGTTACTTCTCAGTGGCAGTGGTGTGATTGGGTGGCAAGAAAGGAAACAGAAACACTTAGGAAGGAAGAGAGGCCACTGATTCCCCAGCTCAAGGTAGAGGGATGGAGCAAGCCTAGAGCCTTAGAATTGTTAGAATCGGTTGGAATTTTTATACCAGTAATTCCCGCACTTAGGAGATGGTGGCCAGCTTCGACTACATAATGAAATGCTGCCTCCAAATGCAAGGGCCACAGATGTAGCTCAGTAGGAGAAACTTCAAAGCATATAGAGAAGCTGGAAGGTGTAACAGGGAGTAGCCTCATGCCCACCATCTAAACGTAACCAACTTCAAAGGCATTTTACCATATTTCTTTTACAACATGTGGGTAACTTTAAATGAGGACTTTTTTTTAGAACATTTTTACTTATAGGTAGAGTTGTCAAAGAAATTAGTACGTGTTAGTTTTAACAAGGGAGTCAAGAAAATCCCCTCTTTTGCTTTGTGGGTAGATGGAGCACCTTGAGTAATTCAAAGGTTATCGATCAGTTCTTTTTCATTTTGCATGCACCCTGCCCCTTGTTTAATACTCAGTGAAATGCTGTATTAATAAATAGTACCAACTATGCTGTGTGGTACAGACAGGAAGTGGTGAGAATTAAAAATACTCATGCAGTAAACAAGGAAGTCTAATTGTATGAACACATCAGTATTTGTAAGTACATGACAATTCTGTATTGCATGTTTTTGACATGTTGTACTGACTTCCAAATTTTAGGGTTTTCCATGACTCATTTTAGTTTAATAATTTGTAATCAAGCCAGTAGTCACCAGAAGATAGTCTGTGTTTGTTTACATGAGGGTAATATTGTGAGGCTTATGCTAACTATTGGTTCATCATGTTAGGACTGAGTGAAATTTTTGTACCAAATATTGTTGAAACACATCTTTTTAAATCCAGAAATGATATTTTTTAAGATGCTGCCATCAACCAATAATTAAGCAAGTTTAAATCTACCTAATGTTTCAACATGATATGCAAGCATCCTCTGGGTGCTAAATTCAGCGCAGCTCTCCCACTGTACCCAGGAAGTTATTGTTATGTCAGCAAACCACACAACTCATAACATGTTACATTGCAGTGCCTCTGAAGGAAAAGTGATATTCTTCCTTCCTCAGTTACGTGATGCAGACAGACACCCGTGCTCTCCTGCTGTCCCTCTATGTTCATAGAAATAGTACATGAACCTTTTCAGTTGCAAACACAGTTTGTGGAACAAGTAGAACAGGCAAGTGGGAGAAAATATTTTGTTCTTAATGTAGAGGAGAAGTTCTGTAATGCCCCCTACTGATTGAAAGGAAAGAGAAACTCCTAGAAAGAGACACCAAGGACATACAGATGAGCCACGGCAGGGGCCAACACACTGAGGTAAACATGCCTCCTTTCAGGGCTGGTGGCATGCAGAGAGAAGTAACAAATTGAGGGACATCTCCTGTCAAATTGGCAACACTTGCAGTGCTGTGGAGGTCTCCTGAAGGTGAAAGAAATCTGGCTCTTAGCTTGCAGCTAGAAGTTTCCGCAGCCTTTTAGTATGTAATTGAGAGCGTTGAATTTGAAGTCTCTTTTCCTTTTATTGACTTAGCTTGGGAATCTGTTCTGTAAAGCCAAAGTACCAGCCTTAAGAGTGTTGCATTTCACTCCCCAGTACCAAGAAACAAACAGAACCCCAGGCACAATCTTTATTTGGGGTACAGCAGTGAGGGTATTTAGTACAACATAATCAGAGATGGCAAGTCACTGTGCATGGCTTTTGTTATGGGAAGGATTAAATCATGATCTGTGCATGGCATGCCACACAGTGGAACTATTGGTTAAGTCGTGTGGGGTGGCTAGATAGGTGCTGGTGTGGTGCTGCAGTTGCCATGTAAGTCTGTTAATGGTGATGGTGGAAAGAAGGTAACCTGTACGTACACCATGATGCAGGGCTTTTCAGCGTGGCAGGACCCTTTGCCCAGTTTTGCTTGAACCCTTTTTTTTTTTTTTTTTTTAAGATTTATCTACTTACTATATATACAGTGTTCTGTCTGCATGTACACCTGCAGGTCAGAAGAGGGCACCAGATCTCATTATAGATGGTTGTGAGCCACCACGTGGATGCTAGGCACTGAACTCAGGACCTCTGGAAGAGTAGCCATTGCTCCTAACCGCTGAGCCATCTCTCCACCCCTGAACCAGGGTCTTAAGATGCTGGATACTCAGAGGTCACCAGAGGTCATCCTGAGATAGTGGCTCTGTGTTGTCTTATGCCAATGAAAATTTAAAATGCAAACTCTTGTGAGAATGGGTATAGTGGAAGCAAGCTTCAAGGTTTACAGAACAAAGAAATTGAGTAATAGTGAGAAGCTAGGGAAAAGAGAGAGACTCCTGAGAGTCGGAAGCGTTTGCAGGAGAGAACAATGCCATTGAACTGCTCTGTTTAGGGTTTTTGTAGGAAAACTGGACACAGGTGGAGGCAGGCTCTCCTGGGATTAGTTAGTTCCCTGGGTTAACATGGGCTGAACCAAAGGAAGGCCATATGCTCTGTGCATCTCCCCTTAGCCCAGTCAGGGATGTGACCGGGCCTTGTTTATGTGCTCCCTGTCCAGCTACTGTGCCTGAAGCTGCCTTTGTCCTTCTCTGACCCCGGCTTTGTTGTTACTGACCTTGACTTTCTGTTCTTAAGTCAACTGGGCAGCGTTAAGACTTCAGCCTTGTACCTCAGGCTGGGAATTACACGTTGCTTTGCTCTCATAGCCACAAACTAGACAAGTAGTTCCCCCATGGTGGAGAGCTGCCTCTCTCACAGCCACCGGGACACAGCTGCTGTTCTCTTGGTTACCTCATATTTAGCTCCTTGTCTGGAAGAAGCTTCTTGTTAGAAGTGGTCTTTACTTAGAATGTTATGTGTTTCAGGTGGCTGCATTAGAAATCAGAATATAAGAAAGAACACTCTTAGTTGGGGTTACTATGGTGATGAAACACCATGACCAAAAGCAGCTTGGGGAGGAAAGGGTTAACTTAGTTAACGTTTTCATATCACAGTCCATCACTGAAGGAAATCAGGACAGGAACTCAAACGAAGTAGGACCCCTTGGAGACAGGAGCTGATGCAGAGGCCATGGAGGAGTGCTGCTTACTGCCAGGTTCCTCACGACTGGTGCAGCCTGCTTTCTTATAGAAATCAGGACCACCAGCCCAAGGATAGCTCCACCCACATTTGGCTGGGCACTCCCCATCAATCACTAATTAAGAAAATGACTGCAGCCTCATCTTATGGAGGTATTTTTTCAATCGAGGCTCCCCCTTATGTCAATTTGACATAAAACCAGCCAGCACAGATACTTGTGCCTTAGGTTATGTTCCTCGAGGGCTTTGTGGTGGCCAAGTGGCCGCCTGTCAGTGGCCCAGAACCATGTTCGCCTCTTACCTGTTCATCTTGGATATCTCAAAATCAACTCCAAGCTCTCTTATTTGTCACCTCGGTGTGTCAGACTCTGCCATTGTAACTCAATTTTCTTTTTAACCCAGCCTCTGTTCTCATTGTGGTAGGTATGGGATTTTTGCCAGGGGCCTTTTTATTACCAGTGAAGAGCTGGCTCCTACATGAACAGGAGTACCATTTAAAACAAACCAAACAGGAACCTTGGAGGCAGGAGCTGATGCAGAGGCCATGGAGGGGTGCTGCTTACTGCCTGGTTCCTCATGTATTTGTATGACAGCTTGTAAAACTTAGGTAGAATCAATCACCTAACAGATCATTCATATGATTGTGTGTACGAATATATAGAGAGGTGGGGAGGTGGAGGTGACATCTCAGTTAGGTGTCCTGTGTGATTGTGTCATATAAGAGCTTTGAAAAAGTACGGTTGCTCTTTGGAGTGTGTCGCTAAGAAGGGAAGGAACCCGGGTTAGTGAAGATGGCTGTCACTTTCATTGTTATATTTACAGTACACTTACATATATTTACAATACAATAAGTCAGTGTACACTTACCTTCCTTTCCTCTGTCAGATCTGTATCACTTGCTAATTCTCTTCGTGTGCATTTTTTAATGTGTCTCACAATACCCTTGTCTCATATTTTCCAATGATAGGACTGATTTAACAACCATGCCTTTATAGTATTAACAAAATAGATATGCCTTTGACAAAAACATGTTAGACTCTTCCATACCAAAAGTGAGTCCTAAAAATTTATTGTGAGATCCTTATCTTAGATTTGACAAAAATGATTGACTTCTAATAGCACTACCTAAGTATATACTTCAAATGAAGTGCCTTCTCAGAGGCAGTAAAGAGAAAGCCTCAGTAACTGGTGTAGGTAAGGAGGGCATTGACCATCTCTCTGAGCTCTGAAAGGAGGTTGGCTAATTCAGTAGCCTACCTGTCAGTGTTCTGAGCCATTTTCTTAATGATTACCATGGCCACAGATTATTTACATCATGTCTAAGAGTCATCTTACACAGCCAGGAAAGAAGAGTGGGGACTTCA
Organism: Meriones unguiculatus; assembly: GCF_030254825.1. Taxonomy (NCBI): domain Eukaryota; kingdom Metazoa; phylum Chordata; class Mammalia; order Rodentia; family Muridae; genus Meriones; species Meriones unguiculatus. Next base: position 169,045,874 of record NC_083351.1, read on the forward strand.
TCCGGCACTTTCTTGGGCAGGAAATCATTCACTGCCATCCAGTAGATTTTACCTTACTGTCTAGTCTACTGATAAGCTTTAACCCGTCCTAAAGTCATTTTCTGATAAGCAAAGTGAGATCCCTTGATAGGCTTAGGTTATCTAAGCTTCATGCCTGCAATCAGAGGAGGGGCCAACTGTCCCTTCTTAGCTATATTGAGTGTTAAATAGTAGCTGTGCCTGTTGTCGACATGGGTGGGTGATAATTAGTATCATCAAGCTAGTTACATGAGAGTATTGTGTATACTGCCTTACAGGTGTTTCTGTGGAGAAGTGGGTTTTAATGTATTGCCTCTTGAAAGAGAAGCAGATACATTTGAGAAGCCTGTGCCTCTGTAAGTGCTGCTCCTGATTGAAGGAAGCCAGCAATTGCCTCTAACTCAGTAGGCTGCATACTTATTTTTGTCTGTCTTGAATATAGTCCTTGACTCGTATCCTCTGTTTTTTAGCTCCAGAATGATGGTGCATGTGATTTTAATTAATTGTTTTTGTTTTCTCTCACTATGTATCTCTGTATATCCCAAAACTTACTTTGTAGGCCAGTCTAGCCTTGAACTGAACTGACAGAAGGCCTCTTGCCTCTGCCTCCCAAGTGCTGGGATTAAAGGTGTGCACCGCTGTGCCCAGCAAAATGATAGTCTATAATTTGATGGTAGTGTCTGGTTGTTTAAATAACTGGTGCTTCCTCTTGTAGGTGGATTCTCCACTGTTTTCCTGGTGCGGACTCATGGTGGGGTCCGATGTGCACTGAAGCGAATGTATGTCAATAATACACCCGACCTCAACATTTGTAAAAGGGAAATCACAATTATGGTAAGTGAGAGACAGTTTTGTTTTAGAAAAATGCCTCCTTTTGGTTTTATACTACAGCATTCATAGATTTTTAGGGAAGTTATGTATCATTTTGTACACACTTGAAAAACCTGAATGGTCGTTCACTTAAACCGTTGTGTGGGAATTGGTAGTTCACTGCATCTGGCCACACCTGAGAGTAAGTGCAGCTGTAGCCCTTTGCTTGTCTTCCCATTGCAAGCTCAGCAGGCAGTGCACCCTCCTTTTTTTCTCACATGCATTGTAATTCTGGGATGTTTGGAGGATGGAAAACTCTACAGAATTACATAATGAACACCAAGTTTACCTACCGGATACTTTAAGAAACACAGTCTTCCAGATAACTATGTAGCCTTTTTCCAATTTCTTGCCCGACTGTGACTCTCATGCAGAAAGAGGCTTGCATCCTGAATGTGGTGACTATTTGCCGTCTATACTTTCTGCATTCACCTTGTGTTCATACCCACAAACAACCGTTTGTTGTGTGTTTCATTTTAACAGTCCTGTACTTGCCTGGTTTTCCTGTGAAGTTTGCAGTGTAGGGCTATTCGTCCTTCATTAAGGGAAGCTCATACTAACTACTATTTAGATACTAAAAACATGTAATAGTCCAGTAAGCATCAGTGACTGAGTAAACACTACAGCATGATCTTAAAGTAAAACTTTTCCATTCAGTAGTTAGTGCTTTCTGGGCCCTCTGCTTCTCACTTCTCTTCCCCTTTCCATGTCAGTTTTTATCTGTGCATACCTGCATGCCATGCATATTTTTCTTAAGTTTGACTTCAGGTAATAGAAAATTACCTGATTTAGTTAGCATGTTCAAAACATGATATAATCACTACCTCTGTGTAGTTTCAAAACCTTTTTGTCATCCCTAAAAAGAAGAAAGAAAAAAAAATGCCCAGCCCACTTTACTGCTCATTCATTTATTTTTCCTTTGTCAAGCTCCTTTCTGTGATTTTGGACTTTGGTTCTAAATATTTCCTGTAACTGGGGTTGTGCAGTGGATTTTCTTTTTACTGACCTCAGTGCCTTTGAGGTTCATAAACATTGTGTTCACCAGCACTGAATTTCCTGTCACCAAATGATGCTCTGTCAACACCACAGTTTATTCACGTAGAAAAGCAGATAGGTAGTTGAGGCGTTTCTAGCTGCTGCTGTGCATATGTGCTTGAGTGGTTACTCTTCTTTGCTGACGTGTCTAGTTTCTTTTTTAAAGTTTTGAGGAGCAGCCAGATTGCTGTGTAGCCACTGTATGTTTGTCCCAGTAAGCATCACCAACAGCTTTAGTCAATGCCAATCCCATGATCTCACTGCTAAGTGGGATTTCTTACTTTATACCAGCATCTTTATCAACACTTAAGAATAGGTATATTTGTATGATCTGAGTTTTTGAATTCCAGTTGTTTCGATCCTTTAGCTAGTTTATAGAGTTGCTTAGTTTTTGAGACATCTTAAAAGATAAGGATATTAGCAAAAAGGTTAAAAAGAATTACTTAAAGATAATGGCAAAGCCTAGATTGAGTTCTGTAACTTGAGCCCGGATAATGTACAGCTGTGCCATAATCTTTCTCTCAGTAGAATTAGATACTTCTGAAACAAGTGAGGTAATAGCAGCAGCAGCAGCAGCAGCAGCAGCAGCAGCAGCAGCAGCAGCAGCAGCAGCAGAGTCTTCGTTTTGAACAGGGCATTGTAAGGAGATTATGCCTTTGCAGTGGCAGTCTTCGACTTCTGTTTGGCCACCCACCGTCCACTGTATGACTGAACAGGTTTTGCTTGTGGTAGTTCTGACCACAAACTACTTTGTGCAGTTGAAACTGGGTATATTATTAATGAGAGTAGTTGTGAATAGTAGTTTAAAATAATCTTCCCTCCCCGTACGTACTCTTGAATCTTCACACATGCTAAGCAGCACTTACCACCAAGTGGTCCTCAGCCCTGTTTGTAGCCTCACTGTGTGCTGATGACGATTTTGTACTAGAAGGAAAAGTTTTCAGATTTTCCATTTTGTTATTTCCTTGAACACATCACTAGTGTTGTCTTAATGTATGAGGTTTTTTTTCACAAGTATTTTCACAAGTATTGTTCCTGTTTTAGATTTATTGAAAAATACATTTATCCATGAATCTATGGAAGAGTTCTGCATAAGTTGTAATATCTTTAGGAAAATCATATGAAAGTAGTTTATAACATTAAAGCTTAATTCCTTTATTTTTTAAGGTAAATATTATTAGAGTTCTAACTTTATTCTTGAATTTCAGAGAAATGTATTTTATACTTATGTTGGTAGATTATTTCTTAAATTATATTTGTTTCATGTGTGTGTGTGTTGGGGCAGCATGAGTAGAGGTCAGAGCAACTTAAGGGCTTAGATTTCTCCTTCTACCATGTTGGTTCTGGGGATTGAACTCAGGTCCTCGGGTGTGGTGGTAAGTGTCTTTACTGGCTGAACCATGTTGCCACTTCTTGGTAGACTATTGCTTTTATCACTTTGCTGGTTGAACTTACAAAGAAATGATCATTGCTTGATTATCTTAGATAATGGCTGTCACATGTGCATTGAATTTTTGAGGAAGCCATAAAAATCACTGACTGAAATACTATATTCTCATATCTTATTCTTACTTTTAGAAATTTATTAAATATACCAATTTAGGCTTCTAACCTTTACTCATAGAAGTTTAAGGTTGATATTTTCCAGTTTTAAAGATTTTATTTTCTTTTTCACAGAAAGAACTATCTGGCCACAAAAATATTGTTGGTTATTTGGACTGTGCTGTCAATTCAATTAGTGATAATGTATGGGAAGTGCTTATCTTAATGGAATATTGTCGAGGTAAGCATCTGTCTTCATTTGTAGCATACTAAAAAGAACTCCCCTTTTCATGGGGCATGAGGTACAAGGTTTCTCCCAAGGCAGCTACTGCCTTGTTTTAATGCTCTATTGCAGATTCAGCTTTAATGAGTTAATTATAGATGCTGTTAAAACTTATTTAAGAACTAATCATAATTTATAGTTATGACAGGAGCCTGCAAATGGAGAATTAAAGTGATAATTGGGTTCAAAATAAGAAACCTAAGCAAGTGAAGTTAAATTTCTTGTGTAATTCTTTTGTAATCCAATCAAGAATTAGTGTTATAGGATGTATTTTATAATTTTATAAGCATTCTAAATGGATCACATTTAGGCAGCACATGCTAGTTTTCTTAGTGTGAATATCTAGGTGTTATGCAGATATGATATTTTCGATTAGATTATATTTATTTATGTGCATATGTGTGCTTGAGTTTGTGAGTGAGGGCACACACAAACAATAGTGTGCAAGTGTGGGTCACAGGATCATTTAGGAGAGTTGCTCTCTTCTTCCATCTCATGGGTCCTGGGGATCAAACTTAAGGCTTTAGGCTTGGTAGCAAGTGTCTTTTACCCCCTCAGCCGTATTGCTTACCCAGTGTCATATTTTGAAATGGTGTCTCAGTTGGATCTAGAGCTCATCGTGTAGGCTAGGCTTGCTGGCAGTGAGCCCTAAGGACCTGCCTGTTTGTGCCACACCTACGTTTTTACGCGTGCTGCAGGGATCTAGCTGAGGTCCTTACACTTGGATGGAAGCACATTACCCACTGAGTTGTCTCCTCAGTCACCACCTAGTTTTCTCTTTTTGAGACAGGATTTCATATAGCCCAGGCTGCCCTTCAACACTTTGTAAAAGTGATCTATTTATTTTTATTTCATGTGCATTAATGTTTAGTCTGTGTATATTTGTGTGAGGGTGTTGAATTTTCTGGAGCTGAAGTTACGGTTGTGAGCTGTCATGTGTGCGTGCTGAGAATTTAACCTGGGTCCTTTGGAAAAGCAGCCAGGGCTCCTAACCACTGATCTGTCTTAACAGCCCCATATAGAACCTGCATTTTAAAACATAATCTTTATGTTTTTTAATTCATTTGTGCCAGAAAATAGGAAACAACATTTATTTAGATCTAACATGCTATTTAAAATAAAGGCTTACTTACACTGCATGCCTTAATAGTAATAACAGATTAAAACTCTCCCTGACTTCTCAACTTCTTATTGTGTGAGGAGGAGGGCACTTAGTCCGTTTCCTACATAGTGTCACTTTTTTTTTTTAAAAGAAATATTTATCTGATGTTTGAATCAGCAAGGTTTGTTTTACAGGGATTTTTAAATCAAAAAAAGTGATTTATGTAGGGGCCAGAGAGTGGTTAACAGCACTAATTGTATTTGCAGAGGACCCAGCACCTATGTGGTAGCTCACAACTACCTGTAACTCCAGTTTCGGGGCTCTAACACTCTCTTGGGGCCTTCATAGGCACCAGGTACACATGTGGTGCACATATATACCTGAAGTCAAAACAGTCATAAAATAAAAATAAATCTTTTAAAAAAAAAAAAAGAAGAAAGAAAGTAATTTATGTGTGTGGCATGGTGGCACATGTCTTTCATCCTCGCACTAGGGAGGCAGAGGCAGGTGAATCACAGTGAGTTTGAGGCCAGCCTGGTCTATATAGAGTCCTAGGCCAGGCAGTGCAACATACACTCTTTCACCTAACCCAACCCAACCCCCAAACCAAAAACACCAAACCGAAAACCACAGGAACTCGAGTAGGAAAACAACAAAAGTCCGAGAGTTCTGTTAAGCTGTGGGCTGACCGAGGACCCTCTTGACCCCTTTCTCCCGAGACTCAGCCACCTGAAGATACACGAGATGCTGCTACTCAGGTTCTCCCACGGGTTCATGTGTTGCTTTGTAAATGGGAGCTGGTATTCTTGGTGGGCATGGGGAAGCGTGAAAGAAGGAACTCGGGAAGCTAGGGTAGCACGGATCCTGGTAGGAGCAGTCTCCATAAGAAAACTTGCCAGTGCGCTTTCTGGTTTTGTGTCACTGCCTCAAGGCAAGATCGGGTTTAGCCCCAGTGTTGTACATGCTTTGCTTTTGAACTAAGTCAGTGTTTTTTTTAGTATTTTGTTTATTATTGAGAGGTGACAGGTAGTAGTGTGTAATTACATTTTCTTGGAATTTTTACTTGCCTAATTTCCTAAGGTATATTATTAATTTAGCCCATCTTCCTCAGTAGAAATTCAAGTCTTTATGTGGGAAACTTAAACATAATATTTATGTGAGTTTCATTTTTTTCCCTTTATCAGAAACACTCTTTGGAGAGACTTCTATTCACCTGTTTAATTTTAAACAGAATTTAGCTATTACTTGGGCGTTCTTTATTTCCTTCTATCTTGGGCTCCCACTTCTAGTCCCGCTCCCTCTCCTTAGGTGTTGGGGATTGAGCTCGGGCCTCTGCATACCTCTGAGCTACATCTCCAAGGACTAAGTTAATTTTTCCTTAACTTTTGAGAATAAATTTGTGGGTGGAGACATTTTTGAGATCTTGAGTTGGTAAGCATGTCTTGATTTTCTCTTTTAAGTACTGACCAGCTTCGATACGGCTTAGCTTCTGAGGTCAAAGGGGTGTGTGTGTCGGGGCATAGACTAATAGGTCTTTATTCTGTGCTACGTTGGACTGTTAATCTGGTTAGTAAACACAAGCAACACTGATGCAGAATGATGATGGCATGGTTCCATTTTTCTGTCTTGTAGTGTGATGGTTAAATTTTTTGTGTGACTCATTTTCTGCATAGACCCTAACAGGCAGCTACCCATTTTTCTCTGTTGTTTTGAAATCTTATGGTATGTATACTTAATATAGTCCTTTTGTAGGACACCCAACCTTTTCTCTTGTATGCTCGTGGTTTGGTTTAAAATGAATGCTTGTCTTCATGTGGTAATTGGTTGTCTGATTATCTTTTCATTTTTTTCCTTTTAATTTCTGCTTTTGTTGGAAGCTTCCTTAAGTGTATATTTTAAGTTTTCGATAGAATTTTGTACTTTTGCTGTATTATTATTATTAGTTTTTGCTATATTATTTTTAGTAATTCTTTTTTATTTTCCCATATATTTTTACTATGTTGCTCTTGCTTTAAGTGAAAATCTTTTTAATTAACAAAATTATTTACTATATTTCTTCCTTTATTCTAGTTTTCCCAGATTCTTCCGCTTTGTTGCTCTGTTCTCTCTTGTCTGGGAAGTTTCTGTATCACAGTTCACAGTGTGCCGTCTGGATTGGCAATTTTATCTTAAGAGGATGAATCCGAGGCCTGAGTGGAGTCCCTTTTTTCATGTGAACCAAATAGATACAGTCTTTTTCTCCCATGACAGAGAAATGCTTTGGAGGAGCAGAGAATGGGAGAATGACTTCTCTCCCCTTCCTACTGCTATGGAGGTCATTTGTGTCATATACGCAGTTCAAGCACACTGGTTGTATAGGGATAAGACTCAGTGGAAAATAGCCCGTGGTATGTAGCCTGTACATGACTCACTCCGTGCTTCTCTGTTCTCAGTGCTACAGCCATCTTCTGTGCTGTGCAAATTGCCTTTTGTTTATACATTAATGTTTTGGTACTACTTAACCAAACCAAACTGGCTAGTTTACACTCAAAAGCAATGGTTCTCAACCTGTGAGTTGTGACCCTTTGGGTGTTGAATGACCCTTTCACAGGGGTCACATATCAGATATCCTGCATATCAGAGATTTACATAATAATTTGTAATAGCAAAGTTACAGTTATGAAGTAGCAACGAAAATAATTTTGTGATAGGGGGTCACCACTACATGGGGACCTGTATTAAAGGGTCACAGCATTAGGTTGAAAACCACTGACTTAAAGAGATAATGTGTTTCTTCAGTCTTCAGTATGGTTCAGTCTTCTTCAGGACATCAGTATGGTTACTTGACTATATTTTTATTGTTTTATGAATAACTTATAAATAAATTATGACAGTGTGTGACTTTCTAAGTTTGTTTTAGAAAATGCTTTCTATTAGTTCCTTTAAATTGTATCTGCACTAGCTTTTGCTTAATAACAAAACACTTGAGAATTTGATAGCATAAAGCAGCCCTTGCTTATTATTGCTTGTGCATGGTTGGCATTTGTGGGCGGAGACTGCCAGGGTGGCAGTGCTGGTTTTGTCAGAGCTTGATCACTTGTCTCTTTGGTAGCTGTGACTACTTGGGTTAGTTTTACTCCATATCTTTCATGGGCTTGTTGGCTCTGGTAGCCTCTCCTTGGGGTGGTTTTTCTTGGAGATAGAAGGAGCAGATGCCTGCGAAAGCACCTAAGCGCTCTCCCTCTCTTTCCAGTGAAGCTCCTTGTAGTGACAACTTTGGAGTTTTGGTTTCTTAAAACAACACAGAAATATTATAAAAATAGGTTTTGTTTTAATCCCAGGTGTGGGGATATGAGGCTGCTTCAAAGCAGCTGACTGATTGGCCTCGTGCTCTAGCAGAGGTGTGATTTTTGCCAGCTGCACATAGTTTCTGTGGTTGTGTGACATTTGGATGGGGACTTCTCAGAGGGTATATAAAATGCTAGGGCCCTGTGAGGTGGTGCTGGGGATGCAGGGAGGGCTGTTGCTTGTTGTTGGTTGTGGTTTGTTATGTAGTCATGTGACAGAGAGGAAACAACAAAAATAATTTAGATATCTTGATGGTGAAGATCAGATTCGCCCCAAGGAACTCCATGCTCCTAATCAGCAGGAAGTAGTCTAATGATAACGTCACCCCCTTTCTGACCCCTGACTTAATTCAGGGCTCTTTTTTTTTTCCCCTCTATCTTTTTTTCTGTCATATCTAGTGTTAGGGGTTGAAAGGGTGGAAGAAAGAAGAGCCCACAAAGTAGCAAGTGCTGGCTACACCTTCTTACTTGGGTGTAAATGTGTGTGTGTGTAAGAGAGGGGTGGGGTGACAGGACAGATCACTCAACTGGGACATGTTCTGAAAGCTTTGATAGTTATGAGACTCTGCATTAACTACTGCCATTGAAAGAAAAGAAGCTTCTCTGACCAAAATTGAGATGAGCACTATCTGTGGGTATAAACATAAATGTTTAGAGAGCAGTTTAATAACATGTCCACTTAGTAGCACGCAGGGGTAGCACCCTCCACAGTCTGTGTGATCTCTCCAGCCATGGACCTTTGACTAGGTTTATAGTTCCAAGAACATGGTCGTTGTGGCAGCACATGCTGGCTGGATATCTGAAGAGGATGAGGTGAGGAGGATCATAAGTTTGAGTTCAGTCTGGCAGTAATAGCCATAAATTCCCTCCTGCGGAACAGGCCTCAGATCTAACCAGAAAAGAAAAGAGTTTGTTACTGTGTCACAGTCATGCCGCTGTTGCACCAGGTGACAGAGCTTGTCTGGCAGGTCAGTAGCATATGTGGTCTACAGCTGGGTAAGAGTACTGATTCTTTTCTTTCATAAAGTAAAGTTACTGGTTTAACTCATTAGATCGCTTCATCCTATAATCAAGGTGATATTTAAAATGTCAGATCAACAGTTCTCTTTTGCTTTTAAGCTAAAAATACGAAATGTAGCTATCAGTGTCTGACTTATATCAGTCACATCGTTTTTCTGTACTTCCTTGGCAATATCAGCACTAGCCCTTTAAAAGTTATTTGTTATTAACTTCCTTCCTAAATAGGATATGTTTGTACACAAAACTCATTATTACCCACATGTTCTCCGAAATCTTAACCCTGCCATTTTGTAATTATTCTTCTGTTTTAACATGAATGTCACTTAGATAAGCCTAAATTGATATGTTCTTCTCTCATCCCATCTTATCCCCAAACTAAATTCAGGTTTTCTATGCAAGTTCTCTATATTCTTACTATGTAATGTTAGAAATGATAGTCATATCTTTTTGTCCTTATTTTTTACCTTGAAACACTATATATTATATTTCTGTGACAGTAGAAACCTTATTTTTGTTCATCACACTTCACCCGATATAAAGCAGTGTTGAATGACGTTTGCTTCAAGTAGATACATCATTAACCATAGAAAAACTTCCATTTATGAAGTGGCTAAATGTTAAAACACTGGTAAATAGTATTAGCAAGAGACTGTCTTTTTTAGGGTTCTGATCTCAGGGATGTAAGATGTAGGTCTGTCACTGAATCAGTGTGGTATGTGTAAGAATCTTCGGGAGAGTTGGGAGAATCATGGCTAGGCTGGAAAGGGTTTCCAGGTATGGTCTTTCTGGTGGACTTTATTCAGAGTGTGTCCTCAGAGCTGCTTCTTGTTTAGCTGGGCAGGTAGTGAATCAGATGAATAAGAAGCTGCAGACAGGCTTCACCGAGTCAGAGGTCCTACAGATCTTCTGTGATGCCTGCGAAGCTGTCGCAAGGTTGCATCAATGTAAGACTCCGATAATCCACCGGGATCTGAAGGTAAGAACTGGGGACACTGTGTTCTACACCTAGAATTTAAAATGCTTTTTCTTTCTCTCCTTGCTTCTGCCCCCTACCAAAGATCCTGTATCATTTGCTTATGTGTTATGCCTAGTGTTTGTTTTCTGACCTTTCTCACTAGACTACGAGGTTCGCTAGGCTTTTGGTGTTGGCTTTTTTCTTTGTGTGTGTGTGTGTGTGTGTGTGTGTGTGTGTGTGTGTGAGATATGTGCATGCTCTTGAACAGTGCAGGGCACATAGCAGAGGCTAACTAATGGTTCAGTAAATAAAGAAGGGAGTGACTATTTTGACTGATTAAATATAATTTTACATCTTATGATAAACAAAATAAAGTGTCATTTAGAATATAAGTTATTGATAATCATGAAAGCTAAAATAAACTAATAAAGTTAGCATTTTAGTAATGTAAATAAGTATAGGAAAAAAGACATTGCCAAAATAATAATAATTTATTTGGTCCTTAACACATTCCAGACTGTGTTCTGAGTTTTAACCTGTCTTTTAATAACTGTTTCCTGAAGTAACTATTGTCTCCTCTGTTTTCTAGGGAAGATAACCAGAGCAGGGAGTGGTTAAACAAATTGTCCAGTTATGTACACACTAGTAAGCAGCAGATGGAGCTCTCTCTGTACCCAGATTAGAGTATTCAAGACATCGAAGTACTCACATTTTATTTTAGCTGTTTTAACTCCGATTTCCAAGTTAAAGTATAATTTTAAATTTGTATTTTTCACTATAGGGTTTTCAAATAAAAATGGTGCTGTAGGCTGAGCATCTTGAATCAGGAAATCTGCATTTGAAAATGCCTTCTTACATTTCTTGAGATTTGATATGGTGGAGTCATGAGTGTAAAATTCTGCACCTGGCCACGTGCTTCAGATAGGATATTGTATAAAATTATTGTTAGACTTTATGTGTAAGGTGTATATAAAATGTGAGTGAATTTTAGTCTTATTCTTGAATCTTGCCACCAATATAAAAAATAATTCCAAACCAGCAACACATCTGGTTTCAAGCATTTTGCATGTGAATGCTCAACCAAAGAAGTTAACTAGAAGTCTATTTTAAATGTTTTCCATTGCTTCTTCTCTGAAGTCTTAGGGATGGAGAGTAATGGAGATACACTCAGAATTTTGACTGACACTTGTTGGCTCTCATGGAGGGCATCTAGGAGATTAGTGTTGAGCATTTTTACAAGCCCTTCTGGCCTCTGGCCTCTCTGCCTCCGGAGTCGTGGGGTCATGAGCACTGTGCCACCCCTGCTCCGCTTCATCTGCCTCTGTCTGTGTGTTTGTGTGCATGAATGTGTGTAGATACATGGGTGAGTGTGTACATATATGTGTACCAGGCACCTGACCCCAACAGGTTAAAAAGAAGACATCTTTTGTTTTGAAAATAGTAATCATTGATTTTCTTTTCTTAAGGTAGAAAATATTTTGCTAAATGATGCTGGAAATTATGTACTTTGTGACTTTGGCAGTGCCACTAATAAATTTCTTAATCCTCAAAAAGATGGAGTTAATGTCGTAGAAGAAGAAATTAAAAAGTAAGTTCTTATTTTTATTGCACTTTTGTCTCATAGGCATTTTGATTAACTTGAGACTATAGCTAGTTAGCTGCATTAATACAAATTTTACATTATTCCATTTGTAGATTGCTTCAAAATGAAAATGATTAATATGTGAATAAATAGTCTGAATAGACAGTTGATGAATACCATGCATGAATTTTTTTTTTGTGTGATAAGCAGATTAATAATGAAATGTGTGAAATAAGCTACAGTGGCTAATAGGGCCAATGAGGGAATTCTAAGTGATTTAGAAGATTTATTTTGCCACGAGTATGAATGTTTTGCCTGTGTGTATGTAAGTCCACTGCATGTGTATAGTACTGTGGAGGTCAGAAGAGGGCATTTGATCCCCTGGAACTGGAGTTATAGATGGTTGTCTACCACCAGTTGGTTCTGGGAACTGAACCCTGATCTTCTGCAAGAGCAAGGAATGTTCTTAACCACCGAGTCACCTCTCCATTTCCTTCAGTGACTTTTGAGTTTAGCATAGTCTTAGTCTTTTTTGCTATGGGACAGTGGGTGCTTTGAAAATGTAAATTGCTTGTAACATGTTAGCTGATGTTAAGAGTGTGTGTATTATATATACTGAAAACTATATGAAAAATGTAAGTACTAAGACTCTATGGAGTCACTGTTGCTTTCAGGGTTATATTGCAAAGCTTTCTGGAAAAATATCACATATACTTTGTGCTTCTTCATCCTGTATTTTCTGTGGTTGTTAGAGTATTTGTAAGAACCTAACTCTTCTGTTGTTTTAGTTTTAGAAATTAGAACAAACTGTCTTAGAGCAGTTTCTGAAATGACACAGGGACAGCAATCTGTCAGAATAGGGCCTGCTCTTCAGTGTCCTTTCATCACAGTCTCAGTTAGGATGAGGAGCTGTTCAGAGAGCCGGTGTCTGACCCACTTGTATAGTGCAGTTACCTAGACCATATATAATAGTAGCATATAGCATAGACTGTGCATTTCTACTAAGAAAACAGTGTTGAAAAAGACTGTCTTGGATTCTGTGAACGTAAATGCCCTGGAGATCACAAAAGTGGAAGCATTGTCTGCTGGCCTCTTGGGATCCATGTTATTAAAACATGGCTGCTTCAAATGTCAGGTGTCTCTCATCTGCTAGGTGTTTAATTTGTTGCATTGTGGGATATAAGCAAGGCTCAGTTTAGTTTTTATGATGATTGGAATATGGTGAGGTAAGCTCATATCACATTTAAGAGTTGATGGTCTAACCCTGAGATGACAAGTGCTCATTCAGGGCGAACTCTGTTTCTGGTGCTGAGATATAAGGATAACAGTTCTGTGATCATGTAGTTTATATTCTGGTTCCTCTGCACGAGTACCTTCAGACTGTCTCACCAGTGAGTGTAATTTGGGAGAAGATGTTAGGATGTTGTGATTTAAGATTCTTCTTGTAAGATAAAGTGTATAAACACTAAAAAAGAATTTTGCTGTGATAGAGGTTGTCCATTCATACTCCTATAATTTCTACTATGAGATTTGAGCACTATTTGATTAAATATTTCTGTTCCTAAACTAGATTTTTTTTAAAATTAGTGGAAATTGATTTATAGTGTATTTTAATTCCAAAGAACTTAGGTTGGTGTTGATGTTAGAAGTACAGAATGTGTATCATTGAATTACAGTAACGAAAATTATAAAAACTTAAAACATTTACTACTCTGTGCAGCGCTCATATCTATTAACCAAACTCCTTAGAGTAAAAGAGATAAAGTAAAATTTTGAGAGTGTAGTTTTACTTTTAGTACATGGAAATATTTTGATAAAGAGGCTATTGTAGTTTAAGTGAATTATTTCATTTAAATCAACAGAAATTATTTCCAGTAGGTTCTCATTTATGCTTTTATTAATAAAGAGAATTCAGCTTTTATATAAATACTGTTATAGTTGCTAAATGAAAATTGCTATAGATACTTGGTTGCATTTAATTCTTGATAGACTTTTAGCACAGTATTATTTCTATGTTTCTGCATCCAGAAGCCTTTTATGTTATATCTGGTAGAGAAGCTTCTCTTACCTTGTCTTTTTGTTTTTGACTGTGTCTCCTTTGTTTAATTCACGTTGCTAGATACACGACTCTGTCATACAGAGCCCCGGAAATGATCAACCTTTATGGAGGGAAACCCATTACCACCAAGGCTGACATCTGGGTAAGACTCAAAGGCTGAACCTCATTGTAACCGATTGAGTGAATCGAGATGTGCCTCCTTCGCTCTCGCCTCCCCAGAGGCATCCCTTCTGTGCAGAAAGGAGCTTCTTACTCGGGAGAATGCGGGGGTTTAATCTCCTAAGTCAGGGGACGGGCTGCCCACATTGAAGAAGGGTGCATAGGTATGTAATGTAGCTACCAACACAGTCACTTTTAGGACTTGGATTATAGGTGAATATTCACCTTTTTAGTTTTGAATTTCAGCTGGTGGTGATATAGAAAATCTGGATGTAACTGTTAAGCAATTACAGCATAACTTTTTGGAATACTTCATGATCTTTTTAAAATGGAAGCTAACACAAGTAACTTTTTTCTAACTCTAAACCTTATAATAATAATATAATCATTAACTATTCCTTATTTAGTATATATTTATCTGGATTCAATTTTATACCAGTAAATAGTGTTAATTTATAGAAAAACTTTTAGAATCTCACGTTTCTTTCAAACTTGTAAGTAGGAAACATTTTCCATTGTATTTAATAGCCTAAGAAACTATCTTCAAATCCAAATGCATTAAACAGTCACTGGTAGCTGCATTTGCATGAGCATATTGTCAAGAGAAGAATACAATTTTTGAAATCTAGAACTTACGAAAAAATTAGATAGTTTTGATTTTTCAATTGGAAAATTACGTATTGTGTATAAGGCCACATATCATGTGAGGGGAGGTCAGAGAACAACTTTTAGAGGTTGATTTCCCTTGACAACATGTGGGGCGCAGAGTCCCACTCAGGACTCCAGGCAGTGAGGGCCTGCCTGCCCGAGTTACCTTGCCAGCTCCACACGTGTAATGTGTGCAAGCCAGCAACTGGCTCCTTGCTGCTTCCCCTAGCCTGTTCCCTCCGGCTTGGGAAGACAGAAAACCCCAGAGACAAACAGTTTTGCCAGGCAGTCAGGTCTTTGGAATCTTCTCACCTGCTTATTGTAACTCACTCACTCACTCACTCTTTCTTTCTTTCTTTCTTTCTTTCTTTCTTTCTTTCTTTCTTTCTTCTCTCTCTCTCTCTCTCTCTCTCTCTCTCTCTCTCTCTCTCTCGTCAGTGATTCTTAAGGTAGTTGAGTTTGAAACTATGTAAGATTAAACCAAATTGGAAGTAAATTTGTTTTACTTATTTTGATATTATGCCAGTCTCTATGATTCAAATTAAATTTCCCATCTTTGGCATTAGCATTGGGTTGATTTGATAACTTACAGAAAAGTTGATGATTATGTGTAATATAGGAAGCAAAGTGAGTTGGATCTTTATAAAGCAAAATGATTACAAGAAATGATTGTAGAGATCTTTTCTGGCCTAATTTTGTGATTGCTTTCAGTTCCATACTACCTGCAATAGTTCAGCAACACAGAAGCTGCACAAGTCAGCTTCGTTACTGCTTTGAAACCAATGGGTGTTCAATTTTTTTCTTGAAGCACACAAATGCTATCTAATATCTTAATGCAGAGGATCTTTCTCATTTGTCACCTCTAAGATAAGATTTAGTAAATGTATAAATAGTTACTCCAAAGATTTAAAAAAAAATCAATGTAGTGTCTGTTTCCATGTCCATAACGACTGTCTTATGCTTGTCACACTTAGCACAGATGGAACAGAGAAACACTACAGTTTAGGTGTGAGTCCGTTCAGTTTGGTCAAGAATTGTATTTGCTGGTTCTGTTTCAAGAAAATACACCAATGAAAAGAATTACAGTGTTCAGGTGAAGTAGTTACAAAACATTTTTTATTTTGGCACAACAGTTTTTTTCCCTTGAGAGTTTCCCTTGTACGTTATTTTTACCCAGACTTCTAGGATGCTGAGTAGAAATCCTACATTAACTTTTGTGAAGAGAATTTGACATGCTGATGGCCTTCAAAACCAGCTGACTTGATCCCTCGTGTTTCTACAAAATTATCATTGACTCAGTGACTAAAGATGAGAATACTGTGGTGTGAAACAAGACAACTTACTGTGGTTATATAGTGCAATGCAACATATTTCACCCTTTTTTCTTCCACCATTGTTTTTTTGGGGGAAGGGTCATGTACTAGGAAGCACTGTACTCCTGAACTACGTCCTCAGTCTCCTTTTAAGTGAGCTGGCATTGCCAGATTATGTGTGGACTCCCATATTTAATCTAAACCAAGGAAAATGACAAAGATTTGATTGACAGGATAAACTGGCTGAAATGCAGGTCATATTTGTTTTGAAGGTCATCTGGATGGTAGAAAGATGTCATTTAATGCGAATTTTACGGCGTCAATAGTATTTTTACAGCAGTTGAATGGGAGTCTCATGTTCAGTTTGTTATATTATCTTCCTCATAGAAAAGCAGCCATCATTACCTTTTTAACCATATCAATTGGGTATTTCTAGGTAGTGTCTTTACCATTTCAGCAATCATATAATAACCTATAGGATTTTCAAGTAATTGTATTGAAATTATAGACCTTGGAAATTTCTTCACTACAAGAATGTTATAGTTGGAATATTCTTTTAAAATTAATATTGTACTTAAAGCTTTCTGTGTATTATAGTCTTCGTAGACATTATAAAAACACTTGTTAGTTATGGATGGTGAAGTGGATATATGGGGAAAATGTAACAGCAAAGAGCTTATTGGCTAATTAGCCAGCATCAGCCGTAATGCAGATGTGCTGCCTACTCACTGCTGGATAATTTATTTAGAGTTGGAAGTGCCCCTTACCCTTGTAGCTTGAAGTGCTATCTTTTGACAAAGAGATAATTTTGTAAACCAAAATATATAAAATATATATTCTTTTCCTCTTTAAAAAATGTGTCGCAGGTTTGAACTGTGGCAGATTAGCTGGAAATGTCCTATGCTACTTTTCTAGAGAAAAATTGTACTTGAGAATGTTACCTTCATGTCAGTAAAGTGATGTATTGATGCAATGAGGTTTGTTTATAGAAAGTCATGCAAAATAAGCAGAGAGAGCATTTTTCTTTTGATGCTACAGATTAGCACAATGTACAGAAAATATTACAGGACCATATACGGACACATAATTAACTTTTAAAAAATGTTTATTTTATGTATATGAGTGCTTTACTGCATGTACACCTGCATGCCAGAAGGCATCAGATCTCATTATAGATGGTTGTGAGCCACCATGTGGGTGCTGGGAATTGAACTCAGGACCTTTGGAAGAGCAGATAGTGCTCTCAACTGTTGAGCCACATCTCTAGCCCCATAATTAACTTTTAAAAAAATGTTTTTATTTTTATTTATGTACATTTGTGTTTGTATGCAGTGTGTGTGCTGGTGCCTGTGGAGGTCAGAGGAGGCCCCAGACCTCCTGGAGCAGCTGCAGTCCTAGGCGGGGGTTAGCTCCTGGCCTGGCTGCTGGGAACTGAACTCGGGTCCTCTGCAAGAGCAGCACATGTTAATTGTTGGGCTCTTTCTCCAGTCCCAAAGAGTTAATTTTTTCACTGTGCTTAGCTTATATTTTTGCCTTTGTGTATGTGTGGAGGCTGAAGAGCAATTTCAAGTTGTCTCTTCCCTTTCTACCACGTGAGTCCTGGACTCGCTGGCATTTACCTTCACGCATCTTGCTGATCAATGAATTAATATTTATGTTATGAAATAATAGCCAGTGTTGGTTGTCTTAACTTTGATCGACAGCCTACTCAAATTGTGAATCTTAGGACCTAAAACATGATGTATAGTGAGTTTCAAGAAAAATTGTTAAAAATAGCCTCATGTTTCCTTTAATTGGGGTTAGTACTCCTGTGATAGATACCATGACCAAAAAGCAACTAGCGGAGGAAACGGTCTGTTTCTGTTTACCGCTTACATCTCCATCACCAAGGGAAGCCAGAGCAGGAACCTGGAAGCAGGAATTAAACAGAGACCACTGGGGGACAGGGGAGGAATGCTGCTTACTGGCTCTCTACCCAGGGCTTGCTCAGCTGCTTTCTTATGTCACTTAGGACCTACACACATCAATCACCAATTATGAAGCTGCCTCCGTAAACTGCCTGTAGGCATCTGACGGAGACATCTTCTCGGATGTATCTGTGTCACAGTGGCAGTGTTTATGAGGACAGTACCAAGTGGATATTATTTTCTCCACAAGGAATCAGCCAGGTTTGATTTTAGTTACCCGTGATACAGGGCAGCTTACCTAAATGATCACAGATGCAACAGAGGAACATTGAACTGAAGGCTTTCTAAAACATTAACTATGTTAACTTAAGTAATAATTTGATCTAAAATAGGAGCATTTGGGTTGTTTGTTTTAAATAGCGTGTTTAGCTTTTGGTTTTCTTGCTATTGGTGCTGAGGCCTTGCATGTTTAAGCAAGTACTCTACCAGTTAGCTCCATTTCCAGCCTTGGTCTGGACTACTCTATGTTCTGTGGTTGGTTGCTAAGCCCTGATGGTGTTCCTCTGTCATTTTTTTTTTTACAGGCCCTGGGATGTTTACTATATAAACTTTGTTTCTTCACGCTTCCTTTTGGTGAGAGTCAGGTTGCTATCTGTGATGGCAGCTTCACCATCCCAGACACTTCTCGCTACTCTCAGAACATACATTGTTTGATTCGTAAGTACTTGGGAAGGTATATTAAATGTTTTTATTAAGACACAGGACTTTAGAGCCTACTATTTATATTCTTTCTTAAATCTAGACTTTTTAATTTCGTAAACTATAGTAAAAATATTTTAAAATGGTTATATTGCCTCTGTAGAGCAGAAAGCAATCTAATTACCAATGAATACAAGGATATTTTTAACTTCCTAGATAAAATTTAGTAACACATGGCAGCAATTACATAATTAAGGCAATCAGAATTACCTGGGACACTTTTGACAGCATTTAATTGTTCAGTTTTTGTATCTTTGAAGCCAAATTCATTGTAGTTAATAAAAAACTAGATTTCCTTCCAGCCTTTTTAAAGGCCTTTGCTTCCTTTTAAAAAGATACTGTAATTTAAGGTTTTGTACATGTACATTGTAAAACTTCACAAAAGATCTTTGAGTGGAGGGGGCAGCCCTTAGCTAAGTTAGGTCGCTGCAGGGTTGAACCAGCTACTCAGCTTGACTACAGTGTCTTCAGCATTTCAGGTTTGTTTTCTGCATTTTCAGCACTCTTCTAGCCTCTGTGGCACAGAACAGAGTATTGATAAAGATAGCATTTAAACTTAGTGAAGCGAATACATGGAAAGAGATAAATTTTGTAGCTGTTTGTGAACAAAGATAGAACAGTCTTTATTTGTCTATTAAAACTTCACATAAATAAAATACTTAAATGTAAAAATAAAATATACACTGAAAAAAATAGGCATGAATTTAATCACAAGTCGAGAATGTAGGAAATTTAGGCAATCAACCCTACTATAAAAGATAACCCAGTGATGAGTAACTTTACGTTTTAAGTCTGCCCACATGGCTTAGGTGTTGCAGCAAATACCTGTAATTCACCGGGAAGGCAGGTGCAGAAGAGTGCAGTGAAGAGGTCCAGGTCCAGCCAAGGGGCTGGGGGGAGATTGCTTAGTGGTAGAATGCTTGCCCAACAGCACACGGCTCTGGGTTCTTTGGTCAGCACTAGCACTGCTCCCACCAATCCTCCTAAGTCAGCAACCGGCATAAATGATCAACTGAAAGTAATACTGGATATGTGTTTGAGAAGTGTCCGACTTTCTTAATGTATGGGCCCTGTGTAAATCAAGGAGAAGGATTCCACAGTAACATATTGGTCATGTTGTTCAGGAGAAAAAGGGACATATATGATCTAGTGTGACTTGCACACTTTTTTTTTTTAATTTTTATTCACTTTGTATCCCCCCTCTGGTTCCCTTCCTCCTCCTGTCCCAATCCCTCCCTTCCTCCACCCTCTGCATGCATGCCCCTCCCCAAGTCCACTGATATGGGAGGTCTTCTTTTCCTTCCTTCTGATCCTAGTCAATCAGATCTCATCAGGAGTGGCTGCATTGTCTTCTGTGGCCTGGTAATGCTGCTTTCCCCTCAGGGGGAGGTAATTAAAGAGCAGGCCAATCAGTTCATGTCGGAGACAGTCCCTGTTCCTATTACTATGGAATCCACTTAGATATTGAACTGCCATGGGCTACATCTGTGCAGGGGTCATAAGTTATTTCCATGCATAGTCCTTGGTTGGAGTATTAAAGCACAGAATTTCTGTGATACAGATTTACTCACAGATACTGGAAATTGAAGAATTATATCATCTTGACATACAGAGTACCTTGTGTCCTACAGAATGCCTTTTCTAGGCAAGGGCAACCAGAATAATGGGGTGGGGAAAAGAAACCGCTAAAGTTTGGCTGCCATTCTGCTTGTGTGGATGCTTAATTATGAGAGTTGGTGTGCTTAAGTCGGTGTGCTTGTGTGCTGCGTTCTTGCATGACTTATCCTCGAGCCCTTAGGAGGAGTGAGGCGGCAATGCAGAAGCCAGACATACATACAGAAAAGCTGGGATCCAGTGGTCTGGGCTCTCTTGTGTTTACTGTATACACTTGAACAAAGGGAGGCTTGGCTAACCTCAGTAGGAGCAGTCTTCATGCCATAAACATGGGTCTAGGGGTGGTGAGAAAAAGCTACATAGACATTTCTGGACACACCATCAGTATTCACACTCTGCCCTGAGGAAGGCTTTGCCATCCCTCTGAGCCTCACCTGGGGACAGCTTTGCCACCTTCATGGGGCTGAGGTATTGAGGTCCTTGTGTGGGGACTTTAATGCTGCAGCTGGATTCAGAGTTGTGGGACATCAGCACTCGTGGATGTACTGGGATACATAGTTCTTCAGGACTCTACTTGCTCTCTACAGCGAGCTCCATCTCTGCTCTGTGCAGCTCTTCATATGCACTGGTACCTGTGTCATGGCGTGGGTCCTTGATGCCAATTTTCACTGTTAAGCACCTGCCAGCATTGTTTGTGTGGGCTTTCTGATCTGTGCCAGCCTCTAGTTAAGCTGGAGGTGCCGCACTGTCAGGGCAGTCTGTGTCATCATCGTAGGTACCATGAGTAGGTGTGTCCTTGCAATGACATTGCTCCGGATGTACTTTTTCGACAGGAGTGCTCTTTTAGTGTACTATTTTGTAGAATGATTTCTTTTTAATGAGCAGACATAAATCCATGTATATTTGAATAAACATTAAACTCTTAACCTTCTCAATCCTGTATAATGTTCTCAAAAAATTCAGAACAATAGAAGTATGAAATAATCCTATTAATTGTAATACTCAAAGATTAGAGCGTAGAATTTGGTTGCTATGTTCTCTGGATAATTGAGTTTTAATGTTTTACTGTGACATTTTTATAAATCATTGTAGCTGTTAACTTTTGTTGCTGAGTATAGCGTCTCAGTAATAATTGACTGTACAGTTTTACTAGGGATCTTGAAAAGTCTTAAAGCCTCTCAGAGTGTTCTTACTGCCCAATACTGTGTGGAGACTGGGCAGCTTATGTACTGAAATGTTATTTTATTCCCAAGTAGTGTTGAATTTCTCTGTGTTTATGTGTGGCCCCATATGTGTGTGGGAATGTGTTTGTATAGTGCTTGGTAAGCATAATACTGTTGATAATTTTAGGCCCAATTAGAGTTTAATTAATTGCTAGTTTGCTGTGTAGCATATGCTTCTTTATCTGACCATAATGTGAAGGTTTTAGTTTCTGGTATCAATTTGACTATGCCAAAAATGAAAAGGGTTGAATAAACTAAAACTTCAAGAAAATTTGGAATTATAAAACCCTTAAGTTTTAAAAATGGGAGCTAACGAGATTGCTCAGTGGGTGAAAGTATTTGCAAGCCAGTTAGGTGCTGCCAGAGTTCCCTGTGCAGATGACACCATGGAAGGCAAGAACTGACTCCCGAAAGTTGTCCTGACCTTCACATGTGCGTGCTCACATCCCCACAGACATGCAGATCAAGTTTTAACTCCCAGGAGTCTACCTCCTTGTCAAAAGCTTTATAGACCTTATTTTTAAAATGCTGTAATGAAGTGTAGATTTTGAAAAACCACAACATCCTTATTTACAATGTAATGCTAAAAACCAGTTTGAATTCTCTGAATTCTGTGTAAATCTTTCACATGTAGTCTTGTGTGCTTCTCATCGTCACATTTAGTTATCTGTGCTTGTAAAGTACAGTTAGAGTTCTACATTGCAAGTCCTTCATTCAGAAAACATGAGTGTTACATGTCTGTGCTCACGGATTTTGAATTTCATACTTTTTAGTGCTAAATTTTATTTATTCAACAATGCACATTTACACAGTTAATTGTAGTACTGTTTGCATCCATTTGATGTCACTCAGAACGTTTGAATTCATCAGCCATGAGTTAATAGCTATGAACAGTTTGCTAAAGCTGTGCAGTTTTGTGGTTATGTAGGTGTTTGGGTGTACTCTTGGTTATCAGTGAGTGATCCAGAAGAAAGAATTGTGACTGTGTTGCTGAGAAAGCTGCTTTTATTAGTCTTACTGTCTTTCCTGTAGACTTTTCTTCAAAGCAGCAGCATCGTCATTTCATTCCTCTTAAACACGCGATGCTGTTGCTGTGAGGGGGAGGGAATGCTTTCAGAATGAGAAGTGGAAACAGGGCTAGTCTTGTTTTGTCTATGATCTAACCCGTTCTCTTACATAGTTTTTTGGAAAAAATCCCTCAGACACTTTGATATATTTTTGAAAATAATCCAAACCTAAGATAGGATTTCCTTGAAGCTCCCGTTAGTGTTGGATTCCCCCAGGGCAGTTAGAGAGTGCCTGTCATTGACTTCTAGGGCACTTGTTTGTATTTTGATTTAGTCTTTCCCCAGAAAGCATGTCTCTTATAGAGCGTGTCCTTCAGTTCTCACGGACTAGGAGTTGCGAAGACAGTTTAGAAAGAAGCTATTTGGGAACTGAAGATGTCCTCTGTATTAGTCAAGTCTCAGCATTGAACTGGATTAAAGCATGTGTTAGATTAGATGACACTGTACGAAACCCAGGGAGTGCATTGAAACTATTTCAAGATTATGTACTATTGAAATTAAATTCTTAATGATTGGATTTTTATTTTCTTTTATTTTAGTGGCTAAAATGGAATAATTTTCAATTACAAACATCTAGAGATAAAAACATGACTCTTTTCTGCCTTTGGATTTTAGTAATGATTATAGTCACCTCCTATTATTTGGAGTTTAAAATCAAGTGAGGGGCTGGTGAGATGGCTCAGTGCAAATCATACTTGGTGTGAAGCCTAACCACCCGAGTTTGATCCCAGGAGCACATTTGTGTGTGGAAGGAGGGCTCTTACTACACACGTGCCTTGACACATTTTTTCACCATACACAAAAACACCAATACACAAATTAAAACAGCAGCAAGAAGTCAGAGAGATGGGCACAGAGGCTCATCAGGTAAGACTGCCAGCCTTAATGCAGAGTGAGAAGAATATTGAATCTGAACTTTCAAAACCCCAGATGTTCTAAAATGAGACTTTGAACATGGGTTAGATGTCATCGTTGAGAACCTCACACATAATATCATGACCAGGTATCAAATGCAGGTGTCATAATAGCACTCCATGAAAATCCCCTCAGGATATGTGTATAATGTTGATCTGAAGGCTGTGAAATGCTTCAGAGAGAATTAATTGCCTGACCTAGTAGAACATCCAGTTCTCTGCTTCCTCCCTTCCTCCACCTCTCCTCCTCCCCTTTCTGCTTGCGGCTTTTCAACTAATAAGAAACACAGGTATCACAAACCTGAGGTAAGGTTGTTTATTCTTTGAGGAAACTTAGTAAGTATTTCTTAGAGGAAGAAGTGTCTCTGAGGAAGCATATTCTTTTACTGTAGAGCTTTTTGCTCTGCAGAACTTTCTTGGCTGCACTGCATTTAGAAATTATGTCACTATCTCTTGGAGGACTGTGTCAGATGTGACCCATTGTCACTCCCTGCAATTCCTATAAGGGTGCTGGTCACGGAGGAAGCCATCTTTAAATTTCAAGGCAATTTTCTCTGCTTTTGTATCAGAAGAGCTGATTTTCTTCTTTGTTACTCTGTTACAGATGTTGTAATCCACACAACATGTTACTCTGTTGACAAATTTGGAGCCTACATTTACAATGAGATCATACCTAGTTTCTTTATTGTCTTGTCCTTTACCTTTTCATTACTCCTGATTTCTCATATTCTTGATAATACCTTACCCTTCCACTATAAATGTTTTTATTAGTTGCTTTTAGAATCACGTTTAAAAGACAAATGTACTATTAGAGTACAAAATATTTTTGCGTGTGAACTTGATAGGTTTCCTGTAATTTGATTGTCATTAAATAATCTGGGTAAATACTGTTAGGAGTAGGTCAAACTTCATTTTACTTTGTTAAATTAACTTTTGTACTGCTGCTTTTTAAGCATTTGATATTTTTAGTATTTATTTTAGGAGATAAACATACCTTGTAGGTGTCTCAGATATTTTCTGTTGTGAGGATTGAATGAGATGTTTTTAGTTACTTAGTCTACTAGTGGTACTAAAACTATAAGGAATAAACTTTTTATATATTACATGGATAATTTTTGTACTTTTAAATCAAACTCATAATTTTCTGGTCCATGCTAACTTTTTTCTTGGTGTCACTTTTTCATTCCTTGTTCAAGCACTAGGTTTAGAATGGAGTTTAGTCCGTTTTGACCTGTAGCTTTGTCTTGGTGCTGTTACTGTTTTACTAGTAAGCCTGAGAGTAACTAACGTAAATTTTAATTTCAAACACACTTAACATAATTTAAGCATTAGAAGTACTTTAAGGGCATTGCTGTAGAACTGGCATGGAACAATTAGTTTTTTTAGGTACATAATTGAATATAAATTTCAACTTTGTGAAGTTTGAAATATAAGCCACTCAAGAATAGATAAATGGTAGTTAATTGTCATTCTTGGTTAGAATATCTCAGGGACTTCATGCATTCTTGTAAGGTTGGTGTAAATGTGTTAATGTACATTTTTAAACTGCAGTAGTGCAGACTCCTGACTGAGATGATGAGAAGAATATTGAAACTAAGCTGTGGTCTATGTTGTATGTCAGAAAGGTGTGCGTTGTGAAATCTGTGGTACCCATCCTCTGCTGCTCGGCCAGGTTATTATGAGCAGACCTAGACTTTCTCAGTGATTAGGACAATTTTAAAATAAATGCATTTTAGGTAACAAAATTACCATAGAGGAAATGGTTTAGGGGACCCTCCACCTCCTCACTGTGACCCTACAGCTTTCTTGAATAATTAGTTATTCTCTAAGTTCACAGATTTTGTGTTGTTAATTCGCTTTTGGTTTTGTCACCTTTTCAAGAATATAATATATCTGCTTTCCATCCAGTGTCCAGCACAAAGATGTTCTGTGACTTTCCTCTGTAGCGGGCTCATGGTTAAGTTCATTTCTAGAAAAAGTTTCTGCCGTTACCTCTGAGCATTACCAGCGTCAGCTAGAAATCATGGATCTTAGATCAGACTGACTGCCCATCCTGTGATGTGCCTCTGTGCAGTGTTTGTCTTCAGTCAAACATCTCGACGTTTTGATCTGTTATTACAGGCTTCATGCTTGAACCAGACCCAGAGCGCAGACCTGACATATTTCAGGTATCCTACTTTGCATTCAAATTCGCCAAAAAGAATTGTCCAGTCTCCAACATCAATGTAAGTAGTTTTTCAAGTGTGTAAGTCTTTCAAATCCACTTTAGTTATGTGTGTGCATATTTTTCATGACAAGTTTCATGACAAGTGGTCTTGATAGTGTGATGCAGGTTTTTTTTTTTTTTTAAACCAAGAGGTATGGTCAAACATTACTGAGAAAGACACTAAGAACAGTGTTAAATGAAAAAACTTGGAACTCTTTGGTGTGTAGATACATTGTAAAGGGAGAGACCTAACTTCAGTTATTTTTTTCCAGACAGGCTTTCTTTGTGTAGCTCTGATTTTTCTGGACTTGCTTTGTAGACCAGTCTGGCCTCGAACTCACAGAGATCCACCTGCCTCGACCTCCAAGTACTGGGGTTAAAGGCATGAGCCACCAATGCCAGCCTTTCAGTTATACCTTTTATCAGAAACTGATTTTATATGTTTATGTTGGCTAATCCTCTTGTCCTCCCGCTGTAAAATTAGGACAGTAATTATAATGATTATAGCTAATGTGTAGCCCAGTAGCCCAGTGTTGTGCCAACTACAGTGCTCATTTGGGGATGACTGATTTTACTCAAAGGCTTTCTTCTTCCTCTTCTTCCCCCTCCTCTTTCTTCTTTTTCCCTTTTCCTCCTAACCTCCCCCCCACCTTTTTTTTCTTTCAGACAGAGACTGTGTAAACATCTCTGGCTGTTTTGAAACTATGTAGACCAGGCTGGCCACCAAGTCACAGATCCTGCCTTTGCCTCTCAGAGTACTGGGATAAAGGTGTGTGCTGCTTTGCCTGGCTCAAAGGCTTTGACTTCTGGTCACTGCCTACACACTATGTTGAACTATACACACATTTCTGCTAATTTTAATGAATGATCATCGATTTTCATCCATCCTGAACACTGTAGAGATTATTCTGGTCTGACTTGTTCTTCATATAACTTGACTCACCTTCGTAGACAAAGGAAGATCTGTGGTACCTTTTCCTTTTTACAGCCCTCACTGTCTCATGTAGCAATTCTCTGTTGATGTTCTAAGGCTTTCGTTAGGAGCTTTGTGTGATGTTCACCTGGCTTCAGCTTTCTGTTCAGCTCCTGCTTACAGTGCCCAGCCTGGGTAAAGAGATGCACAATCTTCTGTTTCCATTTTCTAGACTTTACCATGTCATCTTAATTGTCTGTACTATTTAGAAACAAAGTGATTGTTATCCTGGTTATTTTCTGAAGTATAAAATATTGTTGATTTACAAACAAGTTATAATCTTTTTCTTTTTACACAAGATTTACCCAAAAGAATTGTGTATACAATGATGCTATCTATGATCATCTTCTAAAGATTTCTGTGAAACATCAGTATTAAGATGACATCTGTGTAAAGTGATATTTGCAAATTAAATCTGGGGAGTGTAATTGAATAATAGAGTTAATAGTCCATCCATAGTATAAAAGTCACTACAACTCAAATTAAAAACTAAATGACAAAATGTTTTGTTTTTTTCCCCAAGAATTCTTCTCTTCCCTCCACTCTTCCTGAACCGATGACTGCTAGTGAAGCGGCTGCTAGGAAAAGCCAGATGAAAGCCAGGTGGGCCGCATGCGCCGATGCTGAAAGGAGCTTTGTGAAGGAGAACGCGACAGTTCTCGCTATAACTACAGCAAATCCTATTTGCTAAATTGTTATCTTCACTTACCCAACATGCTGTGCTGTTCAGACTATGATGCCGTAGCTTAGACAGTGACTGTAAAATAAAGGTCCAAAGGTACTGCACGCGGAGCTTGATGGCACTCGCCTCTGGACTGCTCACTCAGCACTGAAGATGAGAATGTTTAGCTGTTGGTGTTGTACTGGGCCCTCTCTGTGTGTGTCGTCATTGTTTTTATCACTGACTGCTCATCCTAATCCAGGAAACTTGACATTTGAGCTAATAGCTGTTAAGCCTGTTTTTTACATCTAAGAAAAAAAAATTGTCACAGGCCATCAGCATGTGTAGTTTGTAGAATTTATGTATATGTAACTAGAATGTAACTTTGAAACCTTATTTTTTCATCTATTTACTCCATTGATAAGTTTGCTTCTGTTATGTGGATTGAGACCTCAAATCTGGGCTGGAGAGATGATTCAGCAATTAAGAGTACATCCAGCTCTGTGGACAGCTTTATCCTCACTATAATGAGCTGTGGTTGCCTATTTGCATAAGTGATCTTACTGTCTTCATTATAGCTTTAGAGGGCGTGAGCCATACCACTGCTAGTGTCTGATCATCTGCCCTGGTTATTTTTAGGAGACAGCATGCCTGCAATATGTTTATATGTAGTTTTCTGGGAAAATTTTGCCTTAAAGGTTTTTTGGTTTTTTTTTTTTTTGATAACTTTATACATGTTTATGTATTGATCTTCTGCACCCTCCATTACCATCTTGTCGCCCTCACACTGTCCCCCTTCTTTCATGTCTTCCATTTTGTGCCCTGCTGAGTTCAGTTGGGTAACCAGTCCTAAGTTTCTGAAATCTTGCCATGCATTTTTTTTTTTTTTTCTCTCTTTGGAAAGATCATTGTTAGGAGCACTCCCTCTAGTGGTACATGTAGGTCTTACAAAGGAGCGGTGGGCGTGCACTGTGGCTGTAGTAGCTGTGTGCTTGTGGGCTTGATAAATCATGCATGTACAATTGTGGGTGTTAAGTCAGCTGAAATTCAGTGAAATCATTAAAGAAATACAATGGGACAGAGTTTTGAAAATTTATACTGACTTTATAGAAAGCAGAGTTGAAAAAATATGTAACTTTAAGATTGTATTGGTCCCACACCCATGCACTTACTGGCAGCACCAAATGGACTGAATGGGTATGAAGATAGATAGATAGATAGATAGATAGATAGATAGATAGATAGATAGATAGCACATGGAGTTGTGAGGAAAAAGTTTTGAGGGAATAAGGAGGAAATTGGAGGGGAGGGAGTTGGGGTTGGATTTGATTTAGACACATTGCATTCATACGTAAATATTAAAAATAAATTTACCTATTTTTGTTGATGTTTTGAAAACTCAGCTGTGTCTGCTAATCATACTGCAATCAAAATTGTGTTTACCACTCTACTGTGTGCATTTGGGGCTTACGCTGGGTCCCAGTCAGACATTTTGTAGTTCTCATTTAGTGTCCCAGGAAAGCAAAGGTCAGATGTGAGCAGCCAGCCTTACTTGGCAAGCACTGGTGTCCTTGGTTTTGCCTGCTGTAGGAGACAGCCTTTTCTTTTTCTTAAGTCCAAGTGACGGGGACTATTTCTTGTGTCTTTTTAAAGAACTGGATTTTGATTTTTGTCAAAAACGAGTGAGAAGATTTCTGTTTGTATTCTCAGTCATCTGCTGTCCCTTTAACCTCTGGGGTGGTATTCCTGTTCTTCCCAGCTTTGAAGGCTGACTAAGAACAGTAGGGCACAGTTCAAGCACTATGGCTGGCTGTATGTTCTACTTTACTAGCTTTATTAAACATGTATTCTGAGGTGGGTGCTTAGAAGGAAGCCAGAGGACTAATGTGGTCATCTGTAATAATTAAATGCATCTGTATTTTATAGAATGAATGGAAATAATCTCATTATTTGGGATGAAGTATGCTTTTTCTATTATAGAATAACAGATACCATTGGACCAACTGAAACCTCAATTGCACCGAGACAAAGACCAAAGGCCAATTCTACTGCTGCCACCTCCAATGTGCTGACCATTCAGAGTTCAGCAACGCCCGTCAAAGTCCCTGCTCCTGGTGAATTCAGTAACCACAAACCCAAAGGTAATTTGCAGTTCTGGTCTTTCATGGTAGGGAGACACCCGATATGGTCTGCTTCCGTAAGAGTGTAAGTGGATTTAATATTGTGAGGCACAGAACACGGTGCTTTAAGAAGTAGGCTGGACAGACGGCTCAGTCAGCAAGTGCATGCTAGGCAAGCATGAGGACCTGAGTGTAGACCCAGCACACGGTCTAACAGATGGGCATGGCAGTGCACAGCTGGCAGTGCACACCTGTTACCCCGTGTCAGGGTAGAGGTAGGGAGGGGCGCCATGGTGGGGTGGGGGGCTGGAAGTTGGGGATACAGACAAGGTGGTCTTCGGGCTGCTGGCCAGCCAGTCTAACTTAGTGAGAAACTTGTCTCAAAAGACGTAAAGAAGTAGCAGTCAGCCACAGGCAGGGTACAGGATGCCGGGCCACTTCCGTGGTTTGATGGTGTTGATGTTCTTGTCTCTTGAGACACAGTCACCCAGTGGTTTTGTGTCCTGTTGCATGTACCACAGGCCTTGTCTGGTTCACATGCTGTAACTCAGTTGGTTAGCTGGTCTAGCTGTGAGTGCCAGACTTGCCCCTGATGTCAGGGGCTGTAGTTCCTGTTTTAGCACACCCACTCTCAGCTTAGATTTGAAAAATTCCAGCTTTTTCATGTATGTATTTTACTTTTTAATTACTTCTGTCTTCTTTAGAGATGAATAAAATGTTCATCTGCTACAGAAATATTGATGTAGAAATGTAAAAATGTCCTGTTTTCAGGTAAATAGCAGTGTGGTGTGCACCCCCTTAGCCTTTTTAGTATAAACAATCAATTTGGTAACTAGAACATAGTAAAAATTAATACTATTAATAGAGCCATATTTAATTCATATAAACAATTTGTCATTGCCACAAATAGACTCAGACATGTTTCTTTGCTACTTACTTTTTCAATCCTTACGATGTTCTTGAAAACTTATGTCCGTATAGATCTGCTGTATAATTTTTAATTTACACCATGTCATGAGTATACCATCAGTTTTATGACCACTTGGATTATCTCAGTATTTGCTGTTGTTAGTAGTGTGGCAGTGAGCAGCTGAACAGTCAGTTCTTGGTTTCCATGCAAGTGCATTTGTCTGAGGAGTATAGTAAGCATATTTGGGTGCTGGAGAGGTAGCTCATTGCCTAAAAGTATCTGCTGCTCTTCCAATGAATCCTCATTTGGCTCTCAGCACAAATATGAAGCAGCTCAGAACTGCCTGTAACACCAATGTCGTGAGATCTGACACCATCCTCTGATGTCCAAGGACAGCCGCATGCACGTACTCACAGACAAACTCAAACACCTAACACAAAAGAAGCGTATTCCTTTAAAATTTGTGAACAGTCACATTGCTGCCCAGAGACTCTAGGAACACACAGCTTTGGCCAGCGTCAGTCTCCTTTACTCTTGTCCTCGCATCACTTGATAGTGATGCTTCCCAAATGCTTGGTCGGATAATTTTCTCTATAGATAATGTTTTCACCCAGTGTTTTTATTTATTTTAACAACTTGCATGCAGAGTAATGGATTTAAATTATAACATTCTTGTATACATACGAAATAGATGCTAACCCTCTCACGACCCTTCCCTCCTTATCTTCCTAATGGCCCTCTTCCTCCCTCCGAACACTCACTCCTCATACTTTTATGTCACATGCATTGCTATCCTCTCTTATCTCTCCTTCTTGTTAGGCTTCTTCCTCCTCCCTAATCCCTTTTTACTTTTAAATCTGTGAGTGAGTGTGTGTGTCTGTGTCTCTCTGTCTGTCTCTCCGTCTGTCTGTCTGGAGTCTGCATACGAAAGATGTCTTTCTTAGTCTGAGTTGGCTTGTTTTCATTAGTCTCATCTCCAGTTCCATCCATTTTTTAAAATGCCCTAGTTCAGTTCTTCTTTACAGTTGAGCAAAATGCCATTGTGTGTGTACTACTGCTTTTCTTTGGCTTGTATGTTAATAGACATCTAGGCTGTTTCCATACCCTGGCTATTGTGAATTGCATAACAACAAACTGTGTGCAAGTGTCTCTGTGAAAGAACTCTTCGGCTGTATTCCAAGGACTGCTATAGCTACACCAGTGGTAGCTGTACTTCTCATCTGTTTACCTAGCTATATGTTTATATATGTATTTAGATGAACACATCCATGTGTACATGCCTCGGGAGACCAGAGAACAATATCGGTTATCTTTCTCAGTTGACTTTTTCTTTTTAGTGGTGTGTGTGTGTGTGTGTGTGTGCGCGCGCGCGCGCGTGCGCACACACGCACGCAGGCAGGTACCTACACTGTGTGCATGCATGCAGAAGCCAGAGAAGGGTGTTGGCCATCCTACTCTGTTCTCTCCATTGCCTTCTTCTCAGGCAGGTTTCTTGCTAAAGCTGGAGCTAGGCTGGTAGCCAGTGGGCCCCAGCGATCCTTCTGACTCCCCCGCAGTCCCCTGCTGCTCAGCTACATCCTGATTGTTTACCTGGTTGCTGGGACCAATGCTCCACAGAAGTGCTTTCGCCCACTCACCTTTCTCCATTTAACTCTATACATGTTTTTTGAGGCAGGTTTTCTCATTGAATCTGGAGCTCACTGGTTTGGCTAGACTGACTTCCTAGTCAGTGTTGTAGATGATAAATTGACATTTCATGAGCATTTACAATTACAGTAAATACTTGGTTTAGACTCTGTAATGTATACACAAAGGTCTATTATAAAAACAAAACGATGTCTTGAGTAAATAACTTGAAATATTGCTGTCCTATTAAAATTACTTGTGTATTAATGTTTTTGGAAATATAGGAACATTGAGACCTGGAAATGGGTCTGACATCTTAATGGGTCAAGGTCCCTCTCAGCAACCACCACAGCAGCATAGAGTCCTCCAGCAGTTACAGCAGGGAGATTGGAGATTACAGCAACTTCATTTGCATCATCATCCTCACCAGCAGCAGCAGCAGCAACAGCAGCAGCAGCAGCAGCAGCAGCAGCAGCAACAGCAACTGCTTCAAAATGCTTATTTGCAGCAGGTAGTATTTTTATGCTTTAGAAAGGGAAGTAGTGGCGTGTAATTCACACAGCAGTTGAATACCATTGCATTCACTTTTGTGTCATAGACTTATACTAGGCATATCTTAACTTGAACTATATTCATTTCCCTCAATTTCCTGGTCACTGAAGAATATGTTCTCAATTGACATTTGATGCTAAGTGAAGAGATGCTCTGTTAAATAGGTTGCATCATGGCTTTATGAAGCGAAAGTGTTCACTTGGTATTCAGAAATAAGCACTAGAGTTAATATTTGTTATATTTTGTGTCTATATCAGTGCTAATGTGGAAAAAGTGTTGTGTTTTCAAAAGTAAAATATTTTACTTATTATTTAACTTTTGGCTGTGAGCCTAGGAACTGAGTCATTTCTGCAGCCCTATATCATTGTTTTGACTGTGATGGCACAGAGGCAAAAAGGACGCATTGCTCTGTCCTTTGCTTTATAAAAACCTGCAAAATTCTGGCCTCACTGAACCTTTCTAAATGGAAATACTGGAAGCACTTGCATTCTGTCACTGTTTGAGGTATGTTTGAGCTAACTCTGCACATGACACTTCAGTGTGTTGCTTCCTCTATGGTTGGCTGATGGAGACAAGTGAGGGTGGTGAGTGAGATGCTGGAGAACACAGGGGAGTGAGGAACCTGGAGCTTTACTTGCAATGAGTCAGAGATCACTGAAGGGTATCTTCGTCAACTAGAAAAAGGTGATGATTGCGTTTTAGCTTTTATCCTGTTACAGTTTTAGTTAAATTCTGTGTTTTAAAACTAATTTTGATTAACAGAAATTTACAGTCTGAGAATATAGTTTTATATTGTTTTTAAGATTTGATTTTCTTAATCATTGTTCTGATAAAATCAATACTTTTTAAAAACAAACAAACAAACAAAAAACAAACAAAAAAACAGAATTCAGGATGGAGAAATGGCCCAGTGGTTAAGAGCAATACTTGCTTTTACAGAGGACCCAGGTTCGATTCCTAGCAGCCACTGATGGTTCACAACCACCAATAACTCCAGTTCCAGGGAATCTAGTGTTCTCTTTTGGATTCTGTGGGCCCTGCATGCACATGATACATGTACACAGACAGACATGCAGTCAAAACACCCATGCACAAAATAGAAATAAATAAAAATAAAGAACTCTGACATTGAAAGGTATGTCTTTGTCACACTGTTCTATGCTATGGGGGGACACCATCCCAAGACAACTTACAAAGTAAAGCATTTAACTGGGGGCTTACGTACAGTGTCAGAGGGTTAGTCCATGGTCACCAAGGTAGGGAACATGGCAGCAGGCAGACATGCATGTGCTGGAATAGTAGCTAAGAGCTCACATCTGATCCGCCACGTTGCTCGAAGAGAGAGTGAGGCCGGACCTGGCATGGGCTTTTGAAACCTCAACGCTCACCTGCTAATGACATACCTTCAACAAGGCACTCGTCCTAATTTTGCCCAAATAGTGCCATTAACTAGGGAACAACATTCAAACATATGAGCCTGTGGGAGACATTCTCATTCATACCACCAGAGTATTGATTTCTGTTTTTGTTGTTTTTTTTTTTTTTTTCCCTACTCATAGTATCAACATGCAATGCAACAGCAGCAGATTCTTCAACAACAGTTTTTAATGCATTCCGTGTATCAGCCACAGCCTCCTGCATCACAATATCCTACCATGGTAAGGGCTGTGTAATATCTAGCCTTTCTCTACAGGTCTGTATTACTAAGTTGGGATTTACAGTGCACAATGGCGTTTAGAATTCATGATTCAAAAATCAGATTGGGGCCTGGGGAGATGAGTCAGTCCATCAAGAGCTTGTCATACATGCACGAGGACAGATGTTTAATCTTCAGCACCCACACTAAAAATCTGGACTTGTTAACTTGCACCTGTAATCCCAGCAGTGAGGAGAGGAGGCAGAAATGGAAAACCTCTGGGGTTTGCTGACCAGCTAACCTAGGCAAATCAGTGAGCTCCAGGTGCATGGAGAGACTGTGTCTCAAAACATAAGGAAAGACACCAGATGTGGAGCCCTGTCCACACCATGCAAACTCAGGGAACCTGGAGTGGTGCTCAGTTAACATTGTTACCATGTCAGCAGGAGGACCTGAGCTCAGATCCTCAGGCCCCAATTAGAAGCAGAAAGCCACAGCACATGCTCCACTAGCATCCCAGATCTTGAAGCCCATTTGTGAGCCATTCTAGCCGAATCGATGCACTCCAGGCCCAGTGAGAGAGTCTGTCTCTAAAACCAAGTTTTAGGTTGCTGGAAACATCTGGTGCTGGTCTTGGCCTCCATGTGTCCTTGCGCCCTTGACACTCCTCTATACACACACATGCACACAAGCTAAAAAGTTACTTAATTGACACTGTTTTTTGAAGGCAGACATGTATTCTCAAGCAGTCTGCAATTAAACTCTTGTATCTGAATGTGGCACATTGTAACTGATGACACTGTTTATAAGAGTGCTTGTAACCGTTGGTCATGTACCTCTTTCATTCAGCGAGTATCTGTGGAGTAAAAGTGAGACATGCCTGTGTGTTGTCTCTCTCGTTTCAGATGCAGCAGTATCAGCAGGCTTTCTTGCAGCAGCAGATGCTCGCTCACCACCAGCAGCCTCAACAGCAGGCATCACCTGAGTATCTCACCTCCCCTCAAGAGTTCTCACCAGCCTTACTTTCCTCATCACTTTCAGCTCAGGTTGGAACCATAGTGGACTCCTCTTACAGTGCCAACAGGCAAGTGTTTTCTTAGAGAGTGCAAAGGGACTTCTTGCTTTCCACTACCATCTGGCAATTCTGCCAGTTACTATTTGCATACAAAGTTTAGTCACATCTAAGGACACTTAGGCTGAGAATTTTATTGGTGTGCACATAATAGCAAAATCTTAGAAAGCAACTTTAGTAGTTGAAAATAAATGATCCTTGTGACATGTTAACTGTTTCTACTTATGTGCTCCTACTACCTTTTAGTTAGCTCAACTATTCATGTTTGTATAATTTGGTTTAGTTTACACTGGGACAAATGTGTGAAGTATAACATACACAGCAAACTGTCCAGATATATTGGTTAGAATTATTGTAGGGGTACTTTCAGTGGGTAATCATTACAATAAATTGAATAACTTTGGCACAAAGTTTCTCACATTTGGACGTTAGTAAATATTTTCAGATCTTGGAATTAAGAGTCAGTGTTAAAGGGTTTGTAGGTAGCTTGGTAAAGTGTTTTTCACACACGCATGAAGACCTAAATTTGAGCTCCAGGTTCTATTTAAAAACCAAGGCTTGATGGCACAGCACCGTGATCTCAGCCGTGTAGCCAGTGACAGAAGGATCCCCAGCCAACCAACAGCCTGTTGACAGGCATCAGGCCATAAGAGGCCCAGTAGCAAGAACCAGTGGGCAGTCTGTGGGGAGTAACACTGGGGCGGGTCCCCTTTCCTCCTCGTGTATACACCAGCATGCACAAGGACACAGGCATACAAAGACACTGCCCAAGAAACAGGAAGGAAAATTAGAACAGCAAATAATCAAAATTTAGGTAGTCATACTCTGCAACAGTAGCACGGACCCTTTCATCCCGGTTTCCATGGTCAGTGGTCAGTACTCAACTCTGTCTGTGCACGCTTGTACTTCCAGAAGCTGGTGAGCTTTCAGAAGTGTAAAGGATACGTAAGTCAGTAGCCCTAAAAATTAGTGATCAGTGTGTCAGCCTCTTCAGTGTCTGTCATCGTTGTGATATCAGCTCTCACTGTGTAGCCTGGGCTGTTCTGGAACTTGCTGGTAGACGAGGCCGGCCTCAGACTCAGAGCTCTACCTGCCTTAGCCTCCCGAGAGCTGGGATTAAAGGCATGTGTCACTGTGTCCAGCTCTCATCAATATCTTAAAGTTAAATAATACAAAGAAGAAAATTATCATCGATGAGTGTTTTGTGTGCATGTATGTGTGTTCACCATGTGGGTACCTTGTGCACAGTAAGGCCAAAAGAGAGCACCAGTACCCCAGAAGTGGAGTCACAGATGGTGTAAGCCATCGTGAGGGGTCTAGGAACTGAAACCAGATTCTCTGCAAGAGTAGGAAGTGCTCTTTGTCACTGCTGTCTCTCCAGTATCCCTGTGCTGTTTTTAATAGTGAAAATTATTGTCTCCTTAATTTGTTCAAAATACTCTTAATTATTTATAGTCATTTAAATCAAATGCCATTTAAAGAAACACAATGTGGCAAAGTAATTGTGACTACAGTAAGAAAATTAAGTAAGAAAATTAGGGCTTAGGCTTCATTGTTTTGGGGGAGAAGTGTAAACAGTTTAACTCCGTTATCCCAGCCTAGTGCACTAGGAGGTGCCGTATCCCGGGCCTTAACTTAACGTGTTTTTAAGTTGTGGGTTAAGGTGACACTCTGTTACTAGTGTGCCAAGAACAATCTCTGAATTCATCCCAGGAACAGGAGGAGAATGATTCAGATAGGAAGCCAGACAGTGTGAAAAGCGCTCCTTAAGTTTTCCCATCTGCTGTGTGTTTTAAGGACTCTGCAAGTCCTAAACATTTTGAAATAGAAATGGGATTCTGCCACATGAAGGTAGATTTATGACTTGGCCATACCCACATTTTATTGACTGAGTAAGTCTATGCAGTTGTAGACAAACTACTCTTTATTTTCCTTTTTGTGTGCTCTAGCCTTCACTAATTACTTAAACATTCTTATTTTGGCTGAAATATGCCAAGTAGGCCTGGATTTAAGAATTAAAAGGACGCCCTTTGCCCCCCGTTTTCATTTTTACAACCCATGTGTTGGGAATGACACTTAGAGATGAGCCAAGGCTTACACAGTTAAGATATTCCATGGGTGAGTCTTTGCCCACTATCAATCTCTTGGACCCACATTGTGAAAGAAACCTGATAACTTTGTTTTGCTGCCTCATTTTTGTGTTGTGCCTTCTGGTTGGGTTGATGGAGGTACCTAGGCACTCTTGGGTTGATATCCTTGTATTTTATCTGAAAAACTACCAGGCCTATTAGATAAATTCCATAGAAGCAGTGGACTCAAGCCCAGGACCATAGATACCTTCGCCACCATGGGTGATGGAGTATATGTGTACAAAATAACTCTCATTTAACTTTGCCTGTTTATAAAGCAACACTAGCAGGTCATCTGTTTTTGTTAGTTCAGGTAGGGTGTCTTAATCAGGGTTTTATTACTGTGAAGAGACACCAAGTCCACAGCAACTCTTGTAAAGGCAAACATTTAATTGGGGCTGGCCTTCAGTTTCAGAGTTTCAGTCCATGATTATCATGTTGGGAAGCATGACAGTGTCCAGGCAGACATGGTGCTGGAGAAGGAGCTGAGAGTTCTGCATCTTGATCCTCAGGCAGCAGGATACTGTGTGGCACACTGGATGTAGCTTGAGCATAGGAGACCTCAAAGCCTGCCCCACAGTGACACACTTACTTCAACAAAGCCACACCTACTCCAACAAGGCCACGCCTCCTAATAGTTCCCTTCCCTATGGGCCAAGCATTCAAACACATGATTCTGTGGGGGCCATCCCTATTCAAACCACCACACAGAGAGTATAATTTTCAAAAGGAAAATTATTGTGGTTTTAGAGTGAAATGGTTATTGATCATCACTTTAGGGTTTGTTAACTTTGAGAATAAAAACTAATATTTAGCAACTGCCTGTTTTTTGTTTGTTTTGTTTTACATATATTGAATTATTTACTCTCTTCAGTAGCCCCAAAAGTTTATGCTGTGTTCCTCTCCTGTGGACTAGAATGCAGTGGGGCTAGCTGAGGAAGGAGCACACTGGTGTGCTGTTCACACCATGACTGTGCAGATGTCCATATTGTGGGCCTGGTCTGTCCAGCCTGGACTCTCAATCTGCCGTCTTCACTCCAGGTCTTATCCCAAGAGCTCTTGAAGTGTAAAGTGGGGCACTGAAAAGCCTTCTTAATTGCAATGTCATCCTTGTCATTCATTCATTCTCTTTCCTCTTTCAATTAGGTCAGTTGCTGAGAAAGAGGCAGTTGCAAATTTTACAAATCAGAAGTCCATCAGTCACCCTCCTGACATGTCAGGGTGGAATCCTTTTGGAGAAGACAATTTTTCCAAATTAACAGAAGAGGAGCTGTTGGACAGAGAATTTGACCTTCTAAGATCAAGTAAGGGACACTTGAAGGCTTATTTTGCTTCACAGTAAAGTAACAGCTCTATATAGTTCAAGGCCAAAGACTGTATGAGGTGGTGTAAAAAATTCTTTTTGTACATTTGAGAGAAAAATTCAGGCCACTTTTTTTCATATACTATTAAGCTGTGTTGTGTCATATGCTAGAAATTAGTTGCGTGATAGTAGCTAATAAACTCAAGATTGCTGATATCTTAACCCTTAAAATCTCCTTGCCTATGGATGTGCAATTCATAACATCTTGAAAACATGGAAAATTAATGTTCAGGTAGAGAAGACATCATCAGTACCTTGCCTTACTAGTCACTCTGCAGCTCGTGCACACTTAGGAGAAGGTCTTGTGGGTCTGAGACACCCTTGAACAAGCCCAGAGAAAACAGGGGCTACATTACGTTAATGTTTTGTCATGCCCTTTGAATGAGTGGCGATGGGAAGGGGCTGCTTTGTTGCTCTGATGCGGCCAAAGTTAAATCTTTTTCCACTTTAAATCTGATATCTCAATATTTTTACCTGGAATCGTTACCTTTTCTCAAACTACCTAATATATATGCCAAGCCTTGCCACGTGTGTTTTAGAAGTGATCTTTTTTCGAACAACGTGGGTTTTTTTGAGGAGGTTTGCAGAATAAGAGCAAGAAGCTCATTTTATGGAAAATATGGAAGATTTTCTAGTTTCTGAGGCTTGTATATGTATGTGTATATGTTTGTATATAGTATGTGTATGTATATATATGCACATGTATGTGTGTGTGTGTATACACATGTACTTGGTATTTCTCTGTTTTGCATAGGAAGAGAATGGCCTAGTAAATAACTCTCAGCTTCTAATTTCTATTTTATTTAGCTAGCTAGCTTTATGAACATATTTAGTAAATAAAATGCTTTGTCTCAATTAGTGTGTATTTTATGTAAAACTCACAGATCACCTGCATTCATGTAAGGGATTCCTGTAAGGCATTCATGTTTGCCATCTAAATTTGTGTTTTGCATATTGGTGATTAAATGTAAATATAAAAATGAATTTTAAGCCCCTGATATATATTTGTTAACTTTGATAAAAATCTATCTTACCTCATATTAAAAAATGTGTTTAAATCACAAAATTTTTGTTTGGTGTTTTTCCTGGAGTTTATGTTAAGTAGCTCCAGATGCATGGTTTTAAAAAGAGGATGTAAATGGTCTCGTTTGCAGAGTAGGAAAGGGAGATATAGAAGGTAGCTAAGGAATTATAATTTATAAGATTATTTTAGTTTTTTAGTGTGTGCATGCACACGCATGTACATGTGTGTGCATGCCTGTGGAGGGCTGAAGTTAATAGTCATCTCTGGGCCCTGTCACCTTATCATTTGAGGAAGAGTCTCTCAGATGAACCCACAAATGAAAAAATACGGTTTTTCTAGTTGTCTTGTCTGGAGCCTCCCTTCTCTGCCTGCTGGTCACTGACAGGTGGCCGCCATGCGTGCCTGTCCACACTGGGGTCTGGATTCTCTCCTCACGTTGCTGCAGCTACACCGGGGTAGTTCAGAAGCAGGAGGTGTCAGCTTTGATGCACTCTGACAAGGGTCTGCTAAATAAATACTTTCAGTTAAAACCATTTTTTTTTTTTTTTCTCAAAAAGTCAAGAGCTAGGTAAAGGATTTTATTATTTTGTGTCTTCTAAAACGTGCTGTTTGTCTGGTATCGGTGGGAACTGTATGTGGACTTGGCTGCATGTGTAATTTTGCCTTTTACAATTTTGGAATAACTGTTTTCAAGTTTGAAGATAGGAAACACCAGTGACTCGCAGATGCACTTGTGTATCTGCTTTAAAGGCCACTGAGACTGCATCCCAGTGCATTGTAGAGGATGTCAGGTCTCACATGAAGGCCAGGAGCCTGGACTGGGAGTGGCCACTGTCATTCGCAAACCACCCAGATGGCCCCGAGCAGTGGTGTCACTACCATGGGGCTTCCTCATTCACCCAAGCATGTAGCCTCAGAAAACTCAAGTTTTAATCCCTGGGATGGCAGCTCAGTGAGACCGTCAGTCTCATCCCCTGGTGATTCTAAACTGGCATACACGGAGCTGCCTGTTAGGGGCGCTAAATGGAGTAATTGTCTCAAGGCAAGGAACGAGAGTCATCACCCTCATCTTGAGATACATAGCTGGCATTTTGAAATTATACTTAAATCACCAGGTTTCTTGGTAAATGAAACAAATCAGAGTCAAGGGCACACAACACTGCCCCCTGATAGGCAGAGGACAGTGGGGAAGCAGGTGAAAGGCATTCTGTTTTCTTAACATTGAGTGTATTGGATGGAATGGCGCTTTTTGGGAATATTTATAAATTGATAATGTACTTCAGAAACGGTTCCTTTTATAGTCTTCCTTAGCTGTAATAGTCATCTTTGATATCTCTTTAGAATAGCAATAGTGTATCTTACCTTTGGTTTGTATGGTAGAGTTTAAATCATTCTGATAGGCAAGGGCTTGGTGAGAGTCGATAGCTGTTCAGTATTGCTTGGTTCTTCTGTCCCCAAAGGCGTTTTCCAAAATGAAGAAATAGAT
The DNA here is from genome assembly GCF_030254825.1 of Meriones unguiculatus. NCBI lineage: Eukaryota > Metazoa > Chordata > Mammalia > Rodentia > Muridae > Meriones > Meriones unguiculatus. The sequence goes on from NC_083351.1 coordinate 169,087,028, forward strand.
TGTTGATACTTGTGAAATACCACCTAGTTTACTTGTACATTTCTCTCTTGACACACATACTTATTAACAGTTTTCCAGAGCAGTTTGTAAAAGCACACATGTTTGGCTAATGAAATGCTTTCTTGGGGGAGACCGGGCATCTCTCTTCCTGTGGCTCTTGAGAACACACTGTCCCTCTGAGAAGTGATAAACTGTTGCAGAGTGGCCACAGTCAGAGCTGCATTGCCCATTCAGCATTTTCCTGTTAAAGTAACATGTGGTTATGTGTTCAATAAGAAAAAGATAATGTTGTCTAAAAACATGCATTACTTGTGTGCTTCATAAAGGAAGCAATTTTAAAGTAATAGCAACATTTTTGAGATACTAAAACTAAAATATTAGTAATTGATAATATTTTATAGTGATCGTTAAGAAAATAACTGATTACCTGTAAAAGTCATTTCACACATAAAATAAATGATTGTTGCTATAACTTTCAGTGTAAATGAATGTAATTTATGCCTCAGAATCTTTTCTGGTTCTTTCTTAATATCAATACATTAAACCAAGATTAAGTATTAGTAATAAAGTTTGTCCTAGTCATTTTTTTTTAATTAAGTTTGTGTCTCATTGTCTTTTGTGTCCAGATTTAGTATGTAAGTCTAGAGGTCATGATATTTAATGTGTTAAACAGTAATTGGAATACCACATGTTTGGGGAAATCTCAACCTGCATTTGGTTAGATAGCTATATACTTATAACTTTTAATGAAGAACAATGGAAGGTTCATTGGTGGACAAATAGATTTCCTCTTTTGTTTAAAATTTCGTCAAAATTACTAAAAGGAGTACCAGAAACCCAAAGATTGGTTGTTTTGCAATTTTACTGAGTATATCGTGTATTTTTGAAGACGCAATAAAACAGTGATAAATGTCAGGGTCTCTAATGAGTCTATGGTAATGTCTTGGCAGCACCCTTTGCTCATTCCGACCTGGCACAGGGTCTTTAATGCAGAGTAACACTTTTTCATGCGCATTCGACTGACACTGATGGCTGGTATGCGTGAACACTAACTTTTAGAGCCTTATTTATTAACCGTTAGTCTTTGTCTGAGGCCATTATCCATTCAGTCTACACACTTAAAATGCTTTTAGAGTATAGCAATTACGTGGTGATGTTACGGAAAGTATTTTGTTTTTGGAATTTTAAAATCCTACGGTTTTTTTTCATTATTTATCTCAATTAAACATTTTGAAAATAATCTCTCTTTACTTTCCAGCACAATTCTTTTGTAAAGCAGGATGAGGCAAATTTCTTATGTTAAATTCAGGCTCTGTTCTAATTAAGAGAAAACCATTCACTTGAAACTGGTATTTACCACAGGCCAGGGGTGACCACCAGGTCTTTAAAGTGCAGCTCCACATTAAGCATTTTGTTTTTATTTCCATGTAATTGATTGTATAATAAATTAATGTGTATTTTGTGTTCTGTGTTCTGAGATCCAGATTATGTGAATTTTAGACATCTTAAGTGGTTTAAAAAAATATTTCCTTAAAAATCGATTCTGTGTTTTGTGGAATAATAGAACGTGGTCATTTTGTTATAAATATGCTGGCTTGTGTTTGAAAATAATTGAGTAAATGTGTTTTTTTATACAACATCTCCTGTATCTCCTGTATCTTTCCTCAGGGAGACCTCGGTATAACAATTAGCTTACTCCCCGATGGAGTGCTGTTTATGTGTTTACCACAGTTGGCTTGATGGTTGAGAATAATACACCAAATGCAAAAGGATTCACAAAATGTAGTGGTGATTTTACACTTTTGTAGTCTGGGGAGCCATGGATATGATAGTGTTTTGTAAATTTGGAGAATACATTAAAAGAGAGGTTCCCAAGTTTACACTTGGAGATTTTGATTCATTCTGTCTGTGGACTAGGGGGAGTACTAGCTCCATGTGAGACTCCTGGCAAGATGCAGATGTTTAAGGAGGCTGTTCCTAATTCAGACTTAAGCCCTTATGTATACTCTGTCTTGATATTTTGGAATTGCTCATCTCAGATACTGCTTTTGTGGCTGTCACATGGGTTAGCCTCGCTTTTTCTTTTTTCTTTTGCACTTTGTTTCTAGTCTTTGTGTGTTTATGTGTGTGTGTGTGTGTGGGGGGGTTCTTTGTTTAGCCTCGGCTGTCCTGGACCTCACTCTATAGAACAGGCTGGCTCAAACTCACAGAGATCCACCTGCCTCTGCCTCCTGAGTGCTGGAATTACATGCTTGCACCACTGCACCCAGCTTGTTTCTAGTCTTAACATGACAGATCTAGAGGATGTCTAGAAGGCTGAGGATGTCTAGGGAGACCTTGACAGAATGTATAATATCTGGTTTATAGTTACCCTGAGAGGGTCTTAGGAGCCCTTCGAGTCCTTCCTGTGTCTTTGTTGCTTCCCACCACAATAAACTGGAACCCTCCCCATAAGTGGTCATTTTTGTTTATCCAGGAAAACATTATGGAACTAGCTCTTTAATAGGTGCTTTAACAGTAGAGTACGGAAAAAATGTCCAGTATATTCATTGTCAGAAATTTCAGTTCTGGTTGGATTCTTTCTCCCTACCTATCCTCTAGTCCCTTAAAGTTTAATTGAGCACAACATAATTTACTCATCAAAAGAATTCTTGGAAACAAGCTAGCATGAATATGGATTTGATTTTTTTTTTTAATGACTATGGAAGGAGGTCTACTGGAAATGCCTAAAATCTCTTTCGTCATATGTTTCAAGAATATAATTGATAGCTAAAAATCAGGAAAGAGACATTGTACAAAAAAAAATCAGAAAGTTCTGGTTGGTATGTAAGAACCCCAGTGAAGACAGCTTAAGCATAGGGAATATAGCTATGGCCAGAGAGTGGAGGTTCTTTCTCAAACACAGCTGTGGTCTGTGATGTTCTTCCTTCTGTCTTCATCCTCAGCTACCAATGGTAGGTTTCTGTACTCTGTAACTAGTTGACTGACAGTTTGTCACAGCTCATCCGTTATGTTTTTTTCTCCACACTACATTTTCTTCTATAGTGTATTAGTTTTCAAACTTACTGTATACATTTTTTACTGTCTATTACTTGTTTGTTTTTCATATAAGCTACACGAAGATAGGTCATCTTTATCTTGTTTGCTCCTTCATTCCAGTTGCTTTAAACAGTGCTATGTGCTTGGTGTATGCTAAATACTCAAATGTTTGCTGAATGAATAAATACAATTTATTTGTGGGGTGACTGTGTGTTTGTGTTGATGGTACAGATCGTTAGGAGAAGTGAATGATGTGAAATGGAATGAATTCTTTTTCTGACTATTGAGAGATTGAATTTACCAATTTTATTAATGAATAACCATCTACAATACTTTTTTCTATAGTTTTATTTTTTTTGGTGGAAGTCTGCTAAATATGCCTTTGTAAAAAGCAGTTAAAACTGAAGTTGAGTATGTCACAAAATATAGATAGCTGGTATTAAGTGAACCAAATTAATTTATTAAGTAAATTGTGTTTAATGTAACCTAGCACTGATTAATATCTGTAACTTGCTTTTGTAGCAATAACTACATACTCACCTTAGGACAGTGCCTCAGTTCTTATAAGAACAGGGTTGTGATTGATAGTTTTCAAAAAGACTATTGCTTTAGTTTTTACTTTGATTTATACTGTATACACTTTTCATTTAAAACCGTCTTTATATTTTATGTTATTTTTGTTCTGTTTGGTCTTATTTTTTGCAGACAGGCTCGAGGAGAGCGCACCCTCAGATAAGAATGTAGACCCACTCTCTGCGCCGCATAACCACCCTCCGGAAGACCCTTTTGGTTCTGTCCCTTTCATTTCTCACTCAGGCAAGTTCCATGTGTGGCATCGCTGTCCTTGAAACACACAAGAAAAAAAAAAGCAGCAAAATCATTAATTTAAAGAAGTAAGAAATGGACATTAGGTACAGAAAGTAGAAAAAAGAAAGGTGTGTTAATGATTAGCCATCATGGTCCTCCGAATGTTTGACCTACAGTGCCGTATGTTTGCCAGTGTGGGGAAATGCTGATTCCCACCGTGGAAACCTAATTATTTTCACCAGTTACTGGGTTCTATTTATTTTTAAAAAATCATACATGAAAATATCTCCTATATTTAAAGTATATTTAAAATAGTTTTATACTTAGCTTTTGCTTAAAAATCTAATGTTTTGCTAGCGTATACATGCTTTCTTATCATTGTCTTAATGATTGTGTATTTGACATACCACTTACTGCTTTTCTCATGTTCATTCTTTTGATTTAGGTTCAGAAGTTAATGCTATCCACTATGTAAAATTGTTATTATTAATCTCAAAGTAATTTTGTAATACAGAACACATAGCAAGATTGTTTCCAGTTGCTGTCACATTCCATATTCCATCCTTTGCTGTCTTTGAAGACAGTCTCTTTCTTCACATTTTTGCTTGCTCCTCTTTCATTGTTAACTTCATGGATGACGTAATGTCCATAGCAGAAGCAGTTAGCTGATGGCGTGTCTACTCAGCTGACCTGTGTGGTCCCTCATACTGCTAACACAAGTCAAAAATGTGTTATTTTTCTTTAATTGTATTTCAGAAATGCTCATCACTCTTCAGAATTCTTAGGACTTGAGATACTGATGTAGAAAGCAGTTTCAGTGCTGCTGTTGTTGTTGTTTTTCCCTTCAGCTGGAGTCCATTACCCTTTCTAGGTTTGCACATACCCATGTGAACTGTTTCTGAGGAATCCTGGGAGAGTGAGCCTGAAAGTCAGGAATGGAGAGCATCTCAACTGACAGCTCTTTTCAGCACTCACACTTGTTTTCCCCTCCCCTCCCCTCCCCTCCCCTCCCCTCCCCTCCCTTCCCCCCTTCCCTCCCCTCCCCTCCCTTCCCCCTTCCCTCCCCTCCCCTCCCTTCCCCCCTCCCCTCCCCTTCCCTCCCTTCCCCCTCTCTCTCTGCTCCCTTCTTCCCCTCCTCTGCCTCTTCCCCTTCCTCCTGCTCCTTCTCCTCCTCTCTCTCTGTTCCCTCCTCCTCTCCTTCCCTTCTCTTCCTCTTCTTTCTCCTCCTCCCTCTCTCTGCTCCCTTCTCCCTCACTGCCTCAGAAAACCTGCTGCAGTTGATTGCCTAAACTGACTCTCAGTTGATATTTGGGTGAAAAAAATAATTCCAAGTTGCATATTTTTTTTCTGTGATTTTTATTTTATTTTATTTTATTTTATTTAGGTGGGTATGTGGTCTCAGTATGTAGCCCAAGCTGCCTTCACACTTAAGATCCTCGTGTCTAAGCTTCTCGGGGGCTAGGGTTTCTATTGGAGTTTAGAGGTTCTGTTTCACTTGTTCTGCCTTCTCTGGTTGTTGAGAAGAATGAAGCCATGTGATAACTGATCTGTGTGGCCTCTGACCCTGCCCCCTTTTCTCCTTAGACACGTTTAGCATCTTAACTACGAGTCTTCAAGATATTTTATCCTGTTGTAGATTTTTACTTTAATTTTTCATTACCCTGGAGACCTAGTACGTCTTTTTAGCCTGAAATATGTATTTTCTTGTGTCTTTTTTTTTTTTTGTAAATGTAAAAGTATATTGTGTACTGTGGATTGATCTTTTAGTTTGAAATATTTGCAATGATGCTGTCCATTTGCATCTTAGAAATTTCCTGTTGCCTATTATTTCTAATTGCAAGTGCCAGCATATTTCTTGGATGCGGTGTATTTTCATTTCTGGGGATGCTTTGTAGTTTTGCATATTTTTGTTATGAGTTTGTTTGTCCTTCAGTTTAAGAATGTCAGCAAATGAATGCCAGTCTGTCACTTTCTCACAGTAGGTAGTAGTAGGTGGTAGAACTTGAAGGACAGAAAGAATTCTGCTTATGAGATGGAGTATTTCCTAGGCTGGCAGAGTTGTCTAACTTCATACAGAGGACTGAGTGAGGAACAGCATGGAAAGTGGGGAGGACAGAGGTTTGAAGCAGCTGCCAACCTGGGACTCCTCAGCTATAGCTCTACCATAAAGTACTTTAGCTTAAAAAATATTGCTGGTTCAGTTTTTCAAAAGATTTTTGCCTTTTAAAGGCTATAATGTTGGCTTCGGTTCCTTCTGTGTCATTTTCATATTTTATTTTAGCCTTAGAAGCATGCTAGGGGTGCTGTGTCCTACAGGGCTTAGTGTCTGAGCCACAGGTCTTCCCTTAAAAGACTTCCATCTGGGAAGCCAGCTGGGCTTCAGATTTTCTTAGGGATAAGTTTTTAAGTACATTCTTCATGTTGTTGATACATGTACTCAAGGACATACTTCATTTTGTTGGTACATATGATGCTGTTTCATATATGCATGTAAATTTTGAAATTGTGTCTTCCACCCCGAGAAGTTTTTGCCCATTTCATGTAAGACACTGGGCATTACTGATGCTTTTCCTGACGCGCCCGAATCATCTGTCTAAAATCTTATAGGTGTTCCTTTTGTACTTTCCTTTTTTACTTTCTAGTGTATGTTTCCTCCATTTGACTTGCTCAGACTTTGAGGCAGGTCAGCTGTATAATTTCCTAGAGTGATCGTTGACTTTATCTGTTCTTTTTATTCATTGATTAGGTTACAATCTTCCTCTGTACTCATTTGTGTAGCCTCTCAAGCAAGGCTTATACACAAGGCTTTGTACTTTTCCCATCAGTGTTGGGATTGGAGCCCAGAGCCTTGCACATTCTAGGCTTGTGGTCTGTTGCTGAAGCTCATCTGTCATACAGTGCTCCTTTTAGATGTATTTTTATTTTGTGTATGTGATGGTGAGGGCCACTCATAATGGAGGTCAGAGGATACCTGTGCGAGCTGCTCCCTTCTTTCTACTGTGAGCATTCCGGGAACTGAACTCAGATTGTCAGGCCCAGTCACAAGTGCCCTTTTCCTGCTAAGATGTTTTGCAGGCCCCACACTGACGTGCTTAAAGTACAAGTACTTGCCTTACAAATTTCTTTTTAAGCGCTGCTATTTTAGCATATACATTTTCAGATGCTGTCACTCACTTAAAATGTTTCTAGTTTCTCACACATTCTAATGTATTTTGATTGAAGGTTAAAATTCCAGATACTTGAATTGATTAATTAGCTGGTGTTTAAGACATGGTCTTGTTATGTAACCCAGGCCATCCTGGAACTCTCAAAGATCTGCCTCCAGAGTCTTAGGATTAAGGGAGTATACATTACCATGTCTGTCGAGACTGTATTAAAAAAAAAAAAAAAGTTGAAGATTCCCTTAGAGTAAATGGTAATACAATAATGAAATAACAGACCCTCTTTCTTTGGATGGAGGAAGACAGGATTTTGATGGTAGCACCACCCATCCTCCTCCTGTGCTTCAGCTTCCTGAGTGGTGAGTGACAGGGGTGCACCACTGTGACTGGCTGTGAGCCTTGGCAAGGAGAGTTCTATCTTTAGAGGAAAAAGGGAAAGTAAGTAAGCTAGGATATGATGATGGAGATTTAGCTCAGATGTGCTTATATATAACATTATTAAAATTGTTTACACAGTGAACGGACCATATTATTGTCAAACATTGTTTATTTGCATAAAATTGTTTTTCTCATATGTAAATTATAAATAATAATAATACATTAATATTATTAATATTAAAATTGCCCTTAACAAATCAGGACATCTTCTTACAGTCAAAATTCTGCCATTTATTTTCCTCACAATTTATGATTCTCCTGTCAGTATCAAACATGCTCTCTGCATCCAGTGAGACAGTGATCAAATTACAGCATCAGTCCATGTATCAGAGCCTGGTGGCACATTCTGTGATCTCAGCATCCAGGAAGCTAAAGCAGGGCATTCTAAATTGAAGGCTTGTACAGGCCACATAGCAAGGCCCTATCTGAGAAGCAAACAAAACCCTTAGGCATAATACTAACTTTCTGGTTCTTTTTCTTCTTCCAGGACATTGTTCCCAGCAGGTTTTAAAACATAGGAAATGTGACTCTGTGAGTTAATTATAGTGCAGATTGTCCTGTTAATCAGACACAACTTCTGGAACATATAAAAAGGTTATTGAAATTCTGAAATTATATTTGAAGGTTTTTCACAAATGGCCATATTAAGTCATTGAAGTTTTAGATTTCTTGCTTTGCAGTTCATTCTTAATTGGGTCCAAGTTTAATAAAACTTGGGTCTGAAGGTTGGTCTGTCTTGTAAGGTAGTGAGGTAGGTAGTTCCTTTAGAGTCAGTTTATGATTCTTGAGGGTCAGGAGTTTTTTCTGTTCAAGATGTTAGCAATATTAATTATCATATATTCAATTCTCTTGTATGTTCTATGGAAACACCTCAGAGGGTGCTGGTCAGAGGGTTTAAGTCACATAATTCGTAAGCTGGAAACCAGTTCTAATGCTGAACTGGTGATAAACAGTAGCACAAATAGTGGTAACCAGTTCTAAACAAAACAAAAGACACCCTGTACCATGAGTCACGTTATGAAGCGGCCGGTTTGATGGCCTCTTGTGTTTAGAAACAGTGCTCACAGATTGCATGGTTCTCCTCTTGCATTTGGTCTCTCTGCCTGGCCTGTCTTCAGAGCAGTAGTGCAGATTCTGATAAAACCTTTTCCTAATCCACTAATCCTGAGGCCTAACATGATAAATTGCTGGGAAATGATGGCAGGCAGTATGCTACCAATTCACAGTATGCCTTAAAGCTCTCCTTCCCTGAACGATGAGACGACAGACGGCATGTAATTACAATAGCAGTTCAAGCCATTTATCCTCTATAATCTGATAGTAAAGAAAAGAGCATTGAAACAAAATTTCCTTGACACTGGAAGCTTCTTACATGATTAAAAGTGTGCCAACTGTTTGCCCTTTGAGCGGAAACCCAATGAGAAGAGTTGCAGTGTAGATAGAATGTGGCAAACATACTTCTCTCCCTGAGGAGGGGACTTACTCAGCAGTGTGGCTCTTTGGTATAGTTTATGAATTCAAGCTATACTTGCAGGATTTATTTAAAATAGTGACATATTAACCAAGACCTCATTTTTTAAATGAAGTATTTAAGAGAATACTGTAATAGCTGTATGGTAATCTAGCCAAATTAATTCTGTGTTGGATGTCACCTTCAAATTTGGATTTGGTATTGGAATTCTCATTTAGATTGTGTAAGACTGTATCTTTGAAAACTGAACACCTAGGAATTGTCTTTTGTGTTCTTACATTCTTTTGGTGAATTTCTGTTCTTGCATCTGTTTGGTGAGCTAAGCTTGTTTTCAGTATGCCCCCTTCCCCAGCAATTCTTGCTTCTGTCACTCACTGTCAGATCTAATGACAGAAAAAGCATGGAGATTTCAGAATGATAGAGGAGCACAGTGTCTCACAGGTTGCTCAGGTGATAATCTTTGAAATCCAGTACTGTCCTCAAACACCTTGTTGAAACAGTAACAAGGACCAATATGGTGGTCTAACTTTACTCTGCTCTGGCATGTACTCATAGGGGGCAGAGAGGAAGCAGGCCAGCTTCTGGTTGTACTTAGTAGTGCATTGGTAGGCTATACTGAACTTTGCCTGGGGACTCTACACCACTGGTTGTTTGATTTTATAATTTACAGGCAGAGTTCGAAGGTGGTGTCTGCTGCAGGAGAAATCACTGTGGCTTTATTATACGTGGCTCTGAACTTTGGTTATCAAATTTCTTCCTCGTGTGTAAAGAGAGATTGAACTAAATCTCTAGAAATCCCTTGCTATTGGAAGATTTCAGGATATAGTTGAAGTTATGGAGCATGGTTACAAAATAGTGTGTAGAGATGTAAGAGAAAGCCCAGAACTGAAATTTGAGTGATAGTCGGATAAGAAGGCACGATGGCCCGTTGACATGGAAAGTTTTGAAGATGTGGTTAAGATGGAAAAGGAAAAAGAAATCTCTAGCAAAGATAATGGCAACTCTTGTGGACTGTCATTCTAGTGTTGTGGGTACCCATGAGTGGTTACAACATGGAGAGCTGATGGCACTGCATTGGCTGCTCGCAATACTGCTTTCTTGAACCTTTCTCTCAGAGTACTGTCGCAAGTGTGAGGTCACACTGAACTTTGTGTGGTGACACACAAAGTTTGTGTTTAGTCAGGAACGGTAATAGTCACCCTTTACTGAAACCTGCAAGTGCCTGCTGTGACTGCTGTCCACAGTCTCTGTGCATCTTCACTTTAATCCCTAAGAAAAGGTGTGAGACTGATGCTGTCCTTTTACAGGTAAAAATAAATCACTGGACAGTGAAAAGCTCTAAGTGGTAAGTTGTCACAGGGCACTTTCATTTTGTGCCTTCTACTGATGAAGAGGACTTATGTTGTACATTTTTAATGCAGACACTAGATAGTTGTTCCATTTCTTTAGTAAATGCTCCTTATGTTGCTGAGGTCATGAGTAATTGACACATTCCGTCCCTGACAGCAGCTGCATTTTGCAGTGTTGAGTATGAGGTGTGTGAAGTGAGCAAAGGTTCTTGTCAGGAGTTTGTGTATGTGCTTATTCTCTTGACTTCCGCTCAGTGCTATTTTCCTGGATCTAACATGTTTTATGCTACTCTAAACTACAGTTTCCATGCAGGATACTTTCATAAACTAGATAAGAGCTTTAACACTTCAAAACTTATGACCATTGCTGTTCTTACTAACTTACCCAAATCTGCATTGCTAGATAGTCAGCACATTCTCAGGCTTTTGTTCTGAGTGAACTTGCACTGTTTCTGAGATTCAAACCCAGCTTGACACAATGATGACATGCTCTTATTCTGACAGGGGGATCAGTATGTGGATTGTGTCCAGAGCCCACTCTGGTCCAAGTGCTTCTGAAGTAGGGCCCTTCAGGGCAAAGCCTCCAGTTTTGAAATGGTCTGGACTCTGGAGCATTAGTACTTAGGGAATCCCTGAAGTCTTGGACACTAATGGAAGCTGGTGGTTTGACCTGGTACTAAAGGCCAAGGATTCATCTTTGAATCCATTGTTGAACTTCTGAAAATGTTCTTTTTTAAAAGTAGGAACGACTTTCCTACTTGGGATCTGAGCTAATTAAAAAATTTATTCATGTGTTTTTTACCTAAATGTGGAATATATTAATGTTATTTACTATTTTGAATTTTTTCACTATAAGTCTATTTAATATGTTTCGACTTATTTTGAACTCAAAACAACTTAATATGTTTTACTTATTTTCTTATTTGGGAGACAGTATTTGAAATAATAGCTCTCAAATGATTGTTTTGCTGATTTTATTAATAAATATCAGCTGCTCATACAGATTTCCCCCTGCCATTTGCTTATTAAACCTCTACATGTTATGTTATGTTGCTTTACTGTCACTGATTGAAAAGCCCGAGTGCTTCAGCTTGTGGTTCGAGGGCAGGAAACAGGGATAAAGAATGGCTAGTGAGTAGGCACTTCTCACCACCGCTCTGCTGTGTCAGAGAAAGTTAGGCCCAAGTAAGCTCACCGGCTCGGCCTGTGAGACCAAATCCGCCTGCTACGTTGGTTACTCTTGTGGCAGAGAGAAGATCCATGCTGTAAGGGTGTCCGTGCTGTGATGAATCTAGGACATACTGTGAGTGTTAACACTTCCTGCACCCACCCCCAAAACAGCTGTTTTCACATTAACAGTACAAATCTCAGGAGATTACAATGACAGGAGATACTGAAAATTCACAGCAGCATATTTGGGCTATACTCTTGGGAAATTAACTTTAGCAGTGAGATTATCCTGATTAAATTTCATAATAAATCAAATATGTATTGTTTAATCTAACAACTGGGAAGAAGCAATCTGTTCCCAGAAGCAAATAATAGAAATATCTGAGTCATTTTCCTGATTCCATATTTATTTCAGCATCTCAGTTTTTCTCTCTTTTTCTTTTCTTTTTTAATTTGATGAATGCATTTAGGCAAAGAAATGGTTCATGTATGTTGAGGGCAAATTTTAGCCAGAAGTCATTATGTAGTTGTAACTATATTATTTATAACTAAGGTACTGTATGTCACACAGTTTTAGCGAGCTTGAAGTGTCATTTAGGGGTGGGGGCTGTTTTTGTGCCTATGGCTAGGGCTAAAAGCTCTAAGATGTGTCTGGCTCTCTGCCATTGGACTAAAAGTACTAAAAGAAGATGCACCTGTTCTGGGCACACTCGTATTACACACTAAACAAACAACAATGTGTGTAGCATGACACTGTATTGGGTTTTTTTTTTTTTTTTTGGGTAGAAAGAATGGTTTATTGGTGATCAAATTGCCAAGACAGTTGGGGACACGAAAGAGATAAGCAAAATAACAGAAAATCCAGCAGACTTTATGTCATAGTCAGCAAGGTCTTTGAGCCGACACAGGCTTCTCAGCTTGACAGAAATGCTTAATTTAAACCTCTGTGTACCCAATAACAATCCTTCTGTTTACCCAGTTAGAGTCCTTCTGTTTAAGACATTGTCACTAGCCTGGTGGCACATGCCTGTAATTTCAACACTTGAAATATGAAGGCTAAAGAATCAGAAGTTTAAGGTCATCCTTGGCTGTAGAGCAAGTTGAAACCAACCTGGGATGCGTGAGATTCCATCTTTTTTTTTTTTTTTTTTTTTTTCCAATGCAGTTTATTCAGGAACCTTGAACAATCCTCGGACCCTGGGGAAAGCCAGCCCACAGCTTAAATAGCCTCTGGGTAGCCAACCCCAGCGTGCCACGTGGGCAATGTAGATAGGTCCACATACATGGAAGCAAGCCAGATCCTCGGCCTTAGCCAAATGTGGAGTTGTTCTTGACAGAGAGCACTCACCATCGGGAAGGTGGAAGGCGGAAACCAGCTCCATCTTTAAGGCATAGCATTCCGCAGCTCTCTACAGTTCTCCCTTTTTGTTTTAGATGCATCAGGCAAGAGTAGAGGTCTGATCTCTGATATTAGAAATAAATTGGGACTTTGTACAGATGTTCATTTAGGTGTCATCCCCCCAAAGAGCATCAGACCCGTCCGATACCTTTTTCTCAGAGGCGGGACCTGGGGCATCAACCCGCATGCAATCAGACATGCTCTTCTCTGGGTCGAAAGCGGCTGACCCTAAGTGCAGTGCTTAGCCTTGCATCCTGAGTGTATCATTATAGCTTTTTATGGTATCCAACCATGCTTGGGGAGAATGTCCTGCTTCAATGGCTGTAAAGGCCTGAATGATCATGGCTGCATCACACTGTTGTGAGACTCTAATCTTGCATATATACCACAGGCAAACCAAGGAGACCAACACCAGAAGGCCTGCTAGCACTCCCATGCCCGCCCATTCCTTCAGATGATTCATGGCTGCAGCAATCCATGTTGATAATCCTGTGGCTAGTCCTGTGTCCACTCTGGTAGAATTTACTGTGACAATGGCCACTCTCAGCTGCTCCATCGTAGTATCGAATTCTCCAGTCCAATTACCTAAAATATAGCTCGACAATTGTTTAGACAGATTTGCAGCACAGGAAAAATTCTCATGTTGTATGCTAGTGACACTAAGTCCAGCATACTTTCATTGACAGCCACGTTGAGCGATTTGCCATAGGGTATCAATTTGCTCCTGCAAGAGGTCAATCCTCTGATTGAACACCATCAAGCTTCCTTTTAGTACAACTTCCTTTATGTACAACTAAGGCATGAGCTACATTGGCTAAATGATTATTCAGGGTCTGAGCAGTCTGCCCAGTATGACTCATGGCTAATGCCTTGGTGGTAGCTCCAACAGCCGCCAATGAGATGGTAGTAACAATGGTGGCTGTAGTTCCAAGATGTATTGGGGGTTTTAATTCTCTGTACAGAGATAATTTAAGGTACTCAGGAAGAAGTAGTAGGCTATGGATATATTCCATTTTTTATAAGACACATGAGTGTCAGGATTTGAGTATCTGTGGGTGGTAGCAGCACCTCCAAAGCCAAGGGGTAGTCGAACTAATTTTATTTTTGTAAAAATCTCTTATTTCAGATCTTAAAATAATTTCATAGTAAAGAAAAGGTTGAGTGGCTGGGCTGCTGTAGAAAGTAAAACCTAGGATTTCTGTAACCTGCAGCTGGCACTGCTGTTCCTCAGCAGGTAGCACTAGAGATCTGACTTCGTGAGCTTGTGTTGCCTTGGTAACATGGACACTGCTGTTGTCCTTTATGTGTTTACAGACAGTCTCATTAATGATCTTGACTCAGCTTACAAAGGAGCAGGCACTGGGGGAATGGAGAACCATTTAAAAAATGTGTGCAGATTCTGAGAACAGAGGATGTAAAGGGATTTTGAGAAACACTTTATTGTTGCTTTGGTTTTTGTGAAGGAAAGAGACTGTAGTAAAATCCCCATCTTCACAAGCCAGGTCCAGAGTTGGCATGCGTGGTAGAGTATGGCTTTTTCTGCTCATTTTGAAAGCATGTCTTTCCTACTTGTTACATTTTGTTCTCACGTACAGATATTTAATGATGAGATGTAGTTTCTAGGATTACAAATGCACCCTGGGTGGGTGGATATACTTTTGCTCGTTTGCTTGTTTTTGATCAGTTCTCAAGTAGACCTGCGTTGTTTGTTGTTGGTGTTTGTTAAGCCAAGAGTTGCTTCTTTCTGTCTTGCTTCTTCACAGGTTCCCTCTCACTTAGATTCAGCCATGGAGCCTACAAGTTAGTAGAAGGTGGTAGAGGATGGTGGGGAAGTACTCTAATTTTCTTCTTGTTGCAGATGATGACAAAGAGTTCATTCAGCGAAAGGCACTGCTGGTACCCTTCCTCCATTAAGATCTCTTTTTTATTGTGTATGGGTCTTTGGGCTACATGAGTGTCTGGTGCACATGTATTCAGTAATCAAGGATGCTGGAATAGGACATGACATTCTTCAACTTGTGAGTCTCCATCTAGGTGGTGGGAATTGAACCCAGGTCCTTTGGAAGAGCAGACAGTGCTCTTGACAGCTACACCATGTCTCCTTTTTCCTCGTGCCCTTTCTTAACAAGGCGAACGAAGTGAAATCTGTTATCATGCCATTTGTGAGGAAAGAGTAAATAAAGTAGTTGTCATCCTGATGGGGTGCTTCTCTTAGCTCTTTGTTAGGTATACATTGGAAGGAAATTATAAGTGGATTAAAATGGCACCTGAAAGAAGTGGCTTTTCCCTTTTTTTTGCTCCCTCAAGGAACACATACACAAATCTTGGTTCTTCTGTTGTAAATGTAGAAAAACTAGAAACTGCCCAGATACTGATATTAATGGTAGTAAGGCTACACACGCATCATCTTAGCATGCTTTCACAAGAAACCGTGGGTGGGTTATGTTTGCATTGAAAAGACCTGTGAGAATGGTAAGTAAAACACAAACAACATATTTAAATCCATAGTTACGAAAATAGCTTCTTATTGCTCTTTTCACGAAGACAGGTGTGTTTCTGTTGACACGATGTAAGCAGCTGAGGAAGGGCAGTCAGAAGGGAAAGGAGAGAGCATCGGGTACCTTCCAGATGGAATGTAGCCACTGTGGGACGGGAACAGCCATCTCTGTGAGGAGGACTGGAGATGGGAGATGGCAGAAAGGTGCACTGGAGAGCACTCACCATAGGGAGAATCTGCTGTGCTGTGAGTTACTCTGCCAGGGATAAACTCAAGTTCCCCGGACATGGAGTCTCTCAGAGGAGCTGCTGTGTAGCTTTTACCCAAGTACTTGTCTCCTAATTTGTTTATATAGGTTGATATGTTACATTACATGAACACCAAGAGAAGCAAATTTGGGGCATTCTAGGTATCATAAAATCAGTTTTTATGTGTGTAGCATACTGCAGACGAGGAAGAGTGAAGGCACAATGCCAGGTGCATCTTTTCATAGGCTTAGTTGACTGAGACCACACGACTCATTTCATTTTTGTTATAGGATTAATCGGACGATCCTCCAGGTGTCTGAGCAGTGTACATGGTACATGCATGGCCATCTGTGAGTGGCTTAAGTGTCTTAGAAAAAATGTTCTTGAGTGAGGGGTGACTAAGTTCTCTGGAACCATATATATTTTCTTTTCAACAAAAATCCATGAAAGTCTACCACTACTTTAAAGGATTTATTTATTTGTTTGTTTGTTTATGTCAGAGGAATGCTGTATGGAAGAACAGCCCACATGAGAACCTGCATCTAACTGCTTTTGGCTTGTTTGGATTCAACACTGAAGCTTTTAGCTCATTTTAAGGACTGGGCAGAATATATGTCTGTTAAAGTATAGCCTGATGGAATTCTCTGTATTTTTCTTTCCCAGCCACTCTTCGCCTTGCCTCACTACTAAAGTCAACAGTGTCAATAAACTGTAAGAGATGGGTAGGCCCTGAGGGCCATTCGGTCCCTTTTCTTAGGGCTGCACTGTGTGGTTCCGGTGTCTGACACTCCATGGAATCCCTCCTGTTGTCTTGCTTCCCTGCAGTGTGCCCACCTGGTTTTGCTGCTCTGTGGCTGGTACTTTCAGCTGGCCTTGCAGGCCACTTCTTTTCCTTGGCTGACTCCTGGCTCTGTGCCCCCAGCCTCAGCTTTCAGCATTTATTCTAGTAGGTGATGACCCTGTGGGCTCGTATCACAACGTGATAGCTTCCAAATCTGTTTCCTTCAGCTAAAACTAAGCTTCATATGAAAGCACTTCACAGCTGCCTCACAAGTACATCAAAAAGATACTTTGATCATTTCCTAATTCCTTCTTTCCATAGTAGTACCATCCAGCTCATGTTTTCTTTTCAGTCCCTCATTTTTCTACCTGCTGGGGAAGACAACACACGAGTGTCACTATCCACCTTCAGAAACAATTACTTTGTTCAGTTATTGCAAGAGCATTATGCACACCCTTACCATGGCCCACCTGTGAAGGTCAGAGGACAGCTGGGGAAATTAGTTCTTTCCTTCCACCATGAGGATCCTAGGGACTAAGCTCAGGTTTTCAGTCCTAGTGATATGTACTCTTACCCACTGAACTTTCCTGTTAGTCCTACCTGCCCCCTCCCTCCCTCACACCCTTTCTTCCTTCCCTCTTTCTCCCCGCTCCTCCTCTCATCTCTCTTCTTGGCATGGTCTCTCACTATCCTAGAACTCAGGTAGTAGGTTAGGCTGGCTTGCCAGTGAGTACCAGGGTACCCCCCTTGTCTCTCCAGCACTAAGTCTACAAAACACGTGCTAATGTGCAGCTTTTCACCTGGGTTCTGGGCAGGATGATGGCTCCCTTTCTCAGCATGCTTCAGTCACACTTCCCATCTTCACTGCCTCAAGATACAGTGCTTTTTTTTTCTTTTTTTAAATCTGGAGCAGCAAACAGCTTATCCTTTGCACGACTAGCTTCTCATGGTTCAGTCCTGTCTTCTCCATAGGGAGGCCTTTACTGACTGCTAGTAGGAGGTTTATACATCTGTTCTCCCTACTGTGGTTTTCAAGCACATTAGAAGTTTTTGAGTCCTAACACTATTAGTACAAACTCCTGAAGGCAGACATTTGTTCATTAATGCATCTTTGTTGTTAAATGTAGTAAGAAAAGGCAAGTGATTGAATTCTGTGCTAAAACACCTTCAGATGCTGCCTTTCAAGTACTGGTAGGATGTATATTCTCAGGAGATAAGCATTGGAGATGTTAGACTGGAATTTAAGATTAAGATGTGAGTTAAAGAGATAGATGTCAACTGGAATTCCTGGTGAACACAGCAGTTTAGAACCCGTGTGGCTGTTGGATGGAGAAGCAGCCCATGATAGAACTGGGGATATACATATTTAGGGAGATGGTGGTGGAAGAACATGCCTTACAGAGCTGGAATAACATGACTGTGGACGTTAGGGAGAAGGAAATAACTACGAGGCCACTGTTTGCGTGATGAAAATTGATAGTTCCTCTACCATAAGCTACTTAGTTCTCATGGCTACCTATTGTACTTCCAGTAATTGTTTCTTGTATTCATAAGGGCATGGGGGAAGAGATAAGTATGTGTATTTGGATCAATACAAGATAATTCTCGCCTCTGGAAACATCCAGTTCAATAGGCCAGTGTATTAGGAAGGTACCATATTTTCAGGTGAACTATGGCTTCTTGGGTAAAGATGTGCCAGCTCCAGATGGCACGTGGTGCAGTCTCAGTATGTGTCACAGCTGGTCCTTAGCTTTGAGCAGTCTGTGAGACACATCCATACTAACTTAAAATGCCAATTCTCAAAAAGCAAAGTGCGAATGTAAACCACAACAAAACATGTGAGTTGGGCAGTCAGATACCGAGGAAAGCGAAAACTGAGAGTTGAAGCTTGCTGAGTAGAGAAACTTGCTTGGAGGACCATGAATGGCCTTGTCCTATCAAGGGTCCTGCTACAGTGCTATGAATACAGTTTCTTTGTCTTGAGGGTTTGTGCCACGTGTGCAGAGATAAGAAAGTCTGTTTGCATCACAGGACCTGACCCCCTGCTGAGGACAAGGTCAGAGAAGTAACCACTCCATCCTGGAAGGGACCTAGTGTAAAGAATACGGAATGTTATGCATTCAGTAGAATTAGATGCTGAAATACTAGAATACTGTAATGACTTTTCCTTGAATTTCTAGGTTCTCCTGAAAAGAAAACTGAACATTCTCCAAATAAAAAAAATATCACTGAAAACCCTATTAAAAATGGAAGTGCCAGTCCGGCATGTAAAGATCAACGAGCGGGAAAGCAAACCTCTGAGACTCCAGTAGTTAGGGGTCAAGCGCAGAAGGCACGTGATGATTCGGAAAGCGATTTTGAATCAGATCCGCCTTCTCCGAAGAGCAGTGAAGAAGAACAAGAGGATGACGACGTTCAGGGAGAACATGGGGACTTTAATGATGATGACACCGAGCCAGAGAACCTGGGTCACAGGCCTCTGCTCATGGACTCCGAAGACGAGGACGAGGAGGACAAGCACAGCTCCGACTCAGAGTATGAGCAGGCCAAGGCCAAGGGCAGAGACGTGAGCTCCCTGCCCAGAGACAAACCTGGTGGTGGGCAGAGCCCAGCCCGAGACCCAGCGCTCCTCACCCCCGCCCATTCACCAGGCGATGCCCTGACTCAGGAGTTTGATGTGTTCGGGGCTGTGCCCTTCTTTGCAGTGCGCGCGCCACAGCTGCAGCACAGAGGGAATGGCAAGAACCTGCCCCAGCAGACATTTTCAGAGCAGGAGGACTTTGATGTATTCACAAAGGCACCCTTCAACAGGAAGGTGAGTGTACAGGACTGGCCCGCCGCCGGGTCGGACGCCTGCTCTCTGCCCGCACGGCCTAGAAGTGTAGATATATTTGGCTCCACTCCCTTCCAGCCATTTTCTCCATCAGCGAGTAAAAGTGAGAGCAAGGAGGATGTTTTTGGGCTTGTGCCCTTTGAGGAAATAACAGGGAGTCAGCAGCAAAAAGTCAAGCAGCGCAGCTTGCAGAAACTTTCCTCTCGCCAGAGACGCACAAAGCAAGACATGTCCAAAAGCAACGGGAAGCGCCATCACGGCACACCCACCAGCACTAAGAAGCCTCTGAAGCCTCCCTACCGCACCCCTGAGAGGGCCCGCAGACACAAAAAGGTGGGCCGCAGGGACTCGCAAAGCAGCAACGAGTTTCTAACCATTTCAGACTCCAAGGAGAACATCAGCGTTGCACTGACGGATGGCAAAGACAGGACCGGTGTCCTGCAAGCTGAGGAGAGTCTGCTGGACCCCTTCGGCGCCAAACCTTTCCACCCTCCGGACTTGTGGCACCAGTCCCACCAGAGCCTAGGCGACATCTGTGTTGATCACAATACCATTTTGCCTGGGAGGCCAAGACAGAATTCAGTACACGGGTCATTCCACAGTGCAGATGCCTTGAGAATGGACGACTTTGGTGCCGTGCCCTTTACAGAACTCGTGGTGCAAAGCATCTCTCCACAACAATCCCAGCCGGTCGAATTAGACCCTTTCGGTGCTGCTCCATTTCCTTCTAAACCATAGCTTCAGGCAGACTCAGCAATAACTCCTGTTTTAAAAAAGGATGAATAGTTTTATGAATCTGGAAGAAAACATTATTTGTATAGTTGTTTATATCATTCATTCTCACGGCTAATCAGGATAGGTGATTTTTAAACCAAATGCGAGCATCTGTACAGGGTAGTAAGTTGATGCCTTCTTCAAGCAAGAGGGGGCCTAAATCGAAAGCTCCAAGGGCTTTTGCTACTGACAGCTCAGAGGTGCAAATGCGGGGCTTCCTGGGAAAGTTTGTATGTAGCTGCTGAGGGGCAGAAAGCTTATCACTTCACATATCAAAAGGTCACCTATGTGTGTACCCCCAGATCCAGCATTTGAAGCCAGGCTGACTGAATTTTTCCACCTAGGAGACAGTCTGGGTGTGCTCTTCATTACATACTTTTCTCTGTAAGGTAGAGCCAGAGTGACTATGGTGCCTAAAACTGTTGCGTTTTTAAAAACAAGTGCCATTAATATGGACTTTGTAATGATAAGTATACGAAATAATGTATATACTAACTCAGTTTAGCCCTTCTATGGTATATAGATCAAAACATGTATATGATAATATATATGCAGTTTTTAATCTATCAAAAATTAAAATTTTAAAACGTGGAATGCTTAATAGAAGCCTAGAACAAAAATATAAAGAGAAATATCTGGCATTTGAAAAATGTAAAAGAATGATATTTCAGAAAGAAAAACAGCATTTGGTACTTTCGAATTACTTTGTTTTTGAATGGTTTTTGCCAAAACCTTTATCTCTATATCCCTAATGAAGCATATTGGTAAAAAGTGGGAGGACACGTTATATAGAAATTTAATTTAAAAAAAAAACAGTAGCTGAAAGTTTAAAATGTTCAGATGTTTACAGTGTAAAATCATGTTGCATTTACTAATGTACTCTGTTACACACCCGCCCTCATCCAGCACTCCCAGGTCACAATGAGCAGTTCCTTCCTTCAGCTTCAGAGGTGGGGACAGTGGGACTCCAGTGCTCCAGCAGTGACACTGAGTCTTAGGGACGCACGCTGTCAGCCCCTCTGCACTGACAGCCAGACCTTCAGTGGCTACAAGAATTAGATCATGGGACTAGGTTTAATTCTGCTAGCTGATTGCATCATACCAAGCTACCAAATTGCCTTTAAAAAAAAATATCACCAGTCATAATGAGAAACTTGAAATTTTGTAGAGGTTGTGTTTAATGATAGCAGTTCTACATCAGTTAATGTGAATGCACTATCTGTGCCTCCTATGTCTGTCCTAAGTTATGATCAACTGTCTTTACAGATAAGCATTAGAAGTTTCTAGATTAACAGCTATTTACAAAAAGGGATGGAAACTTTTTTACCGTTACTTTCCTTGATTGCTATATTTTAACTATCTTTGCCCCCAATTAGTGTATCTTATAAATAATCTCATTAAAAGCTCTTAATTTTAGTGTCCTGATAGGATAAATTATTTGCCTACTTTCACAGTTCAGAACTTGGAAAGAAGCAAAATATATAACTAAGCCACAGTCTTTCTTTTTTTTTTTTTTTATTATTGTTATTTTTTATTGCTTCTCTCCTCTCAGTGATCTCATTCAGGTGAGAAGTGGACAGGGAGCAGCCCCATCACGTCACCACCCAGAGCTGCGCTGCACTTACTGTCCTTGCGCCCAAGGCCGGAGACTATGTTAGCACCTTTTCTCCCGGTTCTCAGGTTGATTAACATTGCTAATGCAAACAGCAGTAGATCCTTTAAACCGCAGAACAGATTCAGTAATGCTCTCCTTTTAAAGGGACTATGAACTGATGTGGTCTCCTGAGATGCGACTATGAAATCATAGTTTCACTTGCCTTTCACTGCACTGAATAATTTGAAGTGATTCACTGACAGCCCCTTCGGCTTATGCTCCATAAATTTAGGAAGCGGCTCTGCCACAGCATCAAATGTTTACATTGTCTCCTATAGCCCACCCAGGTGCCGCTCCTTGTTTGAGACCAGCTCATTGGACAGATCATTTAATTGGGGCACCTCCTTCCTGTTGATGTTAGAGGCACTTTCTCAAGACAGGAGACGCCACTTAAATGTCAGTCTCCACAGCCACTGTCACTCCACTCCATCAAGCTGAGCCTTAGGTACCTGATTCCCTACGAGAATTAGGCTACCATGCACTTACTGCACACCCAGCACTGACTGAAGGACTGGCTCTGTCACAGGATGGCCCAGTTCTGGTTTAAAGAATGTCATTTGGGTGTGCCCTGTGCTTCTAAGTATGCAAAGTAGTCCTAACTAAACCTGTTAGACTTGAACATCAAAGGGAAGTCACGTTAGGAACATAGCAGGAGTCTGAGGCCAAAGTTCTTACCTAGAAGCTTTAATACTGCTTGTTAACTTTGAATCTTTTCTTAAAAGTGGGCCATTTGCTTTCATCACTTCAGTAAATGTTAGATTTTAAGATCATCTTTCATGGTATTGAAGAATGTATCTACTGAGGCACACAAGTTGCTTAGTGTGTAGTTGGAGAAAAGGTCCTTTGTAAGCTGGGTGAAATGTAACTGACTAGAATATTAA
The DNA here is from genome assembly GCF_030254825.1 of Meriones unguiculatus. Classification (NCBI taxonomy): domain Eukaryota; kingdom Metazoa; phylum Chordata; class Mammalia; order Rodentia; family Muridae; genus Meriones; species Meriones unguiculatus. The sequence goes on from NC_083351.1 coordinate 169,109,530, forward strand.
GCAAAGATGCTCCTCCCCCTGGGATGTGTTTCCTTGGGCGTGGTTAGGAAATCACTTGGCTCTCAGATGTGCGCACCTTGCAGTCCTAGCCTGTTTCTTGTTTAACAGGGACTGACTATTGTTCTCATCATGCTGGTGGGAAGTGCTATGGTGGAGCCCACTCTCCTGTGCTGGTGTTCCAGGCAGTCTCCCCATGGGTTCTCTAGGTTTGGGCACTTCCCTTAGGCATTGCTAGAAGGTGCATGTGTTACGGGGAGTTTGGGTACATTTGTTTATTATATGTAGGATGTCTAGTGAACTTCGTCAGTTTTTCCTTTTTTATTTTTAGCAAAACTAGTCATTAATTTAGGTCCAGTTGTTGAGTTGACAGTCTACTGTGAGAAGATGACGTGTCTGCTGTGAGAGTAACAAATGACTGTTGGAAATCTTTATACTCGGTAATGTTTTCTACTAAGATAAAAAGACATGCACATCACAGCTCTCTATTATGGAATTAATGTGAATTTAAAAAGGCAATCTTTTGAAAAAAAAATTTTTTTTTGAGAGAATTCACTCCTAGTGAAGGTTTACAAAAGCCACTAAAAGGAATAAGTATCTGAAAATATGGAGGGTTGGATCTGGTTTAGTTTTTTTTTTTTTTTTTTTTTAATTATAAAATTCACAGTGCTACTTTCAGGAAAACTGACTTTATTACTATGGGTTTTTTTGTTTTTGTTTTTGTGACTGAAAAGTCATCCAGTAGATGTAGTAGCCACTTGACTTTTCTTTTGCAGTGCTGGGAACTGAACCCAGGCTTGTGCATGCTAGGCAGGCGCTTTAGCGCTGAGCTACACCTCCAGCCTGGAAGCTCTCTTTTAATTGCTGGCAAACAGCTTTAAGTGCACTTTCTTTGATTACACTCCAGTTTTTGTTAAACTTGAATTTTCTGAAGCCTTTTATGTACCACTAAGCAAATAACTTTAATCTTTAAATAAACCGGATTTATATCTTTAGTTATGTTTCTAATTGTTATAAATCATACTTGCTAAAGTAACCTAAGTCCTCAAATGTAGCTGGGAAACTTAAATAGAATTCAGTTGCTTTCTCTGTACCCGGTTAAGCACTAATTTTATTACCCTATTGCCTTTACATTGCTTAGTCTTGAATTCTGTTCACTGTTTTGTTTGAGAGTTAAAGTTATTTTCTTACTGTATTTATCACACCTACTGTTTTAATAATCTGCCTTCTTTAAATGCAATAAATCCCAAATGGATTGCTTATTCTTTATAATCAGTGCTTCTGGAGTTTTTGTTTGTTTGTTTATTTTGTAACATTAAAAGTTTCATTATAAATTTCTATTCAGTTCTTTCATTCTCAACATAGATTCCGTCTCGGTTATGTATTTTGTTCTCAAAGAGTTCATGGTTTAGGATTTAAGAAAATGCACTTGGCCTAATTTCTGTACAGCAAGAACACTTCATAGCACAATTGTCATAAATTTACCAATACAGTGATTGTAAGGTCAGAACATAAGATCTTAGCATGCCTTTTGAATTGGCAAGTAATTTTTATTTTGTAACTTTTTTCACTTTTAAAAGACTGTTAGCATTAAAAATATTTGATGAAGTATTTTACTTCCAAAGAAGCATTTGCATATTAAAGAGATGGCCTTTGTATTAGACTGATGAGCTAACTTTGGTGACGGAGTTGCAGTGTTAATGGGAATGCAATATTCCGCAGTCCAGAGTATCTTGTCTAGTATTAGTCGATGTGCTTTGGAGCAGTCAGCAGTGCTAAGCAGTCACTGTTCAGATGCGGTTATAGGTAATCTCTCCAAGGAGGAGCATGTAATAATATGTGAGCTATTTATTTTGAATAATTCCTTCCTAAGAAAGGTTGGCTCAAGCATCGCATGTAGCACAGCCAACACACTGAAGCCTGACCTTGGAGAACTTTTTTTTAAATTAAATTTTTATTATTTTTTATATTAATTACAGTTTATTTACTTTGTATTCCAGCTGTAGCCCCCTCCTTCATTCCCTCCAGTCCCACCCTCCCTCCCTCATCCCCCTGCCCCTCTCTAAGTCCACTAATGAGGGAGGTCCTCCTCCCCTTCCATCTGATCCTAGCTTATCAGGTCTCTTCAGTACTGGCTACAATGTCTTCCTCTGTGGCCTGGCAAGGCTGCTCCTCCCTCCGGTGGCATGGGGGTGGGGTGGGGTGGTCAAAGAGCCAGTCATTGAGAACTCTTGGGTGTGAAAGCACATAGGCCCGGCACAACTGAGATTACCTGCACGCCAGGCAGCAGCTTGATGACACACTGGAAGAGCAGGAAGAGGGCCTTGGTGGCTGTTCACAAAAGCCGTGCAAGGGTATAGAAGCACAGTCTCCTCAAGAGGGCCCTACTGTTATTTCTCTCCTTTCAGAAAACGAATGTAAAGGGTAAGTTTCAGTTCTAGGTCATTTTCTCACCAGCCACAGGGCTAACTTTCACTGTAAACAGTTACTGTGACAATGCGTAAGACCCGTCTGCCCCTCCCCTAACAGCCGAGCTGCTTCCCACTGGTATGGTGGAGTTAGAAATGATACTCTTGGGGTGGATGTGGACCTCTCAGAAACTGGCAGGAATCCAGAAGTGCAGGCCGTGTCCCTTGGCATGCCATACAGGGCAGGGTGCAGCTCCAGGGGGTACTCTTCAAGCACAGTCTTCCAAATGGATACTCTGTCCTGTGGGATCATACGCTGTGAGAGAGTCCCTGACTCAGTCTTTGACTCTAAGATGGTTTCAAGCTGTAATGTATCACAAAGAATGACAAGCAGCACACATTTAGCAAACCCCATTTATTTACATATGCACACTCTGCCATGCAGCTACTGAACTGCACTTCCTATAATCCACAGAGATGAGTGATGTCTTGCTGTTTGAAAATGGCTTTATAGAGAAAGATGATATAATTTAAAAGTCACAGATAGTTTAAAAATGTACTTTTAAAGTGTTTTAGTTTGTATACAGGTAAAAGACTAGTTCTTTTTAACTACTGTAGCTGGAAATACAATTTTCAACCTAAACTGATAAAATATACATTATTACAAAGCTCAGATTTTATGCAGTTGTCAAATATTCTTTAATATAACTAAAATTTTTATCAGTAGTGTTATGCACACAGTAGATGGGTCAATAAACGCTGACATACAGAAGTGTTTATAGTTGACAGCAATCCACAGTCATTCCTTTATGATAAATACATTATAAAGATAAAATATGAGAACAGTAGTTTTACAATATTGAACATTTCAGAGAACGTGGAATAACTTTGCCTACGGTCAGACCTAGGTCTTAACCTCAAAGAATAGTTGTTTGAAAACAAAGTATGTTCTTTTTATGTTTGTTTTACATACAGCAGTTGTTACAGAATTCATGTACAAAAAGAAACCAGACATTTCAAGAATTAAAGTAAGACATAGGGCTGGGTGTGGTGGCACACACCTTTAATCCCAGCATTCAGAAGGAAGAGGCAGGTAGATCTCTCTGAGTACAAGGCCAGACTGGTCTACATAGCAAGTTCCAGTGCTACAGAGTGGGACCCTGTCTGAAAAGAAAAAATAAAAATAAAAAAATAAAAGACTCGGTATTTTTTTGAGAAGAGTTCATATTAAAAATGGCTCCACATTTAGCTTAAAATTATTGGAATTTCATTATTACTATTTCTTCTGTCCAAAATGACAAAATGTGCATTCAAGAACAATATAGGCCTATAAAGGACATTTTCTGAAAAATATATGGTACTTTTGTTATGTCCAGATCATCTAAAATTGAGCATATGAATAGAATTTGTGTCTTAAGTTATAACAGCCACTTTCAAATAGTGTTCCATCATAACAACGGTTATGAAATGGTGGCCTTTCCAGAGCCCACTGGGGGAAAAATCTTGCTAACATACCAGCATGGGAAATTTAACTTTTAAAACCACTACACTAGAAAGAAACCTCTGCAGAGGTATAAGCTGAGGCATACATATCAACTTTCCTAATACTGAATATAGAAAGTACATTTAGGGAACAAACATCAATGCCAAGAAAATTTTTATGATATATTATCCTTTTTTTTTTTTTCTGAAAATATGCCAGGTATTTAAAACAGCTTGTCAACTTATTAAGAAACTTGGGTGACGCTTTATATTTGGTGGACAACAGAAGTTTTCATGAGTGCTGCGAATGATTTAATTTATGCATTTAGAAAGACCAAAAGATAAGAGGTGCACTCCCTCACAGGGCAGTGAGATCTAGTAAGTATAAACTAGACGCTTCAGCTCCAAACTGTACATGGCACTTATATATGCTCTGAAGTTGTCAATGAAATGTCAGTACAAGTATAAGCAGGCGCAGAGGTGAATAATCTCTCCAGTGGATAAGACATCTGCAATCTAAGGCTTAAGGTTCACTTAATGGTCAAGACACGGTCACCCAGATGGCATGGCCTTGAAAGTAGCACCCATATAGTTTTGAACTCATCATCATGAGACTTAGGACTATGGAGTTAGAGATGAGAGTTCTTTGGGAAAACTGGGATCAAAATTCAGGGTGAAGAATCCAATTAGAATACGGAAGTAAATATCTGGAGTAAAATTAGGTAGCTGATAATTTGGCTGTCAGACTTTGTGTGGCTCAGTCGTATCCCTCGTTGCCAGTCTAATATTGCTTTTAAAAACAGCAGTGCATCTTTATTTCCTCTTCTCAATACCTTTCTCAACTGAGGAATTATTTTTTGTTGTTGTTGTTAGGAAACTAAAAACTAAAACAAAAATCCAAATGTTCTTAGGGAGATAACTGGGGTGAAGGTTTCTCACAGACTGCACAGAAGGTGGCACTGGCTATCCTGGAGCAGCACAGGGGAGAACCCTTGCCTTGGAGATGCACTTAATTTCGATCATTTAATGAGAATGTCTCCTATTACAGTCAGCTCCAGGGTGCCTCCATGTTTAATGGACAGGAGTCTTTCCTAAGAAAAAAGAGTTGGTCTTACATAGAGTTCGCTGCTACTCAAGACTCCCTGCCTCTCACATCTGACTTTCACTGTCTGCACAGGCGTGTCTGAGGTGCAAGGGTCACACAGTTCTCACTACAGATTCAAGTGCATCTTTCCATTTTATCAAGCATGATGGTCCATTAAACAAAGAGAAAAAGGAAGAAAACTGGGAACTTCAGAAACAATGGGGTCTAAGATCCCCCACTGTGTATTGCTTAATGACTGGATTCACCAGGGGCCGTACCTGGATTCACAGGTGGGAAACATAGTCAGGGCAAGGCTTGCTGTGTCGGTACCGCATGACGTACACCGTGGACTGGTGCCACCAGTACAGCATCACCACTGCGAGGATATGCCAGATCTGGTGGCTGGATCCGAGGTAGTTCAATTGTCCTGGACAAGAAAATTGAGAGAAAGGCTGATGGTATGATTTCAGTAGTAAAAGAAAAATACACTTCCACTGCTGGCCAGATTGACTATAGATTAATTCAGATCCAAAGATTTTTCTTAAGAGGATAGACTCCTGTTTTATTCCTTAACTATGCAAGTTAATTTCAGAAATGCTGTCACCAACTGTTTACAGATGAGATCGGGAGTGTTTGGGTAGTATGACTTTAGACCCCCACTTTATTTCTTTTTAAGGTAACTTGTAGGGGCCAATGAAATACCTCAGCAGGTAAAGGCACCTGCCATCAAGTCTGATGGACCCACTACCCCTCCAATCCGCAGGGTACATAAAAAGAGGGACACTGCAGAGGGGAAACTGATCCTTGAGACTTGTCCTCTGACTGCCGTTGTGCCCTGTGGCATGCCCCCCCTAACCGTGAGTGCACACCTGCAAGCACACACACACGGTGGAATTTGATCTTTTGTCTTCCATGTCTCAACACACTTGGCAGAATGGGGGGAAAATATTGTATGAAAGACAAGAGACACCAGTGTTCCAGCCCAGAGCATGGTTTAGGGATGACTCTGCCAGAGCCGGTGGACTGGTTGGCTGGAGGTGAACCTGCAGCTGCTCCTACACAGGGGCGAGGCTCTGCTTAGTCATCAGGACAAGGGGCTTCCTCATGTTTCTCAGTCAACAAAACCCAGAACTGGAACAACGCTCAGCCCTTCCCTATAGTCGTGCTATGGTGGCATGGTATAAATATCCTCTAAGCTCACTTTGTTTTAGTGAGAAGTTTAATTCAGAACAAAGTATGAGTCAACAGGATTCTTCCTTGGTGGCTCTGAGCCTGCCTCTGGTGCCATGAACTCTTGACTCCCAATGAAACCTGAAGATTCATTTTTTTAAAACAAGATATAAAAATTGCTATCTTATAACAAATGGTCCAGGATCTGCTCCGTTCTCCTGATGGACAGGCTGCTGATCCATGGATCCACTGTGATACACATTTGTTTTTGAAGACCTGGTCTCACTATGTAGCCCTAGCTGGCCTGGAACTGTGTACATTGGGGTAGGTGTGAACTCACAGATCTGCCTCCCAAACACTGTGATAAAAGGGTATGCTTTAGCCCAGCAGTTCTCCACCTATGGGTCACATCTGCTTTGGGTATCAAATGACCCTCTCACGGAGGTTGCTGAAGACCATTGAAAAACATGGATCTTTACATTGTGATTCTTATCAGTAGCATAATTACAGTCATGAAGTAGCAACAAAAATAATTGTATGGTTGGGGGTCACCAGAGCATGAGGAACCCGTTCTCTTTTAACTGCCCTTGTATCTCTGCTTTCCGCATTTCCTGCTTTATGTATCCCTGCAAACGACATTTACTCTACAAGAACAAACAGGGACAGAAGAACATGGTCGCTAACGGCAGTGCCTCATGTTAAAAGAACGGGGGCTAGGAGTCACCGGTCCTTGGAGCCTGATGAGCACTGTCATAAGCTCATAATTGAACAAGTGTCAACCCAGGTCAGGGTGGTAGGAATGCCCCTGAAATGCAAACTGTGTAAAAGGGTTGCAGCGTTAGGAAGGTTGCGAGTGCCTGCTTTACCTGGAGCGTTGTAGTTTTAAATTTCTTTCCCACTATTATGGTCTACATTGCCTGTGTTTCTCCTTCACGGGAGAAGATACACACTAAACATGAGATACGACCTTTTCTAAGACCTCAGCTTTCCCGGTGCCCATGTCCGCTGCTCTGATGGTCCCGCACTCTGCCGCAGAGCTCCATGGCCATATTTCATGTTGAGCTCACTGTGGAGAAAAGCTATGTGATGTTTGGTCTTTTCCAAGTGTTAGAAGAGACAGTTCTTGCCAGCTGATTTAAAATGGTAAGGCTAAAGCCACATGGCCATTCTTACATTGTATAGAATATTTGTACTTGTATGCAATAAAGAAATTGAATCCTATGCGCATGTAATTATTTTTCATTTGTTTCGCAGTGCTCAGGAATAAACTGAGCCTGTGCATTCTAGGTAAGGGTTCTGCCACAGAGCCATACATACCTCTTGCTCTAGAACCTTAAAAAGAATTACTAATAAAGTGATACAAAGGTATACCAAAAGGGTGGCTTTTCAGTAGGGGGCCATGTCCTGGTTATGTCCTCATGTGTACACACTCAGGCTCTCACTGCATTCCATTTATACTGAAGGCTCAGTGATGAGGAAAAAGTGCACAGAGGAGTGCCCAGGCTCGTCCCTGGATGCTCTCCTTCTCCAGAGCATGTGAAGACTGGTCCTAAGGCATTTCTAATCCATCATGCAGGTGGTTCTTTCTCATAGGGGAAACCGTGAGCACAGGCCCCCTCCCTTCCCACAACAAATGTCAATTTCCCCATGTGTTGGGAAGTCAGAACTCAGCATATCCACAGTGCAGTGGACATGTCCTGTCCTTGAAAAACTGCCTTTTCCCCTGAGTAAGTACTGTGGAAGTGACTTTTAACCCAGGAAAGAGGGGTGGATTTGTAGCTTTGGTTGAAATTGCTCCTTGATCCAGTCTTCCAAATTTCAGTCTCACTGTTGTAGGTTCTTTGGATGTTACTCTTAGCTAAAGCTTCGCTGGAGCTCAGCATGCTTTCCTCTCTTTAAACCTCAGTCTTCACTCCCACAACTGAGGTTGAGGGACGTCATTCACTGAGGGCTCACTGCCCACCTGGATCCTGCTGCTGTTCTGTGTTAACAATGTCAACGAATCCTCCTGGGAACCACAGGAGAGACAGTGTAACAGCTTTGTTCCAGACCAGACGCAGAGGCACAACTTGCTGAGCATATGGGGCCAGTACATGGCTCCTGTGGCCTTTACGGAGGTAGTCTAACTCCAAGAATGCTGGGTAAAAGAGCATGCTTTGCAGAAGCTGGTTCACCACCGCGAGTGTCTTCCAGGTGGTCTTCACCAGAGCTCCCAGTGCTGAACTGAAGAAGGGAGACCCACCCTCCTGTGGGGCTGAGGGCCATGCAGAATTTTCACCAGAGCAGTGGTGCTGGGAAGCCCAAAGCCAGACTGGTTGCCTTGAGCTACTGCATAGAATTGGTGTGAGGCTAGAGCCCTCAGTGGATGCCTGACACTGGAGATGGTACTCAGTTCTACATACTACCTTCCCTAGGTGACTACCGAAAATAATTTACCAATCAGATACAGAAGAGATGAAAATGTAACAAGACACTATAACAAACATTTTGACTGTGTTTTTTTTTGTTTTTTGTTTTTGTTTTTTTTTTTTTTTTTTAATCCAGAGTGGTTTCCTTCAGGTAACTTGAAATCACAAATAAAACCCCAATGTACATGTAGAAAAGTGACTCTCAACCTGTTCTCTTTTAACTGCCCTTGTATCTCTGCTTTCCGCATTTCCTGCTTTATATATCTCTGCAAACGACATTTACTCCACAAGAACAAACAGGGACAGAAGAACATGGTCGCTAACGGCAGTGCCTCATGTTAAAAGAACGGGGGCTAGGAGTCACCGGTCCTTAGAGCCTGATAAGCACTGTCACAAGCTCATAACTGAACAAGTGTCAACCCAGGTCAGGGTGGTAGGAAGTGCCCCTGAAATGCAAACTTACAGATATTTCTTAGAAATGGGAGAGTCATTCCAGAATCTGAGAAACAATCTAAATTTTGATTCTTAAGGGCAGTTCCTGCAAATGTGTTTTCAGAAGAGAGCTATAAAACCGTGTCAAACAAGGACCTACCTGGAAAGTAGCGTTCCGGAACTTTGGAAATGTAGAACAGGAAAGCAAGAAGAGCAATCACGTACATCACAATGACTCGGGGCGCAAAGTCCTGGAAAACAAAGTGCGTTTCCTTAGATGTCCCCAGTGCTACTCACCATTCTACAACACACCTTCAAACGCCTGTTAGGCTTACCCTTTCAGAAACCTTATCTTTCAGAGGGGCATCTCTTCCCATCTTTAAAAATGAGAGCTTTCGGGGGCTGGAGAGATAGCTCAGAGGTTAAGAGCATTGTCTGCTCTTCCAAAGGTCCTGAGTTCAATTCCCAGCAACCACATGGTGGCTCACAATCATCTATAATGAGATCTGATATACTCTTCTGGCCTGCAGGCATACATGCAGATAGAACACTGTATACATAATAAATAAATAAATCTTTAAAAAATAAAGAGAGCTTTCTAGTAGATTTCTTCCAAGACTCCCTTTTGCTTCCTCACTAGAATGACTGGTGATTATATTAGAATTCTGTTTTTAAGAACCACTGTCTTTATATGCAAGTTTTCTATTTTAAGTCTTGTGAATATAGGAGTATTCAAACTTTCCTAAAATCTATCAGCTCAAAAGTTCTTGTTCTTTTTTTTTTTTTTAATCATTACAAGCTCAGTATAATTTTCCACCTCTAAAATTAATCACTCTCTACTGGCTGCAAGTTGTTCATTTCTAGTTAGAATTAGATCATAGGGAGCAGCTTCTCATGGCATTATTCTTGGGCGCCACAATTACCAGAAACATGGTGTCTTCACATGCAGCAGGACAGCCTTGCAGTTTTGTTACCTCCTGGTGTTCTGAAGAGAGCACTACTCCCCTCTGAATTAGCAGGCCACCCATTTCAATCTGCCACTGCTTTACCAAGTGTCTTCCTCACTCAGTGACATAAGCCCACTGGCAGGCCGTTCCACATCTAGTCAACTAAGTCTCCTGAAAGCGACAACCATCTCCGCTGAAGTCCAGACACTGTGACAATGGAGACTTACACCAGCCTTCCTGGAACACTTACTTACATTCGACATTTTCAATCTTTTTCTCTAGTGCCCAGTTGGGCCTTTTTATAAGAATTTCTATGAACACAGAAATGTGCCTCTGTGATCGGTAGGAGGGTGGAGCCCTTTTGGAATTCTTCCCCTTGCACATCACCTGTCTCCACAGATCTGAACCAACAGAGCCAATAGCCCTTCCTTTACTTCTCCATGTATTCCTCTTGGTGGGCTGAACATACACTTCCGGGTACCAATATGATACTGCTGTCAAATATTTATACCCGCCTCCAACACTGGCCTCCATTCAAACTCTGTGTCTTTATTTACATTCCTTATATATCTCCAACTCGACATGTCCAGCCATAAAGTCCTCCTCACTTCCTCATCCCTCACCCTCAAAAGCAATCAGCTGCTCCCTCTTCTCCGACCTGCTGTCTATGGCATTATCACTAGTCCTGAAGACGGAACTGCAACCTCAGAGGACCTTCCCATAGATGACATGTGTATACATAATACATACACGTGTGACAGAAAGAGAATGGTGTTATTCCATATAGTGATTCATCAGTAGTCAGTAGAGACTAACTAGTGATTTTTATTATTATTATGCTTATTTATATAGCTGCAGAAACTCTGCTTCAATATGCAACTAAAAGCATGCTCCCAAACGATTTCGAGCTACCCATGTGGCCTGATTATACCACTTAAACCAAGGAATAAAAATGAAGGACGAAAACATACCGAAAAATACTGACCATGCCCAACCCACCTGTACAATAGGGGCGCTGATTCCTCCATTGAGCCAAACCCAGTGGAGGGTAGGGATCACTCCATAGCCCGAAACAGAACAGAATATGATAGGGCGGAGCCTCTGCCACTGCTGAGTGAGGTAACTGGGATGAATCTGCGCGAAGAACACTGCGAGGATCATTGCAAGCACGGTAATCAAATACACTTGACGCCAATACTAGAAGGAAAGGAAAGCAGTGATCTGGGCTTCTGCATTGAACATTACAGGCTCTACTTACTTGGCCTTAATGTTTAAACAAGACCCCCACCCCTTTTAAAGAGTGTTCCAGACAAATGTTAAGTTTTTGAAATGTTTCTTGGGATGACAAACCAAAATTGAAAGTGAGCTGGTCAAGGCCCACACAGGCATTTCTGAGTTCCTGTTCTAAGCTAGGCACAGGCAAAATGTTGAAGCAATAAGGCTGCCTATGGTGCCTGAGTTCAGACTGTGAACACGATGCTAATGTGATGATAATGCTGGGACTAAGTCACAACACATGTTTTGCCAGCATGTATGTGCCCCATGTGCCAGACAAGGATAGAGGTTCCCTCGAACTAGTGTTACAAAGTGCCATGAGCTGACACGGGGGTGGTGGAACTCAGCCAGGTCCTCTGGAAGACTTGTACAAACTAGTTTTATAAACCAGACAGCCTAATCATTTTCTCTCTCACTGTGTAGAAACCAGGACCCTGCTTAAGAACCCTAATTGACCCCTGTGCTGCAGTCAGGCTCCCCCTAGACCAGGGCAGAACTGCATTTGAGCCAACCCACGACCCAGGGAGGGAGGCGTGGGCAGGACACACTCTGTCCTCCGGGAAAAGTGTTACAGAAAAGTCCAAGCAGTTAGGCTGCTCCTGGGAGAGAAGCATAGTCTGCGCTCTGAAAAAGAGGTACGATGAGAAAAAGAAAATAAAAGTCACAGTATAACAGGAGGGCAAGGTTGGTGGAACTCCTTTTTTAATTTTAATTTTTTTTTTTTTTTTGGAGATAAGGTTTTACTGTCTATCTCGGCCTGGCCTGGAAATTGAGATACTGGGCCTCCCGTCCTGAGTTACAAGATTACAGACACATGCTGCTGCATTCTGTGCGTTGTAACGCCACACACCAGAAAATGAACACCACCAGAAAATTAACAAAATAACTACAGGCCCATAATAGATATTAGAGCTCACAGGAATCTTTTGAAAATCAAGTTTGTGCCCACATAAGACTCTTCTGTTGATTTGTAAGCAAACTGTGTATTCACAGATTTACACCACTGCAAGAACCCCCAAATCCTGTATAAAAGATAGCGTGTGAAACTTCGAAGCGCTTACATTATTACAATAAAATGCATAAAATACTCCCGAGACATAGCAGCCCAGTATTCCAATAGAAATGCCTGCATAATCCAAGGCCATCCATCTTCGGCAAGTTTTTTCTGACCGATGACAGGAAAAAAGATGATAGCCCACTGAGCAAAGCATGCAGACCTACAAAATGAAGAACAGACCTTAAGAACAAAGTGAGACAAGCAGGAGTCAGAGCACATGACTGTTGTTCAGAGGGATGGCCCAGACGCCAGGCTCTGAAGTCAGGGACACTTCACTTTGAAATCTAGCTGTGCATCTCTGTCATAGGACAGACTGTCACTGCTAGAAGCTTCATGAGTTCGTCAGGAGAATGGGGACCACAGTCACCAAAAACTTACAAGTTATTTTAAAATATAAAACTGTAAGTAAAGAGCAAAAAAAAAAATGTGAAAAATAATACAATGCAAATATTTTAACATTCAAATATTTTCATAATACCTCCCAAGTTTACTCTCATTCAAGAATGAGTTTACTTTCATACTGGTCATTATGCTAACACCCACGCCTTACAAGGGATCAAAGGCTATAGAACTGCAAAACTATACATGCCCCTGTCCCTCAATCTGTGCCTTAGAGGTGACATGATACATGCCCCTGTAGCATATGTGTTCCAAAGACCTGTGTTCCACAAATTTACAAACACATCATAAATACTTTAAATTAACCAAACTGACTTATTGTAATTCTGGTCTACAATGCACTTTCTTGTCATTGTTGTGAGACAAGGTCCCAAGATACAGCCCTGATTGGTCTGGGACTCACTGCATAACCCAGCCTGGATTCGAACTCAGAGATCCCTCTGCCTCTGTGTCCCAGGTGCTGGGTTGAAAGGTGTGTGCCAAGACTCTGGTTTTTCTTCAGATCATAGAAATCGCCTGCCTTTTAAAGGTATATGCCATAACGCTTGGCTACCATTTTTTTTTTTAACTTAAAGACTACAGTTTACTTCTAAGTTTTAAGGAAATATGGCTTCATTCTAGCCAAGAAAATAAAATGTGTATGTTTCCCAAATGGACAGCAAAGCTAATGATGAAGACAGTTGCTTTGAGGAATTGGAAAGCAGAACAGAAGTCTCTCTGACCATCAACTATCTGCTGCGTGTCATGCAATGGAAGGGGATATAAAGATGAAACTTGTACTCCACGTTTTTGTTGTTGTTGTTTTTGTTTGTTTTTTTTTTTTTTTTTGAGAAACACTGCTATAACAAGCTCTACAGGGGAAGTCAGTGTAGACCATACAAAACAAAGGAAAGCAAGCATTGGCTGAGTGGGTGCGTGTGATTTATCTGCAGAGGTACCTGACAGGGGGAAAAGCATCAGAGAGGGACTGACACTTGAACAGTACCTCAGTGTTCAGCAAGCATTCGTCAGGGAATAAAAGATGTCTGTCGATTTTTTTGGGGGGAAAGGGGGTCCATAAGGACAAGTCATATAATTACAAATATGAAACTGCTAAAGAATTGAGTGCAGATTTATCCATGCCATAATTAAAGCAATGACACAAGAAGGTGCTTGAGCTCTGGCACTGTAGTCCAGGTACAAAACTTCTGACACTGTGAAGAACACCTTCACAGAGGCGTATACCAGACAAGCTGAGAGGATCCAAACCAAGCCCTGGGGAGCACTGCTGAGCTCATCAAGTCAATGACAAGGGGAGAGGAGAGAATGGGACACTAAGTATGATGAAGTCGGCCTGGCTGACAGATGTGTTCTGAGCAGCTAGTTGCCAAGAGAAAAGTAGACAAATGGTTGTTCATTAAACCAGCCTGACTAGCCTGCAGAGACTCACTGTCTGGGTTTAGTAATACCACACTTAACCACAGATTTTAGTTTATCTGCTGTCACAAATCCTTATTGGCCTGTGGCTTTTTGACTATTAAGCCCTTACAGGGTGGCTCAATTACACGTGCCAGCCTGGCTGTACTCGCTGCTTACCCCTGTGCTGACATGCCATAAACCCGGAGAGCACCTGGTATAACTTCTCACCGCGGAAGGACCTTACCGTCACAGAGAATAATGCAAGACGCAGTGGCCAAGTGGGCAGCAGAGACCATCTCGGCTTGGATGCAGCCAAAGGACAGGCAGAGAGGGAGCCATGAGGCAGCCTCATGGCTGTGTATACACATGTATATACAGTGTCTATACGAACACTGTCAGATGTGGCTACCCATGGGGGTGGGATTTCAACTGACTTTCCTTTCCTTCATAAACTTTTATCTGCTTGAATTCCAACATGAACTTTACCTCATTGGGAAAAGAGGCTATGAGGGAGAAAAACTATCATTATCAAAAGGAAAAGAAAATTATGCCAATAAAGCATCCCACGTCTTAAACGGTAAACCTGTAGCTTGTGTGTTCTGTTTGAAGAGCTGTGTGCTCTTGTTAAGAGTTCCCTGCAAGATCACAAATTCTGGCATATTTGAATGTTTCAGATCCTGTACAAAGCAATGTATGGCGTGTTTCACTATCAAAGTGGGAAGGTAATTACACTGTACATCCTATGAACGTCAGCACATTGGCAAGACAGCAAAGTATGCCACGGTCTGGGCCCTGCTTTTATTAACTCCTCTATTACCCCAGGATTCAAATGGAAAGAGGAAAACCTCTTTGTCCAGAAAGCACTAAGTTGTCTGTTCTTTTACACAGATTTTCCTGTTTAAATGCCCTGATTTAATTTTCTGCCCTCATACAAACATGACTGGATCTTATTGCATGCTTTTTCTATTCAGCCTTCCATATTACTGCTGCACAAGGCCTGGAAGTTTATAGGGGCAATAAGTAAGTATCTGTTATTAAAGTTGACATTACTGAAAAGAAAACCTGAGATGTTTTTAATATGTTTTTTAGTCATTTAGTACCAAAGTTTTGAGCAAGACAACAAGGTTCTGAAATACAAGATTCAATAAAAACATCTATGCAGTGAATTTAGTTTCACCTCTCCAAATGGCAGAACAGGTTCAAGTGCAGAGCATTGGCCTGTGTCTGTCAGGAGGAAATGTGACACTAGCCTTTTCTTTTCACTTTCACATTGTTCTGTATTCAGTATATATATATATATATATACATATATATATATATATATTTAATTATCAAAATGTCAAAGGACTAATTGCCTATTTATTTCCTTCTTTAAAACGATCCGTTTGAACACTTCAATCTCCAGTGGTGACCTGCCTTCGTGATATGCTGGTGCCATGGTGCTCAAATGATATGGGAATAGACAACCACTATCTGATTGTATTTAAGTCCCTCTCCATGAGATGGAACCCATGCCTGACACTGCCTGGGAGGGCAAGAACCTGGGACTAGAAAGGCTATGAATCTAGGGGCTAAAAACCAAACACCACTGTTCTGTTCAAAGAATGTAGCAATGCAATGACTCCAAATGACAGTCTACTATAGTCATAGATCAGTGTTGTGCTCGGCCATCATCAGAGAAGCTTCCTCCTGTAGTAGATGGGAACAAACACAGAAACTCACAGCTAGGACAACTGTGAGAGTGAGAGACCTTGGAATACCCAGTTCTAAATGGGACTTCTCTACTAAATCCTCCCCTCACGATTCCGAGAACTCTGCAGAAGAGGAGGTAGAAACAGTATAGGAGCCGGAGGAATAGAGGACACCAAGGAGAGAGTGTCTTCCAGACACAACAGGACTGATGCACAAATGAACTCATAGATACTGTGTCAGCATGCATACGGCCTGCACACGCCTAAGCCAGATGGGGTCCCAGCTCTGAGGAGGGGAAGTAGGCATAGGCATGAGTTCCCACCCCTCCCAGAAGCCATTTCCAATTGAAAGCCATTCTCAAAGGAAAAATTAGTTTTCTCTAGGGGAGTCACTCTGAGTATAGGAACCACACCTGAAGGCAGCCCCTGTGCCCAGCAGTAGAGAGCCAGCACAAAATTAACTCAATGGTATCTTTGGAAAAATTTTTTCATCTTAATTATTTGTTTGGGCAATTTTCACCTGACTTGAGTTTTGCTTATAAATTATGGTTTCTGATTTTGTGTGTTACGGGTTTTCCGTGAGTGTGTGGCTCTCCGTGTGTATGTGCTTCAAGTGCTTCTTTTTTTATCCCTTTTTGTTTGGTTCTCCTTTGGTTTCTTTGTTTATTTGCCTGTTTTCTAAAGAGAGAAAGAAAGAGAGAGAAGGCATGGAGTTTGAGTGGAGAGGCAGGAAGGATCTGGGAGGAGATGAGGGATGGGAACTGGTGATTAGAATATATTGCACAAACAAGTTATTTTCAATAAAAATGCATAAATGATCTGTTTGAAAATTATTAAATGTTAACTCTAGAGATCCTTAGAAAAGAACACAAGTGTAGTATAACTAATAAATACAAAAGTTAAAGATAAATAGAAACACAATAAGTTTTGAAACCAAAGTGACTGCAAAGTGATCTAAGGAAAGTGGCATTGAAGCATCAGAACAAAAAGATCAACACGAGCAAGATAGGACAGCAAGAGAAAGGCAGTGTGAAAATAGCAAATACAAGGCACATATAGACTTTAAATAGGAAAAAGAAGTAGTCTTTCAAATAGGCTTTTTTTTCCCCCAAACAGGTTTTAAGTAGACACTTTAGTCAGATAATAAGAGTACAATCAGACTCATAGCCTAGTGTTAATCTTACAGCCAAGATGTCTATAAGATAAAAAAGCAAGGCATGGTGGTACATGCCTATAATCTTGGCATGTTGTGAGGAGGGAGGCAGAGAAAGTTCAAGTTCAATGTCAGGCTGCACAATGAGGCTCTGCCCCAAATGGGGGTGGGGCAAGAGAGAGAGAGCAAGAGCATGAACATAGTTCCCACCATCTTTGAAACATAGTGGATTTCAAATATGCTGCAAGAACAACTTCCAAATATATAAGAGCAACAGCTTTTGTGGGGCTTATGCTATGAAAGCAAATAAGCTGTCCCATGAACCCTCTGGAGAGTTTTCCAAAGTGGTGGGTCTGAAGTGAGATCACCTGCCAAGCACACCAGACAAAAGTTCTCCTCACCCCAAATGCTGTTTGGGAAACGACTCACCTGGAAGCAGAAAAGACAAATGGAGCAAATTACAAAATCTTCTCTGGATGCACTGGCCGAGGGCAGCACGGATGTCATGTCGTATATTCCCAGGGTGAAGAAGAGAAAGAAACCCAGCAAATGACTCCAGATGTTCACCGTCTCATTGGATAAAATAAACAAACTACAAAGTAAACAAACATGCAGTTCAGATGCATTCCAAGGTTAGGGCTGTGGGTGCTTAGCTTCAGTCCTGTCTGCCATTCTAAGGTTGGGTGTATGATTTGGTATTTCCGTGATTTCCTCCAATTTGCACTAATCCTGGGTGTTGCAGCTTTTGGTATTCAACCACTTCTTTCCTCTTATTGCATCACTTGTTAAAGTGGAGTCCTTGCTCGGATCCCTCACTTTCTACAGAAATGAAAGAAATGAAGTGTACGAACACTGGGTATCAACTAGAAAACTGTCTGCAGCAGTTTCCTGAGACACTGCTCAGCGCAAGCTGAGGCACACATGAAAAATACTTTTTAACACTTGTTAAAATGTACATACAAAGGTCACTGCATCTAGAAGCGAAATACACACAAATTAAGCTGCTGGAAAGGTCCTGAAGACAGGCAGGCATGACAGAGCAATTCTGCTACACAAGTTCTGAAACCAGTTTCAGTTTCAGGTGGCATGCGTTTACTCCTTTTAGGAGCAATAGGAGATTACTCTGTGTACTATTTGTCCTCCTAAAATGCCTTGGCAGCACAAGCTAGTGGAGACTTAATTGTCCTGAGCAGGAATCAGCTTCTTCATCTATAAAGAAAAGGAGTTGCATTAGATGCCGCTGCTTGCTTTCCAACTCTTTCGAAACTTTGGGAAACGGTTCTTTATTTTTACCATGACTGAAGATTTAAATACTCTTGCATGTCTCTAACAAAATTGAACCTTTTGTTAAGCTAAGACCTTGGCTGTCAATGAATCAGTTTTGTTTTGGGGGAGTGGTAAGATTTAATCATTCTTATTTCATGTCCGTGGGTGTTTAGTCTGTATGTATGTGTACCACATGTGTGCCCAGTACCTGCAGGAGCCTGAGGGCATCAGAGCCCCCTGGCACTGGAGTTATAGATGGTTGTGAGCTGCCATGTGGGTGCTGGAATCAAAGGCAAGTCCTCCGGGAGTGTAGCCAAAACTCTTAAGCACTGAACAATCTTCTCAGGCTCTGAATCAGAAGTTCTGAATAGCACACAACTAGCCGTTTGCACCAGTCCCCATGGGTCTAACATCCTTATTTTTATGGGGGCAAAGCACAGTGAAGTTTAGATGATTAAGAATAAGTATATCCTGTATCTGGAAACACAGACTTTACCTTACTTATCATCAAATACAAAGCCTATCTGTAGCTGGAGGAGGAACTAAAAGAATGCTCTAGAAGCATCTAATTATAGGACTGTTTTGGCAATCACCACTACATTCCGCCTATTGCTTCAGAAGTTTTCACTGTATGAAACCCAGTTCATCCTGATTAACCAAACACTCTGTCCATGTTCCTTCCCAGGAACAGAAGGGGCATCTAAAACCTCTCTTCACATGAAAAATCTGTCCCGGAGACGCTTTAAGGTTAAAAGAAGAGAGGGCAAAGGCCAAGCCTGGTTAAGATCAACATTGTAGGAAGAATATCCCCAATAAAGGATAAACTCTTTATTGTCAGAAAAGCTAGGCAGTCACATATTCTGTTTATTTTCAAAATCAACAGGTCAACTCTTTCTCAAATTTCTGAAGCTGTCAAGAGGCTGGCTTGTTAACTTGTGCCTGACTTAACAACTCAAGATCTAACGTTTTATATCCTGCTTTCAGCTCCCTGAGATTTGGACTCAAGACATCAGAATGCAGAGGGCTACTGCTAGGTGGGCATACAATCTTTATAGCACTTCACTTCTGGCCTGCCCACTTCTGTCCCACAGCAGGGCCTAGCTCTGATTCCTTGTTTAATTATGTACAGGAAGCCCTGGGGAAATGAAGCAGCAATTAAAACTCCCATTGTGACATCTACTTGGCCATCTACTCAGTGTTGCAAAAATGCTTTCAAGGCAGTACAAAAAGAAAGAGGATGGGGAAAGACCATGCTGGAAAGATCAATACACAGACAGGTGGTTGCTGCTTGAACAATTCAGCAGCCCACATTCAGCAAGCAGAGTCTACCACTCCAGTGACCTGGCCTGCTGAATCTTACTTCTGCCAGAGTGATGACTTTAGTACATACAGTATGTTCTGACAGAAGACTACTCTGAAAACTAAAGGCATTTTTAAATTTTTTCTTTTTCTTTTCTTTTTTTTTTTTTTAACAGAGGCTTTTGGGACTCTGATTTTAAAGATCAAAACAGAGAAATCCACTTTGTACAGAGGCTCCCAAGGTGTTCTGTTGGAGACCAGCTACCCACTTTCATCTTTCTTTGCTACAGGGTTTTTCCTACACAGCATTTTCCACAGTGACTATTATGTAATAGCGTAATTATCCCTTTAGTGTCTGCCTCTCAGGCTAGACCTTAGTAGCTTCATGGGAACAAGGGCCATGCCTGCCGTCTGCAGGATCTCATAAGGTGCCTACCACCTAGCAGAGGCTCCATGCGTATCTGCGAGACGATTGAAGGAATCAGGGCTTCCCACACACATATGCACAGCTATGTGTGCTTGTCTGCTATTATACGGGCATTCAGCTAGCCAACGTGTCTGAATTCCCACAGTAGTGCCCTAGAAATAAAGCTCAGGTATACACAAGGCAAATAAGGTTCGGCCATTGTCAGTGGGGGAGATTCCAACCCATATTCCCAGTGAATGCCAAATGGAATAAAGGACTTAAAAGCGCTTTGTAAACAGCAAAGGGCCACGGGAAAAGTCAACCACTGTTGCTATCATTGTTATCTAGTGGATTAAGGACCCGCGGAGGGGAGACAGGGCAGCAGAAAGATTCAAGGGCCCAGAGGTGACGGAGTGATGTACACACACAAAAAAGGCGGAGAAAGGCGGGGAGACCAGACAAAAAGCTTTGGAGGAGAGATGCGCCGCGAGGAGCAGCCACTGTACCTTTTGATACACAGCCTGGACGGCAGGTAGGCCCGGTAGCCGTCGGTGATGTACGGGTTGTCTTTGAGGGACACCGGGATCTGTTCGTAGGTGTAGAGGCGGATGCCGCGGGGCACCAGGACCGGCCAGTACTGGTAGCTGCCCAGCTCGATGTAGTGGGCACTCTTCAGCAGCTTCTGATGCATGATTCCCCGGCGCCGGCCCGGCCCCGCCTCCCCGGGGAGGGGGCCTCGCGCTGGCGCCCCCGCCCCGGAGCCGCCGCCGCTGAGCCTGGTGCTGCGGCCCGCGTCTGCCCAGGCCAGGCTCCGCTACACACCTCCGCCGCCTCGGCTCCAGCCGGCCGCGGGCGTCGCAGCCTGCTCTGACGTCAGCGCGCCGGGAGGCTCCGCCCCCGCCCTGCCCCTACAAGGCACCATCGTCCCGCCCCTCGCCCCGCCGGCCCGCCCTTCCTTCTGCCTTAACCGGAGGGACCAGCCTTCGGCCCCGCCCTTTTCCCTGCTGAGCTGCCTCTAGTTCCGCCTTCGCCAGTCAGTCAACTTCTAGCTCCACCCTTCTAGATGTCCTTCCCCACAGCTCCAACCCTCTAGCCGGCCGTTCCTAGCCCCGCCTTCCTATCCGCCCCGCCCCCGCCCCGCCCCTCGCCCCGCCCTCCTAGCCGGCCAGCCCCTAGGCCAACCGGACTCTCCCAGCGTCCCTTAGCTGCAGGTGAAAATTAGAAGTAGGATGAATCCAAGTAGATCTCCTTTCTTGTTTTTCATTGGAATTAATATTTTCTACATTTTGAATATGAAGAAGACAGTGTAGAAAATAACTCGAGCTAACTTACTGCCGGATGGTGTATTATTGGGGAGATGCACACGGAAGGGACCCTTGGGGTGTTCTTTTTTTGTTTTGTTTTGTTTTCCCCTAGGTACATTGTTTTATTGTATATTATCTTTATTAAAAATGTAAGGTCGTATTTAGAACAAGACTTATCTCATAGCAATGCATATAAATATCTACCCGTATCACAAACACTGATACAGACATATAAACCGAGGCATTGTTTTATAATGGCAAGGTTAAACTTGAAGCTTGTTTTTCACGTACGTTTGAAAGAGGTAAGAAATTTAGTCAGTCATTACTGAGTGCGAGTCACCTTTGGTAATTATTTTTGGGTTGAGGTAAGACCATGCAAATTTAAATACATATATTTGAAGGACTATAAATATTTTATTGATGGAGAAGTTTATCAATGGGCAATTCCTTCTGGGTATCACCAATCATTTCATTTTAGTCGAAACTATCCAACTCTGATTTATTTCTTTTGTAGAATAATAATGCTACTTTTTAAAACTGAAAATCATTTTTATGCAAGGTACTCTAATCACATCCTCCATCTTCTCCCTACCTCCTCACCCTTTGAACTCCATACTTTCTTTCTTTGTATAGAAAACAAACAGGCAACTAAGAAAAAAAAACCCAATAAAACAAAATAAACAGAAAACAAAGTAAAAGCACAAGAAACACACAGACACAAAGCCCATAAAAACACAAAACCGGAAATCATAATTTTCAAGCAAAAGACCAGTAGGATTTTTTTAAAAATGCCCAAACAAAGCAATATGAGACCAAAAAGTCTCCAAAAATGCCACAGGGTTCATTTTGTGTTGCCGTCTACTGTTGGGCATGGCTTCTGCCCTGCAGTGTGGTTTGTATACTCAGTGAGTTCTAAACCACAGCCAGTTCTTAGCAGTGTTTGGAAAGACAGAAGAACCTGATGAACTGGAAAAATATAAACTAAATTTGAATGTGATTGACTCAGGAAACGAAGAGCTCATCCTGTTCTACTCACGATGCCCATTTGTTCACTGGCCATAGCAGACTTCACAGGTAATCGGACATTCCAGTGCCTGCTCTGAAGCAGCATACAAAAAACTGTGGGAGCACGGGATCACAGTGAAAATGGGAAAGCCTGTTTAACTGCATAGTAGAGACAGAATATATCACAGCCCTGTGGGGCACAGCTAGAGCATCACTGTGAGGGAAAAATTACAGCTTCATTCCTGGCAAAAGCCGTGATTCAGACAGTCGTAATTTGTAACAATTAGGACAGACTATGGAAAAAATATGAATATATACTTTTAGCTCATTGTTTCATATTGTGAAAGAAAAAAAAAAAAACAAAAACAAAAGACACCGTTTTCTCAGCCATTGCCAAAGTTCCTTGCTGATAACTTGTATTTAAGGAAAGAAAGATTTTAAAGACAAAAGCATAAGTGTATCTTAAACGAAGTGTTAGGTGACAGCTGTCAGAGAAATCTGGATTTGGTGAGCTGTGGAAATGTGTGCCTTTATGTTAAGTCTGATATGAGGAGGGAAGAATTACATAGAAATGGCATTGGAAAACAAGAGCAGGATCTTAGAGGAATAAACTGAAGCAGGAAGGTAGCAAATCCTCTAATTCTTCTTGACTTCAAGATCCATGGACTTGAAGGGAATGCTCGGGAATGAGGGCCTTTTGACCTACCTACTCTCAAGTATGTAGGTCAAAAAATTCATTTATTATGACTTCCCAAAGAAAATCGGAGGAAGGTAAAAAAAAAAAAAAAAAAAAAAAAAAGACCTTGTAGTTTTATGGCCAATGAGAGAGAGAAATTCTCATTTGGATTACCTATCTCGTTGAGTAGACATTTTAATTTCTGTGACCCAAGTGGGAACTGCAGAGAGAGAAAAAAAGGGCAGGACAGACCTTGTTTCAGAGTACCTTCTCAAAGTACCGCATGTCAAGGCACCATACCTTGGGGTGTTGTGTTTGAAGCCCCAACAGCATTTAATGGCCATTCACATTTATTAATTATTATCAGAATGTTAGTGATGTTAACTCATGTTTGAAAGGCATTATGGGATATTGTTAAAACCTGGTGCTTGGAAGCCATCTTGCCTGAGTTTGAAGTCCTGCTCAACTTACGCGCATCCTGTACAGATTACTAACTTAACAGTGATACCTTCATGTCACGAGAATGAATGTATGAACTCAAGTGGCATTGCAGGACAAGGGCCAGGCGTAACGTGCAACAGACATTAGTGACATGCAGAATTCAAGGAAAGAATCAACAGAGAAGAGTGAACCAAAGTTCTCAGAAAACAGGCATGCCTATGAGATTCTGCAAGATTGGGAAGCAGGGGTGCTCAGTTCACAGCACCTGAGTTTGATCCCCAGAACTCAGGGTTTTTGTTTGTTTGTTTGTTTGTTTAATTGGGTGTGCTGATATGCTGGGATGGTGGAGGCAAACAGATTTTCTGGGGCTTTCCTGCCAGACAGTGTAGCCCTCTTCATGAGTTCTAGCCCAATGAGAGAACTGTCTCTAAACAAAGTAAGTAAGTAAGTAAGTAGATAGATAGATAGATAGATAGATAGATAGATAGATAGATAGATAGATAGATAGATAGATATGAACAGTGCCTGAGGAATGAAATTCTAGGTTGACCTCTGGCCTATATGAGTACCGGGTACCAGCACACACATGAATTTGCACCCCTCTCCCCCACAAAGATTCTATAAGGCAGATTGACTGGAAGAGAGTTGGAATGCCAACAAAGCCAAACTATCTTGACTATCTTTAGTGTTATCTCTAGCTTTTCATTCTTACATCCATGTCTGATCTCACGCCCTTGTGACGACCATCTGAAACCCTCTGGAATGTGCTAACAGCAGACCACTGGTTTCCAACAAGCCCAGTGCTACAGATGTCACCAGATAGCACCTGTGACCCTACAGCAGACTCTCTCCACTTTGCTGTCATCTGCCTACCTGATGTTCCAACTGATGTGTTTGAAAAGAACAAAAGCCTGGGTTTATGACTTTATTTTGTCCTGTAACTACAAAAATTCATGAAACCCATTTCCACATTTTGTGGTAGCCCAACTCTGTGTTCCTGGGTTGTGGTCACTCATATTTCTTTCAAGAATTAAGAGTCTCATATGCCCTGTGAGGTGAGAGCCCTGCTTTGTAGCAACATAAGAATGTAAACATATTCTAAATGGACTTAAATGCCACTTAAAGAAAGTGGTTGTGGATTCTCCTCCAAGATCCATGACCCCACTGGCCCCGAGTAGCGGGCTAGGTTTCTAGTACCAGACATGATTTCCTTCCTGCTAAGTGGGTCTTATGTCCAAGTAGAGAGCTGTTCTCACCACGGTGTGTGTGCCATTACTGCACCATTATCGTGTTCCTACCATACTAGTTGTTGCTGTGGTTCTTGCGTGTCATAGCTGGAAGTGTAACCAACATGAGTGCCTAAACATGAACTGAAAAGGAGCAACAGCAATAGACCCGAACAGGGGAAAGCCAAGAGGCCTCAACCCTACAGGAAGAACTACAGGCAACTAAAGAATGCTGAAAGAAGGAGAAATAGGCCTTCCCAGGCACACCAATTGGTTATCCAATATCAAAGTGTCAGCCTCGAAAACATATGTGTGACTAACATTATCCAAACTGAGCAAATCACCTCTAGAAACATGTGTGTATACATACATGCAGTTGACAACAATTAATAAAATGGGGGACATAGATTTGAAAGGAAGCCAGGAGGGATATATGGGAAGCTTTGGAGGGAGGAAAGCAAATGGAGAAATGATGTAACTATATTATAATTTAAAAAAAATAAAGGAAAAAAAAAGAGAGACTTAACATTTAAGGGATGGAATTAAAAATAACATTTGGGAACTTATTGTGTGCTTACACTTGATCTCTGCTGAAAGCTAATGCAGGAATTCTCGTTCCCCAGTAGGATGCTGAGCCTGAGAACCCACTCGCACAGATGCCTCAAGGAGGGAACTTGTGTCTGGCTTCTTTCTGATTTCACATGACACTACCTTGT
This sequence comes from Meriones unguiculatus, assembly GCF_030254825.1. Taxonomy (NCBI): domain Eukaryota; kingdom Metazoa; phylum Chordata; class Mammalia; order Rodentia; family Muridae; genus Meriones; species Meriones unguiculatus. The sequence goes on from NC_083351.1 coordinate 169,134,770, forward strand.
TCTCATTGCTGTCCCAAGGGAAATCAGTTAGTGTCCATTTAATGTCCTTACACAAATTCCTGTAGAGGAACAATGATTACTGACTTGACCAATCAGAATCCTTCTTGAAAATTTGACCTGGGAAGAGGCTATGTGGGCTAATATTCGAATCACCAGTAGAGAGAGACTGTGAGATCATCCTGTTGAAGGAGCCATTTGCAGGACTCTAGAGTGAAGAGCTAAAAATGAGATCAAGCTTGATTTCCAATAATGGACCCGTGGAGTCTATTGCAGGTGACTTCTGGATTGATTTTAATAACACACTCGTTCAGTTCTAGTTAATCCATTTAACTTATAAATCAAGTGATTTTAGTACAAGACACTTTAAAAGGCCTGATGTTGGCTATGAGCATCATTACAAAGGATCTGGGGAATTCTCTGAAATGCACGAGGACCTGAGTTTGGATCGAAGCACATAAAACTGACTGGGGTGATATGCTTTTATAACCCTGTCTCTGGTGGGTGCAGAGATAGGCTGAGCCCTGGAGCTCATTGCCTACTCTGTGGAGAAAGAGATAGGAGGATCCCTGGAGCTCACTGGCTACCAGGTCTACCTCAATTGATATTCTTAGAGTTCAGTAGAGACCCTGCCTCAAAAACTAAGGTGGACCTTGTTTCAGCAGTTCATATACTGAAATTGGAATGATACAGGGAAGATTAGCATGGCCCCTGAGCAAGGCTTACACACAAATTCATGATGTATTCCATCTTTTTTAAAAGGTGGCTAGAAAGCACCCAACATCAACCTCTGGCCTTCATGTGCACATCCATATATATGCATGCACATATGTACACACATACAAATGCATGCACTAACCATGTGAAAATGTACATCTATTGCACACACACACACACACACGCACATCATACCACAAAGCCATCTATGAAGTACATCGATACATATGAAAAGATAGATAAAGCAACAACCATTATCTAAAGTTTAATGTGAAGATCTATGAATAAGAAATAATAAACAGTAAGTAAATAAATGGAAATAGAACTATTCAACGAGACCACAGAAGCAAGAGAAGCATTGCCTGGGGGATACTGGGGCAGGTGGTGCCATAAAAGTCAGTGTTGTAGGCTGTAGGGAATCCCATGGATGACTTTACTGCCAGCAGCCCGCGTTGCACTCTGTAAGCTAGGCCAGATCCATCCCGCGATGTTCCGCAAACAGAGTGTGCGGCGTTTTCAGCGATAGGGTCTTACCGCCTTGTTCCCTACGTTTATTGTTCCGATTATTATGTTTTAGGGAATTCTCTTCTGGTTCAACCTTTTTGGGGTTCTGCTCACTTTTTTGCACTTTGATAGGCACCTCTTTCTTTAGGTTAGGAAAATTTTTTTTCTATGATTTTGTTGAAAATATTTTCTGTGCTCCTGACCTGGGTTTCTTCTCCTTGCGCTATGCCTGTTCATAGATTTGGTGTGTGTGTGTGTGTGTGTGTGTGTGTGTGTGTGTGTGTTTTCACTGTGTCCCAGATTTCTTGGATGTTTTGTCCCTGGAGCGTTTGGAATGTATCATTTTCTTTGACCAAGATATCTATTTCTTCTATCTCGTCTTCAGTGCCTGAGAATCTACCTTCCATTTATTGTATTCCGGGAGGCCTGCCTCTGAGGTTCCTGTCTAAGTTCCTAATTTTTTCTCTTTCAGTTTTACCTCAGTTTGGATTTTCTTTATTGATTCCATTTCCATTTTCATCTATTGTACTTTTCTTATTTCATGGCACATTTTGTGTTTTCATAGATTTCATTGATTGGTTTAGTCACGTCTTCTTTAATGTGCTTTGTTGAATTCAAAATAACCATTTTGAAGTCCCTGTCTTGTGCTTCAGCTATCATTGCCTTTCTTAGGGCCTACTGTTGTAGGGTTGTTTAGTCTCTTAGAAATGTACTGTCTTGGATATTAGGTATTGTGTTTTTATACTGGCATCTAGATATCTAGTTTTGAGATGGTAGTAATTCTAGTTCTTGACATCTTTATCTATCTATCTATCTATCTATCTATCTATCTATCTATCTATCTGTTTATTTTTATCTAGTGGTTTCTGTTGCCTTCTCTGGATCTTAGAAAAATGTGGGTAGCTATGGTTTGCATAGCACAGATTCTGCTGTTTGGCCACTAGGGGTCCATGGTAGAACTTATTTCTAGGTATTGGGAGCTGACAAGAAGCAATGGAGGTTTTTTGCCAGGAGTAGGGGGTTAAAGGGGTAAAGAGTGAGTTGGAGTTGGGGTGGGGTGGAGTAGGGGGTGGGGGATGAGTTGGAGTTGGTGGAGGGGTGGGATGAGGGGGTGAAGGGTGTGAGAATCCACAGATGGGAGAGAAGTTGGGTTTACCTGAGTCCCTGAGAATGGGGGCAGGGAAGAAGGAGAGGCCCCAGCAGGTGGTCTGCTCTAAGTCTGAGTAATTATAATTGGAGGACATGACAGAGAGTGATGGTTCCCTAACTGGTTCCCTGGATGATGTGGTCATTGCATTTCCAGGGAATGTTGGTGCCTGAGAGAAAAGGATGGAGTCTAAAAAACCCTTTTCAATTTATGACATTTCATTTATTGATTATTGACCTTATTTCCTGTGTAATTAGGGTCCTAGCCAAAAAGTCCGTACCTATTTCTCTGTTTTGAAGTGTACTCTCCAGTTGTTTTTTTCTTATTTCTGAGTTTCGGGTCTCATGATACGGTTCTCAGATCCAGTTGGTGTTGAGTTTTGTGCAGGAGGAGACGTAAAGGCTTAGTTTCATTCTCTACATAGAGACAGCTAGTTTTTCCAACACTATTTGTTGAAGGTATTGTTATTCTCCAACGTGTATTTTTGGTGTCTTTGTCAAATATCTGGTGTTTGTAATTGTATGGCCTTATATTCGGGTCCCCTGTTCTATTCTATTGGTCTGTATGTCTAATTTTGTGCTAATATGATGCTGTTTTCATTATTTTTGTCTTTGTAGTATAACTTAAATTAGGAATGGGGATGCTTCCAGAAGTATGCTTTTGTTCGGCTTTGCTCTGACTGTCTGTGACCTTTTGTGCTTTCATGTAAAATTTAAGGTCATTTTTTTTTTTTAATTTTGTGAGGAACATCACTGTATATTTGACTTGGTCTGCAGTGAATCTGTATATTACTGTATATGATCATCTTCACAATATTGTGTTTTTCTCCCCCCCCCCAGTATATAAGCATGAGAGGTCTTTCCACCTTCTAGAATCTTCCACAATTTATTTCTTCAGCTTTTAAAGTGTTCGCTATAGAAGTCTTTTATATCCTTGGTTAGGTTTATTCCAAGGTATTTTTTAGACTGTTGAAAGTGGGAGTCCCTTGCCCCTTCAATTTCTTTTTCATTTGTCATTGGCGTCCGGAAGGGCTAATGGTTTTTGTGTTGGTTTTGTATCCTGGTGTTTTGCCGAGAGTGTTTACCAGCTGTAAGAGTTTGGTGATGGGTTATGTATAGAATCACATCATCTACAAAAAGATACTTTGGCTTATTACTTTCCTATTTATATCCCTTTTATTTCCTTCTCTTATCTTATTGTGCTAGCTAAGACTTCATGTACTGTATTGGATAAAAATGGAGAAAGTTGAGTAACCTTGTCTTGCTCTTGATTTTAGTGGAAATGCTTTGACATTTTCTCCGTTTTACATACTGTTGACAGTAGTTTGTCATATATAGCCTTTTCTAATGTTAAGATATGTTTTTTTTTCTATTTAAAAATTTCAGGGTTTTTAATATGTGTCATGTTGGATTTTATAAAAAATATTTCTGTCCATTGAGATGACCATGTGATTTTGATGCTGGAGAACACATGTCATTATAACACATGTTATAATATGTATTAATGTACATATATTGGAATAATGCTACATCTCTGGAATAATGCCAGCTTGATCATGGTGAATATTCTTGATATTTTCTTGAATTTTCTACGTAAGTATTTTGCTGAGAATCTTTGCATTTAAGTTGATTGGGAAATCCGGTCCGTAATTTTTATTATTTATTGGGTCTTTATCTGGTTTTGGGATCAGGTAATTCTAGCTTTGTAAAAAGAGTTGATGGAGTTCCATCCCTTAATATTCATGGAGAGTTTGAGGAGTATTGGTGTTACCTCTTCTTTAAAGGTCTGGTAAAAATTCTCCAGTGAATACATCTGAGCCTGTTTATAGATGAGATAATTTTTCATTATATCTTCCACCCCACTGTTCATTATAAATATGTTTTAATTAATTTTCTAAGTCTGGTTTAATTTTGGTAGGTCATATGTGCTTAAACATCTGTTCAATTCTCTAAAATTTTCCAGTTCAATGGAATATCTGTTTTTTTATGTCAGACATGATTTTTTTAATATCACTGGTATGGTATTAATGGCTACCTTTCCATCCCTAACTTAATAATTTGGGCCTTCTCTCTCTCTCTTTTTGTTAGTTTGAGTAAGTATTTGTCTATTTTCTGTCTGTTTCTGTCTCTCTCTGTACGTCTTTTTCTTTTCAGACTGGGTCTCTCTACATAACTCTGGCTGTACCGAAGCTCTCCGTGTAAACCAGGCTGGCCTTGAACTCACAGAGATTCACTTTCCTCTGCCTCCCAAGTGCTGGAATTAAAGATGTGCATTACCACACTTGGCTTGTTCATCTTTCCAGTTCATTATTTTCCCCCTTGATTGTAATGATTTCTTTCTTTGTACTGATGATTTGGAGTTTGGCTTGTACTTCTGGACCCTAAGGTACATAATTTAAGTTATCTTTTTGAGATCATTCTGTAGGCTCTTAGTGGTATGAGCTTTCCTTTTGGGTCTTTGATTGTAGCCCATATGTTTTGATGTGCTATGTTTTCATTTTCTTCTCGGATTATTTTGTTTTATTTTTGAATTGTTTAAGGACCCATTCGTCATTCCATATGTGTTACTTAATGTCCCTGTCTTTGTGCTTGCTCTAAAATTTTTGTACTCTTGGTTTTCAGTCTTATGTCATTGGGATCAGATAGGAGACAAGGAATTGTTTCAATTTCCTGTTGAGACTTACTCTGCGTTCTGATCTGCTCTGGAGACAGTTCCATGGGATGTTGAGAGAAACGTGGACTCCGCAGCAGTTCAATGGAGTGTTCCGCAGGTGTCTGTTAAATCCGTTTGTTCTCACTTAGTTGCCACATTTTCTTTTTAAAAATTTCCCCTTGGGAAGAGCTGTCAATGGGTAAGAGTTGGTATTGAAGTCATGTAGTGCTTCTGTGCTAGGGCTAATCTTTGTCTTTCCATCTAATAGTATTTGTTTTATCAGATGTGTTCAGGGCGTGCATGTTTAGAATTGTAACATCCTCTTGATGGACTGTTTCCTTAATCTGTATGAAGTGACTACTTTTATCTTTTCTCATTAGTTTTGGTTTGAAGTCTATTTTGTTAGATATTAGAACAGTGACACCTGCCTGATTTTAGGCCTATTTGCCAGGAATGCATTTTTCCATCCTGTCATCCTAAGGTTGTATCTATCTTTTGCAGTGACATACATTTTTTGAAGGCAGTAATATATGGTCCCTGATTTTACTAGTGTGCGTTTTCTGATTGGAGGTTTGATATCATTAATATTACAAGTTATTGGAAAAGTGTTTATTGATCCCGTCATGTTGTTGGTGCTCAGTATTTTCTTTTCACCCTTTCGTGCATGGGTTCATATTTCCCTTCAATCTGAAATATTCATTCATTTGTTTTCGGTAGAGCTGATTTTGTGGTCACAAATTCCTTTAACCTATTTTTATTATACAAAGTTACATTTTTATCTTTCATAATATATTCTTAATTTTTTAATCTGCTGTCTTTATTCTGTATGGCTAGTGTTTGAATAAGAGGGTGAAGACAGGGAGGGATACATCACAGGTTGTAGTTTCGAGGGTCAAGTTAGATAGGCAAATAGCACATCCATACACATGTCATCTTTATTAAATACAGAGGATACCAAGATTATTTTTAACCAAGGGAATTGTTCCTCATACCAATTTGTAAAGATTCATAAATTATTCACAATATAAGCACAGGTACAAGTATAAAAGAAGAAAGGAAGACAGTTGGTTTCCTTCCAGTCTTGAGGATGCTCCCAAATTAGTCTATTCTGTGTTACGTGGCTTCGTTACTGTTTTGACCTATTTTTAAAAGTTATTATTATTGCTTGTTACTTGTGAAAGGAATTTTGCTACAGAGCTGAGGGTCTTTCAGAACTCATGATCTTCCTCCTTCAGCCTACCGAGTGCTGGAATTGCGGATCCCCACCCCTCACCGCTCCACTGATCAGCTTTTGAGCTGTTCTGTATTATAGCTGTGTTGTACAATGATGCTACTCTGCTCGTTCTTCTTTTGTTACATTTTATTTCCCACTAGAGTGCTGTGTTATGTTAACCCAGGCTGCCCTCAAACTGCTGCCCTTGCCCCAGGCTCCTGAGGGCTGGGATTGCAGGCATGGGCCATCACTTCTTCCTCACTCTTGAAGTCATCCTGTTTGTCTTAGTTTGATTTCTGTTACTGTGATAATCACCAACCGAAAACAACCCTTAAATTTTTCAGGGAACCATTTGTCATTCAGTAGTGTGCTACTTAATCTCCATGACTTTGTGTGTGTTCTAAGGTTTTCATGATCAGGCAGGACACAGGAATTATTTTGATCCCCTGTACTTGTTGAGACTTACTCTGTGTCCTAATATTTTGTTTCATCTTACAGGTCACAGCCCATCATCTGTGGACACTTTACACTGACACATACTACAGAGCAGGAAACAGTAAAGCCTATGTTAAGCTCTTTCATCCTTCTGAGAGTCGAGCCTTTTATTCTGAAATGCTTTCAGAGCAACAGGGAGGTCTGATTCATCGTACCTGTCCAATGATATTTAACCTCCAAATGGCTGAACTTTCAATGTTAAATTCCCTCACAAATGATAAACACAGTTTGATAATCAGGAGTCTACACGGAGTAACCACAGGGTGTTAAAAACATTTTCCCCTCTAAACCAGATGTGTTGACTTATTCTGTAATGCCAGAATTTGGAAGGACGGGAGGATTCCTGTGAGTTCCAGGCCAGCCTGGGCTTAAGAGGGAGACTTTGTTTTCTTTTTAATCTACATGCTTCTTCCCTATTGTGGGACTTGGTAGATTCCAGCCCCAAATCTATCTTCATTTTAAACTCATAGCCAGTATTTAACAGGGCTTTCTAGTATCATGGAGGAAGCATGTGTTCTGTGCCCAGATAAGTGTGAGAATTACCACTTTTACTGGTGATGAGTGAGGCTTTGCTTTTATTATTTGCTAAATGAGCAATCATTCTAAGCAGCCTAGTGACTTGTCACGGGTCTTAAATGAGAACATACACCAAGTATCCACTGTAGAAAGGGCATTGAGAGTGTTCAATTCCTTCTTCTGCGGCATCTTTGATTTCCTGACGTATAAACTCCCAAGGCTCATTGATAAATTTGTTCAAGTCTGATGAGATCTCTCCGATCTAAGAGACGGGAAAGATGAAGTTAAATAAAGTCAGTGATGTCAAATATTCAACAAGTTGCTGCAGTCTGTAAATGGGCCCACTTATAATTAGAGATCAATATTAATATAAAGAAAACATGACATGTTGAAAATTTGGGGATATAAAACTATCTTTTGAAATTTCTTATTTCTTGGGAAAGAACATAAACCATGACTATTTGGTTCTAGTAAGTGAACAAATTGTATTTCATAATTTGATCTAATCGATGCGTTGTTATTTTTAATTACTAAATTTGATTAGTGACAGGACCACTTCCTGAAGAGCTCAAAATGCTAAACAAATTCCAATATGAAAGACTGGCCAAGATCACCGGCCAAGGGTGGTACACAGACACCACCTCTCACAGTGGGAATGCAGCTTAACAGTCTCCTTGGGTCTAAGTGGAAGTTTTAGAGCTGAGACCGAGCAAGGACTGCTTGATTACCTGGCTGTTGGCTATGCGAAGTTTAGGGAGATGTCTCCACCAGCACAGGATGCACTTGACATAATTTGCACCAATGTGTGATCAGATTACCTTTTGATGCAGCAGCCCCTGCAGAATTGCCCAGAGTTGGGAGACAGTGAGGGAAGGACACAGGGGCACCTGTAAACTCTTCAAAGGCAGGGCATACAGCTGGCTTATTGTAAGTAGGCGAAAAAAAAAATAGCGCTGGAATGCAGCTGTGTTCAACAAAGCATACTGAACAGGCAATGCTAATTCATGCTCTAAAAACGGGGGTTGGGGGCGTGGGTATCTATTCTGAGTGAGGAGAGCGGGAAATGTATGCCCCTGGCTTTGCCCCTGTTGAAGATCGTGGCTGTGTGTGTGGAGGTGGAACGCTGTGAGTTCGTGTTATAAGGTCTTTAATAATGAGATTGATCGGTCAGTGAAGCGCTTCCTGGGGTAAGCTCTAGGAAAACTGATGATACACACCTGTAATCCGGCTCCCTGGAGGTGGAGACAGGAAGAGGTCTGGAGCTCGCTGACTCGCTAGTTTTGCTGAGTCTGTGAGCTCCAGGCCCAGTGATACATTCTTTTCCCCTCCCCCCTCCAAAAAAAAATTGCAGAGTGACAGCTGAAAGACCAGGACATTGACTCTGACCTACAAACGTGCGCATTATCTGTTGATATTTTACCATAGTCGCCTGTGCATTTTATCTGTAATAACACTGTCATCCTGAAGATGGCACTCTTCTCCCGCAGAACTGTTACCATTGGCCACCCCCCCCTTCCCTGCCACTTTAGGAAAGGGTTCAAGGTTGGTAAACAGCTTTTAAAAGGGAACCAATCTATTATTAATATATGATTAAACATACTAAACGTAAATTAGGCACCCCATTAGAAAATTATATTTAATAAGAAGGTAGAAACCCAATGATTTACTTTCTGCAAAAGTCTAAATTTTGGTTCCATTTTCCTCAGGGAATGGAAAGGACAAGCCCTTGGAAGCTTAGGTTCAGAAGAGAGAGGGAAGGCTTGTCCCCTCGCAGCCTCATCTTGAACCATTCCTCTATTTCGCTTTTGACTTCTTAGCCTTTCTTAGGATTGCAGGCCATGGTCTGAGCGTGTAAGGTCAGATGGACATCTGATAAAGCAAGACTGTGTTTTGGTTCGTGGCTCAGTTTCACAGGCCTCACTTCCATCTGGGTTTCAGTTGGTTTTTTTTTTCCTCTCATGCTGAAGCCATAGCTGGTCCTGGAAGCCCTGGCCTTCAGGATCCTGCAAGCTTAGGATAGGAACATCCTATCCTAAGCACAGGTAACAAAGGGCCCAGGACTAACAGCTTTGCAAGCACTACCCGTGATGATCACAAAATACTCTTCTAGGTTTGCACTGCAGCCACCGTGGCCAAGTATGGGAGCCGTGTTTGTTTAGTTCTTGAATGGCTCTAGCCAGACAGCATGCCATGCCCAGAGACTGCACGTGCTTTCTGGTACCCATTTGACACACAGGGGTTCCCATCTCAAATGGCCTGGGGTTTTTGCCTGTTCCCTCAGCTGCAAAGGTGAGGTGGTACTTTCAGAGGTGGCCTGCCAATCATTAGCTCATCAAAAATGAGGATGATTGTGAAGAAAACAGGAGCAAAATCTCAACCCCACCTCTCTGCTCAGGTACAGAAGCAGAAGTTCTAAGAAAACAAAGCCTGAGAGCAAGAAAACACAGCGTGCTCCTGGGCTCGCAGTTTTCAGAGCACTGAGATCTGATATTAGGCCTGGCCTGCCCTGATCTCTCTTTTCATTGGGGATATCTGTAGTTCTCTGTCATAATCTTTATTTTTAATATTAGCATTGTTCCATTATTTCATATACGCGGGTATATTAGCCTCTTGTACGCCATGTATGTGTGACAAGTGTGTGCAGGACCTGCAGAACCGAGGGAAGGGCATGGGATGTCCTGGCACTGGAATTACAGCGATCATGAGCTGTCACATGGGTACTGGGGATTGAGTCTGGATTCTTGGAAAGAGTAGCCAGCACCTTAAACTGCTGAGCCCATCTCTCCAGCTCCATTTTCTTTACTCTTTGTTTTCAATTAAAACTCATTCCCCAAGGACTTTATTCCCTAAGATAATCTGAGACTGTTCAGAGTTTAGAGTGTTTAATAAAGTACCCTACCGTTAGCTTCAAGGAATCCTAAAACCTTTCTCTAATTTCCCTGAATTAAGTGTGGGATGGACAGAACATGCTGAGTGCCCTTTCTTGTTTTCCTATTGGTTTTGCCTCTTCTGATCATCCTTCTTTTCTCCCATTTCTTGCTTGGAAAGAAAGGATCTTTAAGGACCTGATCTTAGAAGTCCGCTAAAGGCAGAACTCCTTCCTTGAGAAAAAGCTCTTAAAATCCCCCAGTAGGAAGAGACTGGTCACACCACAGATCATCGCCACCCTGCTCCTTCGCTTCCTGTCATCCTGGGATTCATTTTCATCTTTCTGAAAACCTGACCGGAAGCCCCAAGATAGGAGTTAGCAAGTGCCCACTGCATCTGTGTAGATTATTGGAGGGTAAAGAAACTCACCTCCCACCCTTCTTGCTGTTCAAAAGGATAGGGCAAGTAATAGAGAGCTCCTCGGGGGAAACACTTACAGCGTCTTTATCTGTGAACATGACCGAATTCACAAATGCAAGTGCGCATCTCCTACTTCTGATTCCACACTGGAAAGGCTCTATGCACGCCAAGGGGAAGGGCCATATATCATTCATATCTATATCCAGAGCTCGGAATAGCACCTGCCGCATGATAGTACCAACTGAAAAAAAAGTCAAGAAGCTGCCATGAATCAGCCCATGTTACCTCCTGTCCATCAAGAAGAGAGAGTCTCCCTTTTACATATGTGTCTCGACTATTCGAACAAATGGAGTTATGGAATTTGTCCTGGATGCAGCTGCTGCTTAGAGGAAGATTCAAGGATAGGAATCTGGGCTATTTAGATCTAGAGGAGCCATCCTGTGGCCAGAGCCTTTGGAAAACAAAGCAAAAGAGTAACAAAACCTTCTTAGCCAGCTGTAATGCAACTTAACGTGGGTAGAGGGCAATGTTGGCACGCAAAATGTAAGCCAAACTTTTTCAGCCGAGGAGTCCAGGTTTGAATCCTCCTTGGAGTCAGTTGATTGAGCCTTCTTTCTTTCACAGCAGTCAGTAGCAAAACCACTACCACTATTAATGGCGACCTGTCTCATGGCTAGCAAGTGGCACCACTAACTTTCTTTTGAACCCAAGTTTTCTGACTGTTAGCTCAATATGTTTCTCTGGTACAATATAATATTTTTTTCCAATAGGTTTGTTGTTTGCTAGTTACATATGTTTCCTCAGAAGAATAGTATATTGTCATGGCAGAAATTCAAACGTAGAAATTTATTTATTTATTTTCTTTAAAGAACTATCTTCTCTCCCCCCTCCACCTCTTTTTCCCACTTCTTCTTAAGAAAAGGTCTCACTCTATAATCTGGGCTAGCCTTAAACTCAAAGTGATCCTCCTGCATCAGCCTTCTAATCTGAGCATTTATGTTTACAAAGGCAAAAGTTCTCATGATTCTAACCTTTTCTTATATAAACTATAGCTTTTAGTATTTTCCTATGTGTAAACACATAGAGACAAAACACACTACAGATATAGTTTTTCATTTACACATTTATGGCAAGTGGTCCTAAATTAGCGAACAGACTATCTGGGTTAATGTTACTTAACTTTATGCACTTAAAAGAAAAAAAAATCTGGTGTGTATGAGGTGCATCAAAGTGTTGATCCTGCAACTCTTAGCAATTGTTTCTCTCCCATTCTTTCCAGATTAGCATTATTGTGATTTTAGCCATTTTAATTTGTAACACATGGTGTGATTCAAAGCACTGAGTCTTAGCATCTGTCAATGATAAGATCATTCCTTTTAGTGATAGGAGGATAGTTGCCAATGTGGCAGAATTTGGCGTTCCATTGTGATGTTGTTAATGGCAGCAAAAAAGAACTTATGGGAATGGCTTTTTCTACTTAAGTTTCAGCCAGTTCCTTGAAGTTGCCTTTGTTTTTCACACAAAATTAAAACCAAGGAAATTTTGGACTTTTCCAAAGCAGAATCTCTCTCTCTCTCTCTCTCTCTCTCTCTCTCTCTCTCTCTCTCTCTTTTTTCTATCCCCAAGGTTTGTATTTTGGATAATTTAACAGGGCTAGCTGATATTACCATGTTACTGCTCAAGGCCTTGGTGTTGTATGCTGCAGGGTGGTCTGATGGGGTATGCCTGGAGATGCAGGAAATGCATACCTCAGGCATGCAGGAGATGAGACCACAAAGCTCCTCTGATGAGAGCAGCAGACTTTGCATTTGGAGTATCCAAACACTGCCTTTGAAAGTGCTGATTTTAGAGTTTCTTGATTTGAACTCAGCTATTTATTTTTCATATCATTCCTTTTAGCTTCAGTTTTTGTATGCACTTTTCTTATGTGTCTGGACATCTAAGCAGGCTATAATAACACATATTATGCATACCCAGTACATTTGTCTGATTGCCCTTCCTTTTTTTTTTCATTTTTTATTAATTCAATTTACATCTCAGTTATAGGCCCTTCCCTCTTCTCCTCCCAGTCCCATCTCCCTTCCACATCCCCTCTCTCCTATAATTTATAAGTAAATAGTGTATTCATTATCCTGATAATGGCTAAATAAAAATATTAGTCAACATTACAAATATTACACATCTCTTGAAAACAGGGCTGCTTTGATAGTTACCGATTATTGAGCATGACATATAGCCATGAATTATCAGTATATATTGTTGGCTCTTTGGTTTGCCAGATAGGTAGATAGAAGAACACATGGTGAGACTGGGCTCCTTCTGAACAGGAGGCTATCTTAAGCTGCTTCTTATTAAATATTTGAGTGTACTAAGGACACATCTGAAAAGCCAGGCTATGGTAACTGATCTAGATGTTATCCTGGGATGTATTACAAACTGATTCAGTCTGTCACAGTTTAAGCAATCTACCAGATTGATGGATTAACACAAAATACATAGTGAATATGATTGAGAAATTTTATGTAACTCTGCTTTTAAAGATACATTTTTCTTAAATATTATCATAATCATATCTGGGGCTTGGCAAATGATATGATCTCCATATAAGCCTCAGGGCATAGGATTTCTTTTTTTGGGTGCTGGGAAACAAACTTGGGCCTCATGAATATGTACAGTATTTTACATCACAGTCACAACGCAGGCCTGGATTAAAAAAAATATTCTTTTTCCCTTTGATAGAAACATCAAGTGATTAGAACAACACAGCGACATAATCAGAGATCAGGAAGAGGAGGAAGAAATATTCTAAGAATACTTGTGTGACCAATTGAAATGTGAATTCTACTGACGGTCATCTTTCCATGGGGTATCGTCAGTGACGGATGACTTGAATCCTGACCACTGTCCTTTGCTGTTCGTTTCTAAGTCAAAGTACCTCTTCTTGTAGCTTATTCGATATTCTCTCTCTCTCTCTTTATCTCACTGGATTTGGGCAGGCAGAAAACCAGTGCATAGAGAAACTCTTCCAAGAATTCCCTGTGTGAATTGTGCCCATGAGTATTTAAACACGTGTCTTTCGTGGCAGAGGTAGTACAGAGTGATAAGGTCAGTGTCCCACCCTGGCTTCACCACTGACCCAGTTAGTGCTCAACACTCACTAGCATACCTGCTTCAGGGGCTTCCATAGTCCTTTCTGCTCAACACTAACTAGCATACCTGCTTCAGGGGCTTCCATAGTCCTTTCTGCTCAACACTAGCTAGTATACATGGTTCAGGGACCTAGTTAGTCTTTTCTGCTCAACATTAACTAGTATACATGGTTCAGGGGCCTAGATAGTCTGTTCAACACTAACTAGTTGGGCCCAGTTAGACCTTTCTGCTCAGCACTAACTATTCTACTTGATTTTGAGAGATCACAACTCAGTCTTCTTTGGTGTTATCTTTCTTATCATCCCCCCCCCATTAATAGAAAAGTGAGGCAGGTTGAATGCTATAGCAAGCCTGATGCTTTTTCCATCAGGATTTTCTATATTACATTTAGGTTAATATATTATCATTTTATGTGATTATTTAAAGATTATGGATAACAATGGAAGAATACAGAAATTATTTTAAATATGGGCTTTCTTGGGGATTTACCTGTGGAAAAGTTGGTGCTTATTTTCTTTGATTAATACTATGTCATAATATAACTGAAGTCACTGTAATCTTCTTCAGAATGATAGAAGAGAAAAGGTTTTTTTTTTTTTTGTGATCTAGCCTATAAAATTTCAAAGCCATTGGTACTATATTAACACTTCTTTATTGGCTCATGATTGGCACAAACTTTAATCTATAGACACATAAGCAAAAGACATGACTGTATTTTTCTAAAGTTTACCTAACTTCTATTAACCCAACCTGAACTGGGTTAAATAATGTCCTTCACCTCAATTCATGTTCACTGAGAGCCAGTGAATGTGACCCCATTTTAACATGAGTCCTTTGCAAGATGTATTCAAATTCAGGTGCGATCATACTGAGTTAGGTCAGGCTCTAACAAGAAATGAAAAATTTGAGCACAAAAGCACTGAGAGAAAGCCAGACGGAGACGGAGGCAGAGACTGGGGACATGCTTCTACAGGCCCGGAAATGTAAAGAACTGCTGGAGACTATTAGAATCTAACGGAGCCAGGGCACTTTCTTAGAAAATTTAGAGGGAAGATAGCCCTGTCACCATCTGGCTTTCAGAAGAGCCCCAGCAAAAAAGAATGATGTTTCAAAATGTCAATATTGTTCCCTTGAGAGACCTGGGCTTAGGGTGTACAAACCAAAGGAGACAGACAGGTGTCTTTTTCCATTTTCCTTTCTTCCATCACAATCCCCCTCTTTTTTTGAAGGAATAAATACTATACTACATATACTGATTTTGGAAAGTGTGTTAATGACAAAAAGAAATTGTTGAGTCATTGACTATTACATAAAAATTGTCTGACACTTCCAGGGAAAGATTTTTAAAGATCTTTTCACATAAATAAACCTTTAACATAAAAATTTTAAACAGACATTAGCAGTTATTTGTGGTTTCTGGGTTGGCTAGGAAGCCAAGCCACCTCTTTTGGGAGAGCGGCTCCCAAAGTTGGTCCCGAACTGCTTATTAACTCCCATGACTTAGATAAATATGTATTTTAGCTGAGCCACATCAGGCTGAGAAATCCTGGGCTCATTGGCAACTCTATTTATTCAGGCTGTCAATTTTCTTAATAATGCATATTAGCTTATGCTTGGTTATGGTAAAATAATGCTATTACGCATTCCCTTTATGATTTAGGGCCATGTTGTGAATGGAGGTAGCTTTTCATAGTCAGACTCCAGAGGCACTGATATAAAAATCTTTTTAATGTCCTTCTTTGGAAGTTCTCTTGTTGGACTACTACAGTCCAATAATATATTTATATTTTTATGCTACAAATGCACATATAATACATATGCTATCTTTTCCCCTTAATTCACTAAGCCATGTTTCCCCGACTGCCATGCACCCATACGTGCTGAAGAGTGGAGAAGTGAGGCCTCCCAGGGCCAATTGCAGGCTGACGCCTGTAAAAGTGTTTCTGCCGGGGCCTGGAGACCCAGCGTCCTGGACAGACTCAGTGATAGGGGCTTACTGCCTAGAGTGCTGCTACCGGGAAGTCATGGAACCCTTAGGAGGTGGGGCCAAGCGAGAGGTCTTTAAGTCATTGGTGGGGGAGTGCCTCTGAAAGAGAAGGTGCCGCTAGGGCCTCCTTGTCTTTGACTTCCTGGCCACCAAGCGAACCCTTTCCCTTTGCTTTCGGCTCTTGTCATGGTTTACCCCAGACCTCTGAGGCCAATCAACCACGTTCTGGAAACAGCTGAAACATACCCTCTCTTTCCCTTGCTAAGTGTTTATCTCAGGCAGCTACGGACTGGAAGCTGACTGTCCATTTTCTTGTTCTCCCTCTTTCTGAAGCAGAAACTTCCAGCAGTTCAGTCTCAAAGGAGGGAGCATCGATGCCTGAGGGACTGACACACAACAGGACTGTAGAATTTACACCTTGGTCAGAGGGATAGCTAGCAGGAGTTAGCCCCATGTGGGTTCCAGGAGGTGGGAGTAAATCCAACTCAAGTTGTCAGTCTTGACAAAAGGAGCCTTTATCCCAAAACAACTTACAGGTTCCTGAGAAAGTCATCTCGTAATGAATGACTGAGGCAGAAAATTACAGAAAACAGCCTTCCATTACTCCAGCAAGAAGAAGTAACTCTCATTCCACTCCAAATTAACCTGTTTTTTTTTTTTTTTTTTTAATGCTATAAGTTCCCAGAATGAAAACGTTCTGTGATTTCATTTTTAGGCTTAAGGTATTTTATTCCATGCTGGATTGGGGTACACATAAATATAGTTACAAGAAAATGAGGAAGAGAAAGCCTTCAATTTTGCATGGGCTCAAATGTACACAAACAGGTGATTCCTTCTTTTGGTGATCTCTTTCGCAGTCTCAAAAAGCTAAGTTGGATTTCTGATCTGTGTTCTGAAACAAAGTAGATTTAACCATCGTATCAACCCTTCCTCTGGGTCTTCTTGGTACTGAACCATCTAATTGACCTGACACAGAGCTATTACAATAGTTACTATTTGAAATTAAAATTCTCCCCCAACAGGCTGAGGGGCTTTGAGTTAAAATGTTAGTCCACCGACTTTCTCCCCAGCGAACTTCTCCTAATGATTTTAAACTGATCTGTTGGAAGGAAAATGGCTTTGCAAGTCTCAATCTTGACCTCAGTGAATAAGGCTGCAGAAGGTCCTTTCAAAGGAATGAATGCTAGTGTTAAGTTATGCTTTCCAGCTGTGACTGTGTGGGAGCAGGAGCCCCAGCTTTCTTCCGGTGCTTCCCTAGGGGGAAATTCCCACCAGGGGACTTTCTGAGGAGTTGTTGCAGTGATGCTGTGTGCTCCCTGTGTTTTGATACCACTGAACAAGGAATGTTGCTGAGACATGAGGCAGAACAGCTTGTCCTCCACCGCTATTTTGTCTTTGCAATGTTGGCAGTAGTTAGAGAGAGAGAAGGGGGGAAAAAGAGGAAAAAGTTGAGCGTGTTAACTAAGCAAACACATGGGACTTAGAAGAAGGCTAAGGAACAGCGAGGCTATTCTTAGTATCCGGAGCATAGGAACTTTTACTTCCAGTTCATGAATGAACAGTACTTGCAGTTCTGCATTTCTCTAGACGTCCTCAGTCTCTCAGAGTGTTAATAGGAACAAATGGTGCTGCTAATGAAGCAAGATTCAAGTGCTCAATCATCAAGTTTCAACACAAAGAAGAGAAGGCCGAAGAAGAGCTGCCTCAAAGGATTCTGAATGAGGGCTAAAAATAGCAAAGTAATTGCTAAAAGACCCCAGTTATGTTAGATACTAGTAAATAAGGATTACCCAGGAGAAATGAACAGTAAGTTATACTAGGAGATGAGAATATATATATTGCCAGCACTGAACTAAGGCTTTAAGAGGTATGGCAGTTTTCATTGGCCTCTCTTATATTCTTGCCATCTGTCATGACTACAGCATGCCATAGTTAGCCACGGCTCTTTTTACTTGAGTTTCAGAATCACAGATACAGCAAACCAGCTTGAATTTGTGCCAGTCTTCGACTAATCAAGCTCTGCCAACTTACTTCTGACCTGCAGACAGGTGAGGGAGAGATGGATGACATTTTTATTTGTTTCAAACCACTGAGATTTAGCAATTGCTTGTTCTGTAGTCTACTGGAAGAAACCCGACGATACACTTCTATTAAACGTCTCTTTTCCCATGGGGTTTTTAGAATGTGAGGCAGATCTAAGAGCTCGCCTCAGCTTCTCCTCAGCCTGCTGGTTTCTCAGCCCAAACTGTCTTTGTGGATCACAATGCATCCAGTTAACTTTTGCCGCTCTAACACAGAACTTAAACTTCTCCCAGCCTTCTCAAGACACCGGAAGCCCACGGGGCTGTGTGTGTGGTACTTAGAATCTTAAGGCAGCACCAGAAGAGCTGATGGCTCAACTCAGAAGTGTGCTGTGTTGTCTCGGGGTAATCTCTGATCATAGGAAGCCGACCATGGGTGGGAGAAAGCAAACGCTCTCTCCCTCTCTCCTCTTCTTTTGCTCATGGGTTATCCCAACCGTGGAACCACATAGCTTATTTGGAGAAGCCCTTTATGGCCGAGCAGATCCTCCTGTCAGTGACTCTGCTCTTCTAACGGCTTATTTGGAAGCAGTGAGTACCCAGCAGGGCCATGGATCATTCCTTATCTATGGCTTTTTCCATCCTCCCCGCCCCCTGCCTCATTTCTCTTTTCTCATGTTTGCTGCCTCGACTGATTTGTATGGCCTAATAAAAACACTGGCACCTAATATTTAATTTAGATTCTTTGTTCTCGAGAAGCTCTTGTGATTTGGATGTGAAGTGCCTTTCCAAAGGCTTATGTGTTAAAGGCTTTGTCCCTAGGCTAGGTGCACTTCTAGGGGGTGATTGGCTCAAGAGGGTATCAGCTTCTTTAATGGGTCAACCATTTATGAGCTCATGGCAGTATGGATTGCTGGGAAGGAGCTTGTTGGAAGAGGCAGGCCACATGGGAGGCCTTGTATTTTCTTTTTCTTTTTCTTTCTCTCTCTCTCTCTCTCTCTTTTTTTTTTTTTTTTTGGTCATTCTTTCTCTCTGATTCCCAAGTTGTTTTCGGTCATGGTTATTATTACATCATTAGAAAGCCTAACTGAAACTCCCTGTGTGTACGTGTGTGTGTGTGTGTGTGTGTTCATGCATATGTGGTATGTGCCATTACGCCTAAGCCCATCTGCAGAACTTATTCTACATCCTTTGTAATTTCACCCAGCTTTTAGAAACAGTTAGTCAGTTTCTTTCTGATGCGGGGCTGGGGTTTCGATGAGGTTTTGTGCTGGATGTGTAGACGAACTTGGCGAGAACGGTTAACAGCTGTTGGGGGTTTTTGCCTGTCCTACCTCTTGATGTATTCAGCTGTAATTGTGTCCTAGGTGCCTTGTGCTTTTCACTAGAGAGCGCTCACATAGCATTCAGCACAATTGGCCTGGGCGTTTATGGATTTTATGCTATTATCCATGGCACTGACCCATAACTTCTGGTTTTTGATTATTATGTGAGCACTATAGAGAAACACAGCCGAGTTTGTATCCTGTGCTCTGTTACTTTAGATGTGTTTGTTTCTGTGTGTAGGATGGCCAGTGAGGTCTTGTATTAAAATATGCAGAAAATCTTGATTGTGGAGAGACAGTCTTGCTCCTCTCTATGGATGGCTTCTTCAGTTTTGTATTTCATTTTACATGTATGGGTGCCTTGTCTGCATGTGGATCAGTGCATTGCGCGTGCATGTGTGTTTGTGTGCATGTGTACTGCTTGTGGAGCTAGAAGAGAGCACCAAATCCCACGGAACAGGAGTTACAGGCAGTTGTGAGGCACTGTGTGGGACTAGGAACTGAGCCAGGCTCTCTGCAACAGCAGTGAGTGGTCCTAACCACTGAGCCGTCTCTCTAGCTCTGGCTGATGTCCTTCAGCTGTTTTCCTTTTTCTTTGTTTTTAGCACAGATGGAAGAGAGAACGGGAAGTCATCCTCTTCTGTGCCCACAGACTCAGACACTGTTCTAGGGAAGGTGTTTAATATTCTCTCGCTCACAAGGATGTTAGCTATGAATTGTCGTAGACTGTCTTTCAGATGAGGAAAATTCTTTTTTTCTCCTTGTTTAAGAATTTTTAATTCTGAGTGGGTATCGGATTTCTGTAGGTGAATCATGTATTTTCATCTATATTCAGCTAAAGGAACTAAATAAATTGGAAGTTTCTGGTTTCTTTGAAGACTCAGTTGAGTCATGTGATGTTTTGCTAGAATTTGTCTTGAGAGAGGGCACATGATGTTTTGTTAGCTGCTGTCTGGTGAGAGGGCACGTGGTGTTTTGCTGTGAGCTGTCTCATGTGAGGGGCTTGACTTTGGTCAGCCGAGAACATCCGTGGGTGGACTCTGAGGAGAGGAGATATATAGAGGCAAAGGCACAGTGAAACATCGCTTTTTCTGTTTCAGTCCACAACGCCGCGCTGATGTTTGTGTTTTGACACTTGACTTCGCAGAGAGAAACGTTCTAGAGAACTTCTTGGGGCAACCCAACCGAGTCCTGTGGCTTTTGCTGACTCGTCCGATCTTCTGAATCATGCTGATTCATGTTGCTGCTTTGGTGTTGGTGTTTGGACTGGACTGCTGGCATCTGGACAAAGAAAAGTGAACTCATCCCAAGGGACTACTTCTAAAAAGGTCTGCAGCCTTTTGCCTAAAAACCTTCTTTCTCTCCTACCTCTGGTCAGTGGGTGGAAGGGAGATATAAGCATTTAAGAATCCTAAATAAAGTAGTTTTGGTGAAAAAAAAATCTAAGGCTACGACAAGATATACTGTGTATGTTTCTAAGGAATTATACATTTATTTGAGCTTTAAATGGTATAAACTCAGGTGTAACTGGTTGTATTAGTATGCCAGGACTGCCCTAACCAAATACCCCAGGCTAAGTAGACAAAGCAGAAAAAACTCATTTTCTCACGTGCTTGGAGGTGAGAGCCCAGGACAAGGGATCCCCCGTGTTGTTCCATCCTGAGGTTTCTCTCTTGGTTGTGCAGATGGCTGGCTGTCACCATGTCCTCCCCCGTGGCTGCCCCAATGTTTGTGTCGGCATTCTCTAATTCTTTTTATTTTTTTTATTTTTTTTTTGAATTTTATTTTTTTCTTATCAGTTACATTTTATTAACTATGTATCCCAGCCGTGTCCCGATCCCTCATTCCCTCATTCCCTCCCCATCGCTCCCTCCCTCCCTCATCTCCACCGTGCCCCTTTTCAAGTCCACTGATAGGGGGGGACCTCCTCCCCATTCATTTGATCCTGTTTTATCAGGTATCTTCAGGACTGGCTGCAAAGCCCTCCTCTGTGGCCTAACAGGACTGCTCCTCCCTTCGGGGGTGGGGAGGCCAAAGAGCCAGTTCCTGTTAGAAATAGTCCTTGTTCCCCTCACTTTGGGAAACCAATTGGTTACTGAGCTACCACAGGCTACATCTGAGTGGAGGTTCTAGGTTATATCCATACATGGTCCTTGATTGAATGTCAGTCTCAGAAAAGACCCTGTGCCCAGATATATTTGGTCCTTGTGGAGCTCCTATCCTTTCCCCATCAGACTAACTCCCCTTCTTTCTTATGATTCCCTGTACTCTGTCAAAGGTTTGGTCATGAGTCTTTGCTTTGAAAACACTGCTAGTTAGTCTTTCATATGCGCTCAGTAGACTCCTGTCATACGTTCAATGCATATCCCATCTGTTTTTCTAAACGAGGATTGATCATCTTACCCCATGTCCGCTCAATTGATTATCTTTTTTAGGTGTATAGATTTCATTATGTTTATCATATCTTATAGGTCTATATAAGTGAGTATATACCATGTTTGTCTTTCTCCTTCTGGGATATTTCACTCAGAATGATCGAACACCAGTTACAATTTCAATAGCAATTTCAATAGCAATTCCATTAGATCAGGGCCCAGCAATGTAACCTGTCTTTACCTTAATTCCCTCAAAGGGCTCCAGCTCCACATAGACCTACATTCTGAGATAGTGGGCTTAGAACTTCAGCACAGGATTTTGGGAGTGGAAGACACAGTTTAGCCGATTAACATCACGTCCTGATCGCTCTGCGGAATCCTTTATACCTTTTGCATTTACCTTGGCCTACTTTTTTTTCAGGTTAAGAAAATTCTTTTGAAATCTTACTAGGCTGAATTATATTCATCAAGAATAGATACCCGATTTTATCAAATACTTTATATGCCCATCTTATAAAACCAGGTTGTTACATTGGTCCCAAGCACTCTTACTGGCCTAATTATCCCCGGCCCTTTGATCGGTTACAGCACCAAGCACAAATTCCCACCTGTGGAGTGGGCCTCAAGCCTGTGAGAAAGCACTTTGTTATCTTCATAAGCGCACACCTTGCCAGGCATGAGGTGGCAATGCATCTTTCTTAATTGCTTGGTTGAATACTTTTTTGAAATCATCTGGGTCTGAGGTGGAGTTGAAAGGATGGCTTCCAATTTCAATAGCAATTCCTTTATAGGGTTATTTACGGTACCTATTTTCTTCTTGGATCTACAGAATTACTGCTTGTTATCAAACTTAGGAAAATTTTGTCATAGTTCTTCAAACTTTTCCTGTGTCTGGTGCCTCTTTTTGATTGTGAATTTC